>NC_135199.1:11605493-11919129 GCF_050948175.1 Xylocopa sonorina
AGAAATAAACGAAAATACGAGAGAGATAGAAAGAGACATAGAGATGAAGGGTCGAAAACGAACACGGAGAGCACGATGAATAGACTTTGGACGGTCTCCAAAAAAAAAAGAAAAAAAAAAAACGGGGGCGACGTGTAGCGAGCGAGAAAGCGGACGGAGGAGATGGAGAAGAAGAAAGAAAGGCTCGAGAGGCGAGAGAAACGAGACAGGCTGGAACACTCGAACGGCGAAACGGAACGAGGCCGTGGCGAGGAGCAGGAAACGGCGGGGGAGCGGGGCCGCGATAGCGAGCAAATAATAGGGAAATGATTTGCTCCTTGTTAGATAAAGGACACTGCGAGGGGACTCGCGAAAAGAAATATTGCCCGGAATGAAAGGAAACGGGCGAACGGGGAGGATCGAGAGCGCCGCTTCGGCCCCCGGGGGAGGAAGCGGATCCCTTTTCCTCGGTAACCGGTCTCCTCCTTCGACTAGGTCGTGCCAGGTCATCCGTGTACGCGTATTCTGCTCGATTAGCAGTTAAATAGCGCCCCGTGTTCCTCCTTCCTTTGATCCACTTTCTTCGTACGCAACGCGGAACAGGGTAGGAAACAGTGTCGCGAATGTCTGACAATTTTCACGATTCCTCCACTATCTTATTGCGATTATAAATCATCGAACGTGGAAATTGAGAAAATTGTTGTATCCTTTGTGGTTCTTCGAGACTGCTCGCGCAATATGTTTTTGGAAGAACCGATGGCAACGGGGGTGGCAATCGTTACCCATGAGTGGCGGCCAGGGGTGTTAGCCAGAAAAACACGATGGAAGCACGATTTTCGTCCAGTCACGTTTCATCGCTCCCGATACTGTGTCCCGTTTTCTGCTGCTTATTCCAATTCATTATTTTACCATCGACCCGATGATATCGCAGCATTCTCCGTGGTAATCGATAACGGACTGCTTACGTAATTACGCGAGCATTTAACATTCCTCTCCCCCTCTGGAAACTTTTGTAAACCTTCCAGTCTCTCGCCCGTTGCCGCGGCAAAAGGTATCGACGATCGACACAGCCAACCCCAGTTTTTATTTCGCGCGACAGAAATTGTACCGTGAACTGGCAACGATTTCCAGCGACGTCGACCACAATCGTTTCCTGGTAAAACCGGCGACAGGTGCTCGCGCGACAAGGGTTTCCCAGAACCGCGGTAGCCTCGATCAGGTTGACGGGATCGCGCGTTTAGCCAGATTCGTGCGACGCGTAGAAGAAAACGGAGAAAAAGGAAGGGCGAGCGAAACAGGGCGGAGGTGCGATTCCGGGAACGAATCGGCGAGCCTTTCTACGCTCGGCCGGGCGAAGGGTTGACTCGTGGTATGGCGTAGGTGGAGGTCGAGGATAGGGTATGCATGGCGGCGGAGAGTCCGGTAGCGATCATCAATCAGAAAGGCAGTCAGCCGTCCGTCGGTTGGTCGGCTGGTCAGCCACGTCCAACGCGTACGAAGTTTCGCGCGAGGAACGCATCTACCTACGAATCCGCGAGTCATGCTTCGACTACCGTTGCCCCTGACAATCGATCCGGCAGTCCCGCCAACCTGCGCTCCTTCGATTCTTCTCTTCCTCTTCCGTTTACGGGAAAATCGAGACTGGTTCTGTCGTGGTTTTCGAGGGGGTTGTTGTTCGATTCGGATCTCAAGTTCGCGAGTCTGAAAATGTGTAATCGCGTTTCGACAATAAGTTCGCGGAACCTCTCAGCCTTGTTTCTGTAGAACGTCGATGGGGATGATGGTTCGCGTTGCACTTCTTATTGGTCGGCTGACACTTTCCAAACAAAATGCTTCGGGGTCCTCTGACCTCGGCTCGTCGCGACAGACGAACCAGCCGCTCGCAGATCTCTCAACGCGACCGTCTGCTAATTACCCCAGGCAATCTCTCTCATCCCCCTCCTCGACGCTGCGCTCATGGTGCGCGTCTCCGTTTCTCCGTGACGGTGTTCGCAGCGTGGCGCGGTTTCCGCGAAAGAAAAGCCGCCTAAGAAGGGACCGCGGCTAATGTCCCTTAAAAGTAAAACGCTTATACTTGGTGATCGTCGCTAAGCCGATTTTAAACCCGCTGCATTCCTCGTCGCGATCGATTCTTCCTATCCTCGAGTCTCTTTCAATAGGAATGCTATCTTCTACACTCTCGTACATCTCGACTTTTATCAATTTTTCAAATGTTCACCAATTACCACCCAGTCGAACCGTTTAAAGAGCCTGCCAAACAAACCGCATCCACCCTCGCGTCTCGCGTTCACAAAAAACTGCCTCGCTCCTCTTTCACCGCGACTTCCTGTCCGCCTCGTGCCCCTCTGACCTTCCACCCCCGTATTGAAACGGTTACAAAAGGAGTTGACGGCATCGCCCACGGACCAGGGCCCTCTCCCGCGTTGTTTTCCCGTGTCAACGTCCTGCCCGCGGCCCGGGCGACGAATCAAACGGCCATCAGGGCTGGCAGGCCTCCTTTCAAAGCGGCCACAGAGGGCGGCTTAACACTCGGACCCGGTCGGATGACTGGGCGAGTTTGCATTATGAAGCCTCGCAACTGTTCGCTAAGAAGCGCCTCGCGGTGTCGGCTACTTTTTATCGCGCTGTGAGGCCGCTCGCGGGCAACAGGTTTTGCCTGATCCCCGGAGACACGCCGGCCTCTCGATTACCCCGGCTGTTAAGAGGCGAGCCTCGAAGCGGAGCGCCATTGTCGAACGCGGCCCAAGTCGTTGGTTCGAGGCCAAAAGAGAACTGTCGTCCTCTGTACGCGGCGACGCTTAACTTAGTTTCGTCGTCGATCCGCGGACCCCCGACGACGGATATTGGCGCAGGTGCGCGTCCCCTTCGAAATTCTTCGTTCGTCAATCTTCGCGAGATGCTGGATGGGCTATTGGCAGGAGTCCAGTCACGTGCTGGCCGTGCCGATCTGCTGTTCGAAATTGGGCTAGTTTCCTCTTCGAATGTGTCGCGACCAGAGACACTTTGTTGGAATAATTCGTTGAAAAATTGCCACGTGTGAGTATCATGGACGCGTTAGTCGTTGCAACCGAGAACTTGAACTTCGTTTCTGTTTGTTTAACTCTGAATCGCCATTACGAAATTATTCGTCAAAAGTAGAAGACATCAGACGTCCCTGACAAAGGCTTGCAGCGCAGGTTCTCAATTCCCTGCATCGTCCAGTATCGACCGAACGGTCCGCCAGGCGAAGGAATCGTCGCGACTCGCAATCTCGAGGAAGAATCTCGGTTTTTCCGCGGCGAAGTCGCGTCGCGAACATCGGCAACGATATCAGCCCCGTTCTTTTTGCCGTCACTCCGGAGGATCTTCCTTACCCCTCGCCTCGTCCCCCGCGCGAGTCTCGTTTTATATTAAAAATGAACTGTCGCCTCCAACGACCACGCGGACGGGCATTCGACTGTAGCGGCGCTTTTATTTGATAAATCGCGCCACGACCTTCTCCGTCGGTCATCTGAATTTCTAATGCATTATTCCCACCCCGCCGCATCTGCCGGGTGGTAACGTCGATTCGCGTTTGAGGGAGCGAGCCGAGGGTGGGACGCGACGATCCACGCGCGCTACCCCCTCTGTTCGATCTCCCTCGTCGTGTCGAGGGACGATTTTCGAATCGATATCCATCCTTACATTTCTATGATTATCTGTAATTTGCTTGTGGTGGATTGGATGCGTGCGTTGCAACGAGGAAGGTCGGAGAGTGGCTCATTGCCAAATAAGCTTTCAATTGTAAATGTTGAAAAACTAGAGCCGATCCTCGTGTTAATTCATACATTTCCATAATGGATGTTGAGTGAAAAGTTCACGTCTGAACGTGCGGGGTAACTTTAGATCAGCCTCGCGTGGGGGGCCAGAAAATGTCGCGGTGGCTAATGCGCGAGGCTTCCGGTCGAAACGTGGCAGTAAGTAATGGCGGGCGTAGATGTGAGAAAAGGAGTGCAACAAGGCCGATGCGCAGGAAGAAGAATGCAGGAAGAGAACCGAACGGAGGAAGCGAGAACGTGCGAAAGAAAAGGGAGAAAAAGTGTATGTAACAAGATTAACGAATCTTTTTCGCGAAAAGAATACACGATGCACTGGTACAAAGGGCGATTGTTGCATCGATAATCATCGTACTATGCACGCTCGACTCGGTCAGTCAACTCGCTACCACCCCCTCGATCCATAAAACCATCGGGACAGAAGTCGCGCGTACGGAGGACGCTAATTGAATCGCCACGGCGAAAAATCATCCGGCTAGGTAATTAACATCCACCGATAGTGTTGCTAAGTAAACAATTAATAATTTGTTTCCATTGTCGCGGTGGTCCGTGGCGAGTTCCGCGCGCTCGTCATCCACGCGCTCATCCATCATAGTTCTCGTTCCCTTTTGCTTCGCCTGCTCGCCGCGTATAATGTTTCTCCCACTTTTTCGGCCGCGCTTTTCCGCGCTACATACTTGGCGAAACCTGCCAACGGTTAAACGGTTTATAAACAGTCCCGGACCGGCGATTTATTAGCCGAGGGTCGTCGTGAACCAACCCCCGAAACTGCACTCGCGCGTGTGCCCCTTTTGCCACCCAGCGTCGTCTCCCATTTTTTTTTTTGCTACTTGTATAAGACGAACTTCGAACGTCGAGGAGAGATATCCGTGGAAGAAGTGGATATAATGGGTGAAATTTAGGGAAAGCGCGTGCACCGGCTCGCTGGCGAACATAATTAACGGAGAGACATTGAACGTCGAGTCACGCGGCGTTTAATCTCTTCCTATAAATCTGTTTCTTTTAATAATTCACTTTTTCGACGAAGCGAGACGAACATTTTTTTGCGCGAGACAGACGCGATCGTTGTTTTTATTAACCAGTTTCCACGGAGAAACGTCTGTCCTTGTTTTACGAGTGACTAGAGCAACCGTAGGAAGAAACCCTCCGAGTTATTCGACGGCGTCGCTCCCCGCAGCCGAAAATATGGCCGCGACGTCCCCGTTGCCTTGGAACGTTTCCATGGAATTATTATTGAGGCTGGCTATGAAGGTTTGTCTCACTTTGCGGCCGATTTGCATGCGTCCCGTGGGAAAAATTCAAGTATCGCGAACGTATGGTGTTCTCCGGCTCCCTTCGTCGGATTTACAGCAAGTGGAGAACGCGAGAAACGTGGCACTCTTTCATTTCGCGTCTGTCGAGGAGAGGGTTCGCGTCGAAAATTCGTACCAACGTTGGACGAATTCGATGCGTGAAAATTCACCGATCCCATGTTCCACTTCAGTTTCAGTGGCGCAACTATTACAAAGCCCTCGATCAATCGAGGACGATCGTGAAACACCGTCGACCAGTCCACTGCTCCTTTTCAAAAACCATTCGTTCGCCAGCGTATCCGCGCGGCTATTATTTACATCTCACTAGCACCGATCCCTTCTGATCAGATTTCCGCCGGCACTTTCGCCGCGATTCATCGAGCCTCGCGCGAATTCATCAATCTTCGGCCACCGATGCTGGCGGGGGTGGAAACGTTTTCATCGAGCAACGCTGGTCCCGAGGCCTCGAGCCGACGCGACCGTCGGACAATAAAAGAGAGCGGACACCAGAACCAGGGAAAGAATGAAAAAAACAGAACGAAACACGCGGGAATCGGCGCGAGACGGGAGTGGAGACTCTCTCTCTCTCTCTTTCGAGGGTGGACGGAATTGGGAAGGAAGAGGGCTGCGCGGAGGTTACCCCTGAGGCTTTTATAGCGGCCCATTTGGCGCAACAACGAGCGTGGAAAGTTCTTTTAGTGTCGGGCCACAGATTTCCCCGGGTCGAAATATGCGCGCGATTATGGGGTTCCGGATTATCAATTTGTTATACCGTGTTTATTATTCGAGCACCGTCGCCCGACCACGCGGAGATCGGTGTTGTAACACGGAACTCGTTGCTTCGATCCCCGTTTCCGCCGCGAGTGCTTGCCAAGTGTCAGCCAGAAAACTGCGAGCGGTAACTGTTACCGTAAATTTCTCGAGGTGTTCTTTGTTTCTATGGGGTTGCCACACAGGGATGGTAATTTTATTTGGATGTCTTTCATAGAAACTTCTTCTGCTCTTTTGTTGGGAATTAATTTTTGATGATAGGAATATAAATTGGTGTTTTTTGAGGGACGAGTGGGTTCGAGACGTCTTCCGTTTGAGGGGGTTGATGGAACTTTTCGATTCGAGTTTGTACAATGTTACAGAGCAGCTGATAAGAGGGGCTCACGAGGGTTTACGTCGGAGAATTGAACTATCATTCGATTTTATGACCGAACGAGCTTCACGACCTTCTGTTTTCGACGATTCAGCCGCCCACGGCCTCTCCAAATTTAGAAAGATCGAACAACGCGAGATACACTGTTCAAGAAATTTTTCCTCCACACGATAAGGATCTTTTACAATTGTATATTGTTTAAAAGAACGAAATGTCTATTTATTCACTTGTGGCAATTCTGAAATGTTCCGTCTCCGTATTCTCCTCTCGTGCAATCAGTTTTTTACGCTTATCAGCCACGATCGAACGCAACGAAAGCCAAACCACCCCTGCTTAAGAAAATTTGTAGAAATTCGAACGGTTCCATTCCCAAGCCCGTTCTTTATCCCCCGGTTAAATACGTTCCCGGCGATATCATAGTCTTAAGAGCACCCCTCTCTGCCTTCCCTTTCGTCTCCTCTGCCATTTTTTTTCTCTTTCTCTCGTCGAGCAAACGCAGCGGCTTCTAAGGAGCTCGCTGGCTGGGATTTCCTAGGAGAGTTATCTCTAATTCGCCGCGGATTTACTCGCCAATGAATCTTTAAATTAGATGCTCCTCTCTGTCTCAACCCTGCCTCCCTCCAGCGAGCCAGACACCTAATCGTTCAATCACCTTTATCACGGAATCGACGGGAGTCTTCCTCTGGCTTTCTTACAGAAATCTCTGTTCCCTACGAATCCGCGTGTTTCTTATCGCTACGCTCGGTTACAACGCGTGTTAAATCGATCCTGGAACTCTTCTATGCGAACAAACACGTTTCTATATTAGTACGAACTAACGTTACGCAAAAAGTTGAACACTTCTCGATTGGAAAATTGTCACGAGAGATCGAAACACCGAAACATTCACAACCACAAACCACCCCCTCGAAGTTGAAACTCGCGAACGAACAAAAATCACCAGGATCTCACCGCCAAACCAGACATTCAACTTCAGCATCCGCAGACACTGCCAATCCATCCGTCTCCGCGTCTCCATCCGAAAATTTCAATTAGCAGCCACTCCGGCTGTAGGTCTCCGCCAAGGACGCGGCACGTCCTTCTTCGAAGACGGCTCGCGCTCCCCCTCGTGCGTCGCCGTTGCTCGTATTAAATTCCAATCAGTAACATCGACGCGTTCCACGTTTCCACGCTGCCACTGGTTCCAAGCACGTGAGAGAGAGAGAGGGAGAGAGAGAGAGAGAGAGAGAAAGGAAGAGGGAGAAGGAACGACGTCTGATTAGAGGAGTTACTCGACCGGAGGGCGGCGTGAAGGCGCTAGAGGGTGGCGCGGGAACCGATGATGGTTTGCCGGGTAATTCTTGCTGGATCCACCAGCGGCAAAAAAGTCACGGATCCAGCGGTGTTTTTCACGACGGCTTGTTCGAGGCGTCTCATCAGTCACGTCGCCGGCTAGCAAAGCGGAGGCGCCAGCCCAGAAGACTCTCCTTCGAAACGCCGATGTGTCAATTAATCCCTGCATCCCCCGGGATACGACTAGGCTAGAGGCTGGATTATCATTATCCGCCGGCCGCTATCTCCTACCAGGATGTCCCACCCTGCTGCGAGGACACCGTATCTTCCTACTTCGCGACGGGGATGTTGTTCTCCGTGCCGCGGAGACACGCCGCTCCTGTTCCCTCTGGCTAATTTATATCGTCGCAACGCGACTGCTGCTGTGGCTGGTAATTGTGCGCTGGTTTTCGAGGGTTATCCGTGTCTACCGTGGTTTTTTTTTTTAGTCAAAAATTGAGCGTTGCTGGTTTTGATAAATAGAGTTGGTAGACAGGGTTTCTTGAAATTCTAATAGGACTAGACGAGTGACTTCGTGTTGGCTAGTTTTCCAGATTGTTGGGAGTCAACTACTGTACTACACTGTATCGCTTCTGCGCGATCTCTTTCCGTTCCCTAATTAATCAAATAATTAACATTGATGCCGACAAAATTAACAATGAACATAGATGCCGAAACAATGACAACGTGTTAACAAGAGAAAGTCTTCGACAATAGGCGCAGACGAAGAACCGTATCTGCGCAAAAAGATCAGCGAACGACCGTTCTCCATGAAGCCAGTAGAATCTCGGCTCCTCTATAACCGTATGAACTCACTTAATCCCTCTCCACGGCCTCCCTTCGTCCACCGCTCATAATCCACCCCATCCTCGATGTTCAGCGCGCATCCTACATCTTAAAATTCCTACACGGACCGTTGGGGTGTCGTCCAGCGCGACGATAAGGTCCGTACGCGAGAGGGTCGAAGGCAAAACGCGGCCAGTGGAAGCCAGGGCGAAAGAGGGAGAGAGGATCGGTGGCAGAGGAGCGGGCAGCGTGAGTTATGGCCGTCCCGACGCTCTCTCCCGTTGGCCCTGGGCTCAATTTACAGATGATTCCGCGTGTTACCGCCTGGCCAACGGCTGGTTAACCTTCCTGCCAAACGCTTAATCTTCCGACGTGTCCCGCGACCGAATCGTCCCGCGACTTTCCACGGATAACCGAGCCGACGACGCGGCAATCCACCCTAGATGAATGGACGCGGCCCACGGCGGCCGTTGCGGCTCTGTTTTCGCCCATAAACCCCTGGCCACCCTTCCGATCGCGGTGGTGGCGCGCGACCTTGCGTCGAACCGGCCGCGCCAGGGTCCTCCGCGGACAGATTTATCGCTCCTCGATGGGACGACAATAGCCAACAAGTTGCTGGAAAATGGATCGCGATTCTGCCCTGCCTCCTGGTACGCCTGGCGATGTTGGGGTTGGTCCAGAGACGCTCTAAAGCGTTGGTTGTCGTTTGCGATTAGCAATTGCTGGGTTATCGTTGCTTCGTTTTTCCTCGCGATTTTTCTTAGGGATGATTCTCGATGATGGACAGAGAATGATGCTCGATCGTGAAGAGATAGAATGACACGAGAGAAGAGAGACGATCGTATGGTATCTTGATGAGAGGCAACGACGACTGGCGCGTTTTGCAATTCCATTAATTACCAGAACGATGACATCGAGTCGATTACAGCGGGCGCTATCAATGCACGGCCGTAACGCGATACTTGGCCGTTACTTCACTTCCGGTTGCACAATTCGAGGACGACGCGTCGCTTCCTGCCGGCAGGAAATTGCGTTCAGCCTCGAGCAGCCTCTCGAACGAGTTTCTCTCTCGTATGAAATCTTAAATGGAATTCCAACTGCGAAGGAGGTCTCCTGTGACCGTAAGCAAACGCGAGCTTGTCGTTACCACCCCTGCGAATGCACGGAAACCACGCGTCAGAAACCGAAAAGCTAATCGACGTGAATTCTGGGTGCAAACCAGAACGAACGTGGAACAGGGTCCTTGCGGTCGGTCGAAGACACCGGATTGTACGCGGCCGGTGAACGCGATCCGTCCCCGGAAGACAATAATTCATCGTCATTGAAAGGGTTCCGGTGCGCCCGCATGTGTTGGCCATCGGTCTATCGATTGTCAACGGCTGGCTCTCGCACCGCTGGCGGATACATCATAATTTGCCGGCGAATGTTTACCAATGCTTTGGGAAACGCGCGGTTTTCGCACGTGACGAGGCCCAGATGCTCCTCCGTCGAGGAAAAGGAGTGGCTGCGGACTGTCATTAGCCGACGGACAACGGGCACCCCGCGGAGGGCCTGGACGCGACCCTGCGTTCCCTGCGAACCCGTGCACGGGTGCATCCTGGTGTCCATTGACTTGGACGACGATAGTTTCTGTTTCGTGAATGAAACGAACGAATCGTTCGACCAATTCTCCCGCGATAATGTAATTTACATGGTGCAGAAGGGGTAGTTTGGTAGTTCGATCGGAGGTTCGTCGAGGGTGGTCAGTGGTGGAAGAAGCAGTTTAAGAACACTTCACGCGTGTGTTTACGTGTTCTTGCCTGTAATTGATTTATGTTCTACGATTGCAAACGATTAGATGTCCTGTCAGATGAATAGGAGGTTGATAGATGTTGATGAATGACGGATCACGGATCTTTTCTCAATGAATGCCTCGCGTTGAACGACGATGCATTTGTTGATACGTAAAAGGGGTAATTTTCGGTTTCGTCGGTTTGTTTTTTAGCTACCGAGTTATCGCGGAGGATCGCTCGAATTGGTATCGGACAGGCGTGATGGGCTCTGAATAGGAGTGTTGAGAATAATTAGAGCTCTTTCCCAGTCGTGGCGCAGGCCGATTCCTATAACCATTAGAGCTACGTGAAAGGGTTGTAAAATCGTGCGGTGTAGCAACGATAATCGTCCACGGATACGGCCAGCGTTAATTGACTCAAACGTTCGTCGTTTCACCCCCCATAGCGCGGGTTGAACGAAACGAACCCTTGAATTGTCCTGTGGGGTCCCTCGCAATTAATAACGCGACTGAAACGACGAAGAGCAATCGAATCCCCACTTTACAACCGACCTATAATCTAACCACTGAACCTCCCGTTCTCCAAAAGAAAACTTCCGTCTTATCCACTACTTCAACCTCTCGTCAAGTCGCTGCCGCTTACCTTGCTGGTTGCTCTTCCTGGTGGTCTTCTTCTCCTTCATCCACGGGTACTCTGGCACGTTGACGGACGGATCTGCGACCCCGTGAGGGTCCATCATCGCGTGGTAGCCAGGATGGTGGGAACCAGGGCTGATGGATCCTCCGGTTCCCGGGGAATGCTGGAGGGCAGCGTCGCCTGCTAGCTGCGGCAACGCGGTCATGAACTCCGCCATGGAGGGCTGGCTGTTGATGAAGCCGGTCTCCGCGGAGCCGCATGTTGGGTCCATGGCTGGATGATGGGTCCCGTGCGGGGGCAGCCCGGCCGGGGCACCTGCCCCCGCGGCCACCGTGGCCAGCCAGAAGCCACCCCCTCCGTCGTTCGCCAGGACGGGTGTCGTCGGCCTCGTCTTCACGCTCGCGACCTCCTTGCCCGCGTGGACCAACGCCTCGAGGTGCCTTCCGGCTAGCTGCGACGGGGCTACGCGGTTTTCTACCTGGTGCGACAGGGGTTGTTGCTTGCCGCGCATGGGACGATGAACGCGCTCGTTCTCGTCGCTCGTTCAGTCGGTGGAGTCACGATCTGGTCGCGCGTGTCGTAGGTGGTAGTCAGAGTTTGGAAGCCAGCGTCATCGAGAGGGGGGTGTAGAACGCGAGAAGCAGATCTCACAGAAATTGAAAAGGATCGCGCGTCGCACCGCGTGTCGGGTGCGCACCGCGAGTCATAGTCGCGGGGTCACTCTCGAGGGAAAACGGTAGCAGCAGCAGCGGTGCACCAGCGACCGACAGCTGGACCCACTTGAGCGTATTCACCGGGTCATCTCTACGCAGTTCACTGGAGCGAAGCACGAGCGCGCACAGAAAAACACAGAGGCCCAGGGGCTACCACCGAACCACAGACGAGTCCCGCGGCCGGGCCACAACGCGGAAGCACTTTCACAGAGATCGGCGGATCGATGGACGGTCGCGCGAGATCGGCACGAGAGAGTGGCGCGCACCGGGATCGCGTACGCCGCGGCTACCAGGAGCGTTCCGATCGGCCGGAACCCAGGCAGGCAGGCTGGCTAGGCAGGCGAGCCAGCGATCGCGATGTACACTTGCCGAGTGATGTGGCAGAGGAGGAGGAGAAAGAGATGGAGGTGGAGGTGGTACGAGAAGGGCGACGTCGGAGAGGCGAGCTAACCGGGAAGAGAAACAGAGACAAGAAGAGCGAGAGAGAAAGAGAGAGACAGAGAGAGAGAGAGAGAGAGAGAGAGAGATAGAAAAAGACGGCGATGTGGGAAAGGGGACGAGGATCCAGCTCGATGGTGGCGGAAGCACTGGGTGCACCACGGCCGAGGGAAGGAGAAGGGGACGAGGAGGAGGAAGAGGAGGAAGAGGAGGTCGGCAGAAGACGAAGAAGAGAGAGACTCTCGAGCGGTGACTTCCACTCGAGCACTCTCCGGCACCCTGACGAATTCCACGCCGCGGTCTTTTTCGCTTCTCCAGTGTTCCCGGTGGCGTGTCTCTGTTGTTACTGCTGTCTCGTTTCCTCCGTGGCGGTAGTGGGGCCCCGGCGACGGCGTCGGGGTTCGCGTCACTCCGCGCTTCGGCGTCGCGGTTGCCTCTCGCCCTCTTCCTCTCTCACTCTCTCTCTCTCTTCCTCGATGTGCGTGCCACTGGGAGAGTCACGTGACCAGCCGCTAGTAGAACGAGTCGACCAATGGGGCGGCGGTATCGCGGCGGCCGAGGCACAGCCCTCCGGCGTCGTAGGCGGGCTGGACGTTTCGCGTCCGTCTGAGGGCACGGTGAACCGGCAGGGTACGAAGCTGCGAGGACGAGCGGACCCGTCCGCTCTGCGCTCTCTGCTGGGCCGCGACGCGGCGCGCCACCAGTGCGCCCAGCAGACTCTCTCCTCCTGTACGGCTCGCCCCACGAGCACGAGGCCGACTTGGGCGGTCATGGATTCCGGCGCAACTGTGGGCGGGACGCGCGAGCGCGCCGCTTCCGACGACACGCCACGTGGAGGGGAAGTTCTCACGTGCTCGGCCACGCGGTTCCACTTCCCGCGGGAGGAACGCTCCCGGAGAAGGTAAAGATCTCTCGTTCTTGGATGGATGGGCATGGATGGTTCGATTGTGGTTGGTGAAGGGTTTCGCTTGGACATTTTGTTCTGCTCTTCCTTCGATGCTTTATCGTTCGCTTGGTGAAAACGAAGGGAAATCGCGATTCTCTTGTGGGAGACAGATCTCGTTGTATCGTATTCTGTTTGTCGAGTTGTAAATTTTACGGGGGTAGTAAATACTGCAGCGGGTTCGGGGATGAAACGGTGGATGCGAGGTAGTCGCAACGGTTTCCGGGTGCTGGATGCGCCGGCTGGTGTTACGACGACTTGCCATGGGGCAGTTTTGATGACAGATTACCCTGATCCGCTTTGTGGAGAAGCTCTCATTTAGACAGCCGGTTTGATCGAAAACTTTCCGACCGCTTTTACCACCGGGCAAAAAATTCGCATCGCTACCCTCCTTTTGCGCGGTACACTCTGAAACATAGACGAATCGCGTGCGTGTTCCTCTTTTCTTCTTTTGACGTATTTAAGATGCGGTAGAACAGTGAGCTTTTCGCTGGGCAGGTTCGATACGTATTGCGCATCGTTCAGGGGTGAGAACGGGATCTTTTGTTGCAGGAAATCGATAGAAAAAAAAACTGATGGATGGATAGTTGCATGGGGAATGAAATTTCGTTTTGGTTCGGTCTTGTGAAATCAATTTTCGTCGTACGTTATTAATATATTTCATATCCGAGCAAGCGAGTGAAAAAATCCTTCTCGGTGTAGACACGCGATTCCGTGCACTATCGACTCGTAGCGTAGGGTTAGAATCGAAAATTTTCGAGAGGACAAATACGATAGAAAGAGAGAGACAGATTGAGAGAGAGAGAGAGAGAGAGGGATGGGAAGGGCGACAGGCGAGTGGCAAACGCGAACGAGGGCGCGGATGGCTCCGAGTGGAGAACGGGTGCGAGAGAGCGCGAGAGGGAGGAGGCGAGCTACCGCCACATCTGCCGCCAGATTTAACTATACATTACAGACACACGATATGTCAAAGTCCTATACTTCATATCGACTCCGCTATTTATTAAAAGTTTCATCGCGCGCACGCCACCGTGCCGCCCCGCTTCAACCCCCTTCTTTCAGCCGCGCCGCGGAGGAACATAGGAAAGATGCTCGAAATATACGAACGAAAAGTTTCTCGACGGAGGAATATGGCTGGAGATGCAAAGGGGTGGTGGATACTCGAGTCCTCTCGAGGACTCCGCAGATTTTTCTTCTTTCGATCGATAGAATTGGAATTTCCATTCTCCGCGTTGCTTTGGATGAATTGTTTCTAAGGGTGGAATGAGGTGAACGAGGTAACTTTGTCGCTGTGATTCTAATTATTAGATTAGAAACTAGATAATAATAATTTCTTCGCAACACACTTTCTTCCTTAAGCTTGCAAGCAGACTTTTTCGTCTCTCGAATATAAGCTTCTCGAGCAATAAAAAATAACCACGAATATTGTTCATTGCTCTCGCGTTCTTCCTCGGAGGTTTCATCGACATCGTCCCGGTTCTTCTTCTCGGATCGAGGAAATTCCCCGTCCTTTTTTGCGGCAGCGCCGCGTGCTCGAATCCACGAACGTTCACGCTTATCTTATCTCGGGCAAGCTTAATACTAGAAAAATGGGAGATTCCAGCCGAGGCCCCTTTTTACGATACTGGAATTTCTGTCTGTCAGTTCTCTCCGTTTCCTCCGGCTGCCACCGATTGCGAAATGAAGTTTTATATTAAGCTTCGACTTTCTTCCCTCTCTTTCTTCCACCCCTCGCCACCGCTTCTGCTCGTCCACCCCGTTTTCTCAGCTCCGCGCGAACTCCGTCCCACCGTCCCTCGCTTTCTTTTTCTCGACGCCTTCCACCTCGCCTCTCGCACCCCCTTATATATTTACGTACCGATAGATCGTTATGTCGGCGTTTGCATATATATTGACATCGCCACCCCTTCCACGAAGATGCGGCTAATATATAGGCTACCGAGCGCCACGAAGAAAGTCGCGTATACTCCGTCTTAGCACCCTCTTTCAATATGCTTTTAGGTCGCCAGATCCTCGACAGATTTCGTCTTCGTTTCGATCATCTTGCGATTAATACTCACAGAAGGTTACAAATTTTGTCTACTGGAAAGGGTTGAATGGTCGAAAATCGGTAGTCAATTATCTACGAAGTCTTTACGAGCCTTCGCAACCGGAAACGGGAACTTCGTTTCGTCTTACCCGAGAGCATGGTCCCAGAAAGCAGCACACCCTACGTTGGTCGCATCCGCCATTAAAAATAAACCGTCTCTCGTCGCCATTTTAGCATGGGGCTCGATCTGTCAATCACCGGACCACCGAAACGAGCCCTCCCCGCAAGGGTGGCTTTTGTCCTTCGTTCACGAAACACGACTCCCTGCAGACCCTTCGAATTTTTTCCTTCCTCTCGTCCGAGGCGAAGGCGAACTCGTTAGAGACTCCAAATAAAGTCACTCCTTTCCCACCCTCTCGAGCGATGCTCGCACTTTACACAGTCTGACGATTATTATCGAAACAAAACGATCTCCTCGAGCGTTACACATTTTTCTGACGCTACACGGAGTTTCTGAAGCGCGCGAGACGCAAATTCCCTCGAGAGGGTACGCGGCAGACAGCAGCAGGCGTCAGGTCACGCGAAATCTCCTCGAAGGGTGGCGGCGAGTGGAAACTGCGGCGAAACTCGGCCAGAAACGTCTCGGCTGTGCCCGTATCAGCCCCGGGCCGGATATAAGCAAATTAAACATGCATAATTAAAACGAAATAGCGACGTTCCTTCCGTCGCGCGGCGGCACGGCACGGAGGACCTAAGGCGAGGTTGGTCCTCGTAGCAACATCTGGCCGCTATGAAGTATAAAGAGGCATGCGATATCATCCGCAGTGAATGCTTAATTAAAACCTCAGACTCCGGTGCCGGAGCTTCCCCCTAGTCGCTCGCTAATCGCAAGAACTGCCACTCCCGTTCAACCAGGGGCCCTGCTCTGTCTTTCTGCACCGACCGTCCTCGTTCATCCGCCACGCGGCTTCCTCTCCGTCCCGCCGCACCCTCCGTCGATTCGGTGCACGCGCTTAGAAAATATTTTAGACGATGTTTTGTCCTGCGAACGACTTGTCTCGATAGGAATCGCGCGTCTGGAAGTACTGTTTTCACTATTTAAACGTATTGGTATTGGTTCCTAGACGGGTATCCTTGTTAATTGTTTCTACCAACCTCTGAAACGAGAACGAACGATTCACAGTACTAATACGATGATGGATCTTCATATAAGTTCATTTTTTCTTAAGCTCATCCGTTCGTTTCGTTTTAATTCCACGAGAATCCAACTTATTTCGCAGTCTCGTACACATTTTCAAGTGCGCTCGATCAATGACTGATCCATCGACGGATCCAGCGAGTATTATCGTTCCTCGTTCCGTGGGATCCCTCTCAGGGGTGGCTGCTAGAAAAGAGAGGGATCTCCCCGCGAGAACGCCGCCCTGGAACAAATCTACCCGGGAGGTATACAGGGCAGGTCTAGGGTCCGACACTTGGCGCAAATTGCCCCAGTAAGTGTAGTGCATTAATCTTTGGTTTGGTTTGCTCTCGGCCACCGCGTGCGTTGCGGTGGCCGCGTTCCTCTCGTAAACCCCCGACACGCCGCACATCTCGAAACCTTTTCGGGTGCTCCTCGACTCCCCACTTGGCGAGGAGGTGTCGCCTCGTTTCTAACCGCGACCATCTATGGCTCAACCTGCTCGTAAGAGCATCCGTTGGACACGTGTCTCTTGCTTTCGAGTGACACTGTAATTCGATTCGATTGGAATCCGTCAGGTACGCAAAATTTGAGTGCGAGCAATGAAACACTTTCTCGCGATGAAATTGAATTTAGCAAGAGAGAGAGAGAGAGCAAGCGCAGTTGGGAGATTTCCGAAAGTTCCACAGCCGCCCCGCCCATTTGCAGAGTTTTCAGCCCCGTTCCACGCGGTGCTCTCGCCGAATCTCCCGTAACCCTTTTGTCCTTAACCGGCCACCTTAACGTCCGCGCACTTGCCGCGTTGCGTAATGCGAATACCGTGTCGCATTCCGGGAACTCGGGACACCCGAGCAAACCCTTCTTTATTCGATTAAATAAATTGGGAGCGATTACGTCGGCCAGCCACCGGCTAATGGAGCTCGATGCGCGCCGATGCGCCTCGGGTAATTAATGGTGCCGATTCGCGAGCGTGTCTATCGTCGTCTCTTTTGGCACTTGCCAACGAGACGAGCGACGATTACTCGCGCTTCTGGCTCGCGGGAATTTTCGTCGCGGTTGGTATAGTCGCCAGATCGCCGAGTAGATTCGTGAAGAATTCATGCGAACCGAGCCACCCGTGGTCGATCGTGGCGTCGCGTTCGAAACGCGAAGCCGCGCGTGCACGGGGGCATCGCAAACTCTGCTGTGGTTCGGGGCCTTGGTATTAGGCGAAATCACTCGCCGGTCTATCCACGTTGGTGTTCCCAGATTGCAATATAATGACGTCGTAAGTCGACGAATAATTGCGGAAATTTGTATATCCAGCCCCGCGGGACTCGCCGTGGCCTCGATAACGCGTTCCTCGAATCCACTGAATCCTTTATACCGCCAAAGCCACGCCGCCACCTGCCGTGTATTACTCTTCCATGGAAACGCGTTTTAGAAACACCCCGCCGAATTCTCTTCGTTGGAAATAAATGAAGCTCGTCCGCTTTCTTTTTTCACCCCCACGCATCAATCCAATCCCCTGTTTCTCTTCGTTCCACTTCCTCCTTTAAACGAGCTCGATCTCGACGTTAAAGTTGTAGTAAAGTAACTACTAGATTCGTATCCTGGATCGATGCGATCACGATGAACGCCAGCGCGCGCCTCAGGTGTATCAAGTTATCCTCGCGCGACCGTAGTCCTGCGGCTCGAACTTCAGTCGCCTCGTCATCCCTTCGCGGAGCTTCGTGACTTGCGCGACCGTGACTTGGCACACGGGTCCCTTGGACCTTGCGAATCGTCCGTTTGAATCGAGATGGGTTCGTTTATCCACGCTCTGGAATAAAATCGCCAGCGAAACATTTGTACGTGTAGTAATAAGAACGTTTGAGAAGCGAGCAAGAGTCGGAGGACTCGTTCGTTTCCAGCGAAACGCGTCGGTTCGAGGGAGAACGGTCGAGGGGATGGGGGTGCGAAAGTTGGTCGAAGACGGTCGATCGGTTGCGGCACAAATTACCTCTTTAACGAAAGGTTACCTATTCCTCTGGCCCGGAGGATCGACCACAGGAGGAAAGATCGAGTGGCCCCCAGGGGGGCGGCGGGGTGGGCGCGGGCGAGCCTCACGGTGGATAAGGCCACGTCCGTTGCCTTTCCCCGCTCCGTGACGTCCACGAGGCGGTCCGAGTGACAAATAGATGTACGCGGCGACCGCACGATTTACTCCTTGCGAAGGGATAAAAGCTTCCTGACAAAATCCTGCTGTGACAGCGGATCCAGCCGTTACGGCCGTGTTGCTTCTCTCCCGCGACTAATCGTCCCGCAAAAAAACCCTGCGACTCGAACTCCCACCCGGGGCTAAAAACCACTATGACTTTCCGCCGTGAGTTTTAACCGGCGATGCTGTCCCTTTTTGCGGGTGCGCGCGAACGGAACGCCGTCGAGAGTTTCATTGTTTCGTGGAACGGAACATTTTTCTACCAGCTACCCATTTTAATAAAGTTCCGACGCGGTCGAGATTGTAAGCTTTGATCTGAAATTTTTGCGTGCAAGACGAAGTCGGTTCGACGAAGTAACAATGATGGCGCGGCGCGACCGCTCGATTAACGGGAACGTTTTCCATTTTCTAAATAAGTCTCACAGGGCTGGTTCCTGCGGGGCGATAAGTTCGAGACGGCTCTCTCTCTCTCTCTCTCTCTCTCTCGAGCTAGCACGAAGCTGCGGCGAAGGACCGGGTGCCTTCTTCCGGCACTCAAGCCGGCTGTATCTCGCCCGGCTCACCCTTCCACGCGGCCCCACTCTCATTATTCCAAGGAAATTAAATATGTCACCTGATTCTTAAAGTTAATTGAACTTCGGCCGCGTCTCGAATCGGCTCGGCCGACTTCTAATTCATTAGGATAATGTATTTGGGGCCCGCGTTTTGGCCGATCCGCCCACACTTTCGTAAGGGATGTATAGTTAAGCGTAACCGAAGGATCTGCTGCGAAATTAGCGTGCTTGTTCGAGTCTTAAAAATCGTGGTAGTAGCTTAGAATTATTCATAAACGATGCTTCTGATAATGTAATACACAAGAGCAGCACAGAGAAGAAACTTTCATCCCCTAATTTTGATAAATGGAGCGTTTGGAATCGAGTGAATGTAAAAGCAAAATTGTCAAATTCTCTTACAAACTCAGCAACGTAGAATCGTGCAGAAAAAACACGAACAACCTTCGAAGCTATCCAGTGGCCAAACGTTGGAACGATACTCTGCTCCACCGTCCATATCGCGACTAGACTACCCCTACGAATCTATTCTGCCGCTGCGCCAGAAAAGAAGAAAAAAGAAAAAAAGGGAGGAAACCATCCAAACGAGCAAAAGAAGAGAGGCAGAGAACGAGCTCGATCGAAATAAATCCGAGGCACGTATCGTTGAACCCGCGGAGCGTCTGTATTTTAAAACAACCAAAAGAGGAGAGCGCGGTCGCGGGACTCGGGGTCCATTTAAATCTGTTGAATGGCTCGAAGGAGCAGAGCAACGTTCTCTTTCAGCGCGGGGATCCGGCAACAAAGGCGGAGGTTTTACTTTTAAATTTAGTACACGCCCGGATTTCCATCCCCCGCCTACCCTCCTCGTTCTGTTTCCTCGCGACTGGTCGGTAAGTAAAATAGGGATTTAGACGCTGCTCGGGTTTATTGCTCGAGCCTGGTCTCCGGTGGTTACGATAAATCACCGTTCGGTAAATCGCCCGCAATGATCCGGACGTGAATCAGGATCAGCCTGGCGAGTGTTTCCAACCGGCAGATTAACGAATTAAGGAGGCGCCAAAGGGGTTCTCGACGCGATACCCTCTTACTTCTTTCTCTCATAATAATTAAAAATTCTCGCGATAAAAGGAAAACGATCGAAGGAAAAGACGTGAACGCGATGATGAAGCAAGTGGGTGAATATTAAAACTAAATATCGAAAGAACCATAACAACTCGAAGGCTTGTCACTCCGTGGAAACGTAGCTCCAGCTGGAACGATCCGTTTATGATTATAAATGTACATCCGACGCGGTGACCGGCGCGCGAGGAATTATTCAAAATTAGCGGGGCCAGGCGAGAGTCGGAAGCGGCAATTTGGCCGCGTAGAAGCGCGCGAGGGTGTGCAGAGCGCGCGGCCCGCGCTGCTTTCCTCGCCCCCGTCCTCGCTCCTCAGCGGCAACAAAAGACCGGTTAATTATGATTCTTTTATGATTCGATTTAACCGATCCCCAGAGCCGCGGCTGGGATATCGCGCGCACAATGTACGCCCGGGGAATTAACGGACTATTAGCCCCGGAACAATGCCGCCTTTTTCTTCGCCCGGCCGTGCGGCCGTCTTTCGACGACAATGGGATCGATGTAACGCCCGCGGCACGCTGGAAAACCGGCGCGATTGTAGCGAACGGACTTTAACCGGCTAATTTGCCGGCTTGCTATCGTCCGTTTCGCCAATGGAACCGCGTAGAGAGGAGGAAAAAACGTAACTGCGAGCAGGGCTTCCCGTCGAGGGTCGCCGCGGGGATGATCGGGGCCGTAGATTGTTTTAAGGCGCTCCCGCGAAAGGGTTGTAATGAATTGAAATGGACGAGGGTGTATAATATTCCGCAGATTTCCGACGCCGCTTTTTACTCGACTACTTTGCGTCGATAAGGAGAGGAAAATGGTAGCTAAATGGAATTGCTTGCTGACCTATCTCGAGAAATTTTTTATAGGGGTTGAATTGATTATTTTTTGTTAAAGAAATCAAGTTCAGTTAACTGGTTAACTAGCAATTATAGCTATGCCACTTTCAACGGTCTGCGGCGAATCACGAAACGACCATTCTCTGGTCGTGGAAACATACCCGTAAAAGGACATGCATGCTCGTAAAATGTCCGTTTCCTCCAAGAGCGGACCGCGCGAAATTAATCTCAGGAACGAGAACGGGGTCTCGAGCGTGCTCTCGGGAGAAGAGACGCGGAAGCCGCGAGTGTAGCCCGGGCAAAAAGCCGACCTCTGACCGCGAAGCACCTGCCGGAGCCATAAAGGGCAATAATATTTTTATAATTGAAATTAATTGCAAGTTGACCGCGCGCTGCCATGCGACCCGCGATAAAACCAGAATCCCGGAACAACTGGTCCCCTGGACCAACGCTAGAATCTTAAAATCCCCTGCGAATCCTCGCACTCTTCTTGGTAGCTTCTGTCAATCTCGTCTAATAATTTAAACAAATCGATCAACGAACGCTGTCTCTACTGTTTACAGCTGGACGAACGACGCAGGACACGAAACGCTAGCTCATCAACCGAGGCCAGCTCGACGAGGCTCGATCCTCCACCTTCCATCGCTAACCAATGATCCAACGATATTACATCACGAAGGAAAAAAGCGGCGAGGGGAATGCCGTACCACCGGGATGGTGAAACAATTCACCGTGGGCCCTCCCACGTCCAGCGAGGAGGAATCATCATCTACGCGGAGCGGTCCAAGGAGCGTAGGTAAGAGGCGAGCGACAACGATCGCCGGGTTGAATCGGCGATAAAGCGTCCGCCATGAGGGGAACACGCGAAGGAGAGGCTCGCACCCAATCATCAAAGTCGCATTTTCAGTGTAATGGGTGTGTTTAGCCGGTGGTGTACGGCTTGGAAAGGGACGATGGTAGAGGAACGATCGAGTCCGGGATATATACACGGTGCTTGCGAGTCTCGATCGTGATCGGGGCCTCAGCGCCACCAATAATCATCCGGTACGGCCGCAATTACGGGCCCGGGGCGTCCAATCGTACGGCTCTCTTCCACCACGACAACGTCGCTACCTCCGTCTTTGTCCCGCCGTTTTGGTCTTCCTCGTTTCGCGGCCACTCTATTATTAGGCTGTATTATCGTAATGCGGCGACCGTCATGTCCGGGGTCCAGCGAAATGGCCGCCGTAATAGGGACAGACGCCAGATACCCGCCGCGTTTTCCTCGCAGCGTCCTCCTCGCGCGATCAACGTGGGATCGGCAGGTGTTTCGTTGAAGTTTCTTGGAAAACTTCGTTCAGTCTCTTGGTGGTTCGCTCGCTCGACGAGAGGTTGGTTCGATAGATTTCTTCGAATGACTATTACGCTACGTTCGCCAGTGATTCAAGGCCGATACGAATAACGCTGAACGAGGAGGGCTCGATTTTCGACGTTAACTTTAAGATTCCCATGATCGAATACCATAAGCTGGGTGCCATAAAAAACGAACACCAGTCTGCGTTCGACGGTGGCATCTAGATCTCCCAATAAATGGTCGCGAAGAAGTTGAAAGGGACTCCGCGCGGGATCCTTCCGCGCTTTTCAATATGGAATCGCGCGATAAACGCTCCCCAGGCAAACACGGGAGACGTATCTACGCCGGTAGATAGGGGGAAGTTTATAACTTGGCTACGAGCAACAGCGAAACAAATCGCGCGACTGGATCTCGCGAGACATCCGGTTTCCTTGGTCGACACCCTCTCCTGCTCCCTTTTGATGCTCGTCAAACGGTAGGCCATTGAATTTATGCGTTCTAGAAAGGTGGTCCGCCATATTTTTACATTCGAACGCGAAGAAAATACTATTCGTTAGTGCCACAAGATTCGCAGTGCTTCGAAATTCTGTCTGTCGCTCGTCGAAAGGTTAAATAAGGGAGAAAAAGTGGAAGGACAGGCTGAGAATCGAGGGGGTGGCCACCCGTCTGTCACGCGGTGGTAGCGCAGAGAAGCGAACGCCTGGGCAGAGGAACGTGGCCCCTCGGCGAAAGCGTGGGTGGGTTCGGGGGGTGAGTATCGAGGGCGCTAATGTTCCTCGGGCAGGAAACGCCGTCTCCATCCTGCACCCTCTATCTCTCCGCTCGCTCGCTTATTTTTATTCGTCTTTATCTGAGACTTGAGTCGGTTCCTCTCCATTTCCTCTCGAGGAGTTCTTCCTCCTCCTCTGCGCCTCTTCTTCGCCTTCCCTCCGCCGCCCTCCATCATCCCCCCAGCCGGCTGCTCTTTCTGCGCGCCGCTTCTCCGGTTGTCCCCTCCGGGTACCGATGCGGTGACAACAACATGCAAACATTCTGGTATTTGCAATTCGAATGCCGCGAAACGGGGACGGGAAACCGCCGCGGAGAAGCCTCCAGCCGGTCCTCCACGCCCGCGAGAACCCGTACCTCCACCCACCCCCTCGGAGGCGCGCCATCCGAGCTATTCTATTAGCCCGCCAGGAGAGATAACTTCCACTTTGCCCGCGCGAGAGCTCTCCTCGCGAGAAACGTATCGTTTCTCAACGGCCATGCCCGTCAGCGATCTCTCTGTTATCGTCCTCGTTGCTTCGGGTTTGCTGGATTTCGTCCTCTCCTTCTTCGGATGGTCGCCCTTTACATTTCGACTTTTGTTGTTCGGCTTGGTATCGTACGTGTAAAGCCGGGACGGACATCAGCGTTACGTTTAATGAAAGAATTTAGATGGTTCGAGAGAGTTCGAAATTTTTTTTCAACCCTTCAGACTCGTCGCCGTTGGTACGAGTTAAGTGCGCGCCGGGATCGTGATGATACGTGCTCGCGGCCGGTTTATAACCTGGTGATTATACAATCAAGGGGCAGATGCGCGCATTAAAAATTCGCAGTCGTTCAGCGACCAAAATCGTGATTATAACGTCGATACGAGAATAGCCTTTGGCCAGAAAAATGAAGACATCTGCCCTGATGGGAATCGTCCGTTGTAGAACCGCGTCGAGAGCATCCCAAGCCTGCGCGAATCGACTGGTTCAACTTAGGTTCTTGTGGTGAGCGGTTTCGAGCAGATGCTGGTCTCACGATCGAGATCTGAAACCAGTGTAGCATCTTTCGTTTTCGTGTATCGATAGAATTATTCGTAATACACAACAATTTCCTAAATAAAAATTGTGTAGGACGTTCGTTTAAATATTTGTCTACGCTGCACGTGGTATTAAGGGAATCGAGTAAATTCGAGGATGAAAGGCTAGATATACGATCGATATAAAGTCGAGCTGTCAACGGTGGTTCGCTGGTTATCTCGAATCGCGAGCCAGTCGCGTCCCTGATATCTCCCTTTCGGGATCACGCGTGTAACGCACACATCGCGTCGTCGGGGTGGTTCGTTGGTCGCTATATAATTACGCGGCTATCGTCCCGTGGTTGTTGCGTACGTCGAAGCCCATTGGGCCACGGAAACGAGCCACGCTGCTTGTTATTCGAGCAATTTTAGCCCATCGAGGACCAACCAACGCGCACTCGATCACGAGATAGCGATAATAACAAGGTCCGCGGAGCAACGTTCCTGCCGTTCAACGAACGACGAGGGGGATGTCTTTGAGTCGCTCGACCTCGATCGAATGAAACTTGAAAAAACTGCTTTTCTTCGAAAGGGGTTGGCCACGACGAACTACCTCGTCGAAGCAGAGGAGCAATTCCAGCAACGGATAAGTAGAAAACCGTGTTACCCTTAAAGCATCCAGCGAATTGACCAAAAATTCGATAATCGCCAACTTGGCGGGTAAATTGATCGGGCCACCCCCCGCGTGGGTTCGTGCGGGGCGGTCGAGGGCGCGAAACTTTTTACCCCCGTTTCGAAGTTGAAACAAAGAGCACTCGCGTGACCAGAAGGCGTGCCACGTGATACGCTAGGCGAATCGCCGGGGCGACCAATCGGCTTCCAGAGGCAACCCCGATACGAACCGTACACCTCGTCCAGGTTTGATGTTTCCAGTCACGTGACCCACGACTCGATATCAATTCGTGACGCTAAGTGCGCGTTCGCGTGCACGCGCTTCCTTTCTCGCGGTGGAGCTTTAAGGACACCGCTTCCGACTCGCCTTTCCACCCCTTTCTGGCCACCCTGCCCCGCATCACCTTCGCCCGCGCGGAGATCCTCGAACACGTCGCCCGCCGTGGCGTTAACGATCGCGCCTAATCGCGGAAACCGACGAATTCCCGTCTGATTTCACCTGGATAGCGAAATGGGTGTCACCCTGGTTCCCCCCCACGTTTTTTTTAATGTCGTTCGTTTTCGTCGATGCTTTCAATTTGATACGAGCAAGATGGTTGCGACGGTTCGCACGAGGATGATCGTTAATTCGATTTGGAATTAATAACATTTTGGTTGGTTGTTTAGGTGGATCGAAAATGCTCGGTTCGTTGAAGGGAAATTAAACAATTTTCGTTAAATTCGAGCATCGAATCTATTCTACCCCTCGTCGAGGACAAAACGAGCCATCGACGGTGCGTTATTCGCGGGGCGCAGCGTTCCGAAAAACCAGCACCGGCGGAGAGTTTCCACGTTTTTATCGCGCGACGGGATATCGATTCGTACGCGTTTCTTTCACCGCGCCGGGCCGCTGTCCGTTTCCCGTGGACAATCGCGATCGGGTCGCGAGATAAATCGCGCATGATCATCTATAAGTGGTTACGCTTTCGATAGTGTCAACAGGAACAAGTTGTTAGCTCGGGTGGGCAGACATCGCGCCGTCAGGCCCACCCCGGGATTCCGGGAGCGTTCGTGATGGATGATCGCAGATATGCTGAAAAATGGTGATGGATGAAATCTCGCCGGCTATAAACATTGACGGAATCTGTTACGCGGATTGTAATATGTTATCCCGCTGGGCGTCTTAATAAAACGGACGTTTCGCGGCCGGTCCGCCCGCCTGATTCTGTCTCGTGCCCGCTGCGGACGATTCATTTAAAACCGATTTGTTAACGTTTCTTCCTCTCCCTCCGTGTGTTTGTCTTCGGCGCGCGAATCGTTATAATCGGTGGGCTTTGAATCTCGATCGCGCACGCATCGCGATGGACGAACCGGGGGATGCAGCGGGTCAGAGATCCACGTACAGGATCCACGTCGGATGACTGATGTCGAGAAAGAGTTTCACCTCGAAAGCTCGTAACCCTCCACGACCTTTCTTCCAGGTTTCGCAAGCTCCACCGCGCTCGTCGCGTTTCATAAATCATCGAAACGGCGTTCAAAGCGTAAAATTAAATCGCAACGAGATCTCCGCGCCGGCCGTCGAGCAACGAGCGTACGATTCTTCAAAGGCCTAAGCAGACGTCCGATAGGTGGTAAAGGGAACTCGTACCCAGGTGAATCCGTAGAATCACGGCGTTCACCTCTGACGTTCGCTCACGCATCCTGGTCATCATCGGCCGCCATTTCTCTCCCACCGATCAAAGGTTGCGCATCGCCATCAGCGTGCTCGGTATCAACATTCCACGCTCGGGAAAATCTATCCGGCGTTCTACCCACCGCGAGGTGGAATCGACGAGTTAATGGCGATAACGCCGCGACCCGGTGCGTACCCGCTCTCGGTTGGTTAACGAGACGTGGCGCGAGAGGCGAGGCGAGGCGAGGCGAGGCGGTGGAATTCGCGTAGCGGACGCGGCGGAGAAGAAGAAGAGGTTCCCCGTTCCGCGTGCACCGGGCAAAAAATCGGGCAAGGGCGGACGAGATTTGATTCCCGGTGACGTATTAAATGTGTGGTAGCAGCCAGTGGTGTCAAGGGGGATTGCTTTAATCAGTAGATTAATTCGTCATGGCCTCCGCCGCGTAGCAACGTCCTTTGTCGGGCCGCTGGTAAAATATGAGCCAACGTACATAATCAACTATTTGTGGTAATGAATATTATGCGGCCGGCGCGCGTGTCATTAATAACGTCCGTGGCCGTGCCGCGTAATCTCCTTTTCTTTTCTTTCTTTTTTTTTCCCTTCCATTCGCGGCCGAGCGTGCATTATGCGCGCGAGCTACGTCTAACCGCGACGAAACCTTGGAAAAAACAGGGAAGCGCGCTTTGCATGCGCGCTCGAGCTCGCCTCCGATAAGCTGCCACCTGAATTGATACGATTCTCTGTTCAGCCTTTCTCCTCCGTATGCGAAACGTAGAGCTCGCGACAAATACCGAGCGTCCTCTCGTCCTGGCCGACCCTTGTCACGGGTTATCATAGCGACGATCATCGTCCGAACGCCTCGCGCAACGGTCGTCGTGACCGAGAAATGCGGGACGCTGGGAGTCCAGTGGCCAGTTTCACTGGTATCTCATCGCGAAGGAGACCCGTGCTCTCTTTCCTGCCACGAAACTCTCACCTACCGGCTTAACCCCTCCTGGACAACTCCCCGCGGCGAAAAGACAAATGAGCCTGAGGTGAGAACTTGCCCGATAAATACCAAAGGCGACACACTGTTTGACCAGGGAGCGTTACAGCCTGGACCCTGGCAAGAAATACTGCGTACTGGCCCCCTACCCTCGTTCCTAACCCCTTCGTTCCACATTCTACACGGCCCGTGACCGTTTCCGCCTCTCTCACCCTCCGCTACCGCTACCCTCCGATGCGGCTGTTCGCCGAATTCTTGCCGCAGGATTTGTTGCATCGCGGAATCTTTTATTTTCTAATTTAACAAGTGACTGCGTTAATTACAAGTATCGAGGAACTGTAGAGCAGCTCGTTGCTGCTTTAGCTGGGCAAGTATTTTTCAATCGTATCGTACGCGTAGACAAAAAGAAGATTCATTCACCCTCACCCTGTGCGTACGGCGCGCGCCATCATAGAATTTCTTTTCTTCCAGGGCGAACCGTGTCCGGGCGCCGCATTAATTTCGTGTACTTAACGGGAATGAGTTAAATGTCCATCCGGAAGGGTTCCCCGGGTGCCATTTGTGGGATGAGAAGAGCGAGGAGAGGTTTGCCTCCTTTGTTCCTCCTTCCGCCTTGCTCGAGGGTCAATTTGAACGCTATCTAAATTGATATACTCCGAGAGACAAGACACGAGATTTCGTTTCTGCGATGGTTTTGTTAATTTTTCTGCGTGCTTTTTTTTCTGTTTGAGACATATATATATCTCGCGACAAGCCTGGAATGTCGAGGAAGAAAAATGAAGGAACGGTTTCAGGGTCGTCGAGGCCGACAAAAAGCCGTGTTTTTCCGAGAGCGAAAAACTATTTTGTACTTTTAGCCGAGCCACTGACGGCGCATCATTTTTCAACGGCGCTCTGTCAGACGATTGGAAAGGGAGAGGAGGACTGTCAGTGGCCGGCGGCCATGTCAAACGTCGACGCAACCTCGGCCTTGCTCCCTCGTCCTCCTTTTTATCCCGTTCTTTATTCAATTTTTGACCCTATCCAAAATATTCCGTACTCGTAAACAAGGTTCCAAACTGACCGGGCATCGACACCGATATCAAACGCAAATTCTACTCCAAACTCATCCTACGTGTCCATTAGACCACGAAGTTAGCTTTTCTACTTATAAAATTTTTCTATCCGCAGAATCTCTGGCAGGTTTCGCGTGCGAACGCACGTCAATACCCAATTCGAACCACTGTCTCTCGGTCCATCGTCCCGAGAGAGGGCAGGCTCGCAAGAAGCCGCGTAGAATGGGCATCGACGCCCGCGGCGGCGACTCCTGGGTGATGGATGGGCTTCTGCTCGAGCAGTTTCGTCTATACGTGCCACGTACCGTTTCCCCAATTAAACAATTGCATTCACATCCATCCATCCGTCGCGTCGCCTCGTCTGGTCCGTGAGATCGTGGTCGAACGGGACCCTGGTGTTCTCCTCCCTCGTCCGTTTGTCGCTCGCCCCCTGCCACCTCGTTCTCCCTGTCCCTTGCCCTCTTTTCTTTTTCCCTTTTCCGCCCAGCGTCCACTCTGTCCGCGGAAAATCCCGGCCGCAGGCCTGGCTTACAATTAAATCGCACGCTGTAATACTACGTGACGCGAACGATCGCCTCGTAATTTCTACTTGCCGACGACGCCTCGATTTCATGCAAATCCAGCGACAGCCATTGCTTATGAGCGTGTTGGAATGTCGGTCAACGATCGCGGGGAATTTTTAACGATGCGTGTGATTTAGAGCTAGCGGAGGTTTTTTGCCGTTCCTCTTGGAAACGATTCTCTTTTTTCTTTTTAGATGTAATTGCAATTTCTTTTAATTTAATAGTATAGCTACCAAAGTAGTTCCACGACTTGAATTGCTATCAGTTGTACCTGCAACATGCGAGAGATCTCAGCTGCAACGCTTCCACCCCGAAAAGGAACATCGTTATCCAATTTTAATAGCCAGGCTATTATCTCCGAAATAAATTCGGACGTAAATCTCAGCGGCGCACGTAACGGGGGAATCATGGATTCCCGTCGAATATAGGCGGATTCGATCGCGATCGGGGCTCGAAATATCGTGGAAGCCTCGGGATCGGACGGCGGGCTCCGCGAAGGTGGCGAAGGGAAAGGAAAACGGGATAGTAGAAAGGGGTGGAAAAGTGCGCTGGCGGGGTTTGGTACGTAGGGCACGTCCGTGGGACCGCGGCCAATGTATGCTGCCCGCATAAACTAACAGCCGCATCGGATTTTACATAAAATTCCGGCGGCCGCTGCGATTTCAGGCGATGGACGGGAGGGAGACGTGACACGGGGGCCGGTCGGCAGTCATCGGTTACAACGGAACCGGTAGCACGGAGCCGGCTTGAATTATGATTACGGATTACGCGTCGTTGCTCTTTCCCGTTCGTCCCCTCGTTCCATCGTTGTTGCCCCGTGCTCTTTTTTTTTCATCCGCGCGCCTCTGCTTCCTCCTTTTTCGGGGATCTTGCCCGCAATCGCTCTGTTACGTGATTGAAGATTTGACGCGCGCTGCGAATTTATATAAGCGAGATCGGCATACATCGTTCCCTCTGCGAGCAATTACTGTATCGATTACCGCGTACGCGAGCGTACACGCGAGTCGCCGCGACGGATGGAACGCATACGAAGCTGCCGCTAATTTCTAAATCGCTCGAGCTCGATGAGCGAAGAGGACGCGAGGGTAGAGGGTGTCGCGTGGAATTCGTTGGTGCGTTCGAACGAGGACGGGATCGGATCGTGGCGGCGTCTCGCGCAATCTTCCACCTGGAATCTTCCGGGCTTTCGTCGGTGGAAAAAGCAAAGGGAAGAACCAGAAAGAGCTCGCCGATGCGAGGAAGATAGAGGTATCCGCTCGTGCGACGAGAGGTATACAGGTTGTAGCGTGGTACCGGTTACACGCGGACCGGCTGTAATAGGGCGAGAGAGCCGGAGGGTGAGCAGCTCGGACTTGACTAATGAGGCGGCGCGTCCTCGACGTTATTAGATCGCCGAAAGAGTTTTTGAGGATGCCCCGGCTACGGCCAGGGACGAATCCACCGCGAAGGATGGGTAATGATACGGCTGGACCCCGTTTCTTATTTGTCAAACGTCAGCGGCAAAAGACGTTGCCCAGTTGTTTTCGGGGGCCAGAAGGAACTCTCTCTTTCTCTCTCTCTCTCTCTTTCTCTCTCTTCTTGGAATAATAATCTACTTGCAAATGCGACCAAACTCTCTTTTCGCCCCACCCCAGGCGTCACGCTCGAACGCGGTGTTTGTTCTGGGGTGCTCTTGTAACGGAATTTCCAAGGTTGAAACCGCTGCTCCGCGTTACGTAATTATCAATAATCACTGAGGGGACCGGAGGAGGCGGACGGTAGCTGATGGAAAATGGGGGGGTACAGGCCGCCGTTTTCTTTCGCGCGGCGATTTTCCATCGCGCATGGGTTTCCTGTTGAAATCGCGGCCGACTGGTAATTGCGCGTGGCCAGGAAGCGAGCGATTTCCCGCGGCTACGCGACCACGCTCGACACCGTCGCGATTGGGAAACTTCGATTGCGGAACGCTGGCGACGTTTACGCGGTTAATTGGAAAGTCACCGGCGACGGTAGGACGAACGGCGGGGATAAGTGAGCGTTGTAAATGCGAATGGGTAATGCTCGCTGATTATCGATTTCACGCGGCTCTAGCTGGAAAAGTTACTGGAAACGGATTTCATTCGATACTTGGTTCGCGCGAACCGGCCTCTTGCGATCTCTATGGAAATCTTTTAACGTGTACAGGGTTATACGCGCGTAAATTACTGTTTCGTATACTTTTCGATAGATTCGGATACATTTTTAATATATTTCGAACAGATAGTTACTAGCGAAAGGTTGAACTACACATTTTTCAAGGTAGTTAGGGAGAAACAATTCAGATAGTACGTGGAAGAAAATTTCGTTCCGTCAAGCGATCAATTCTCAGCCAGCTAAATTAAGGTTAACTCTACTTTCGTGTAATAGAAGAGCAGAGCGGTGAAAAATCGTCTGGGTATATCTGCGCGTGTAAGACAGCGTGTTTCGCAGTCGGTCAGTCGTTCGTGCAGTCGTTTTCCATCAGATAGCCGCGCGGCCGGCTCGTCCGTTCAGGAACTGAAGGCGAGAACGCGGAGGGATCGCGGAAAATAGGCGGGCAGAACGCGCGTCGCGTCGCGTCGCTGCGTACTGCAACGCTAATTAACGTTCTAATTGTATCCTTCATGTATGAACAGCGGCCGTTCCACTCGGGGATGCACGTTAACAAACCTAATTTCCGCCTAAAATCCATTTAATGGAACGCGAGACCGCGGTTCTTATCTGCTAACACGCCGCTGAACATGCGTGCACCGGCGTTCACCGCTTTGTTATTTCGCCCAGAAAGCCGCTGCTGTTGCGGAAAGGGCCGATTTCTCTTTCGCGGCCGGCCATCGCGCCTCGGAACTCCGGCTAAATTGCTTCCACGGCCTTATCTTCGTCTGTGCCACCGAGCTTTTCACCCCCTCCCCTTTTCTTGTCACTTCCAAAGCGTTGCATTCCCTTTTCACCCTTCAACCGATTTCCAGTCGGTTCCTAGTTACCTCTAGTCGTTTCATTCATTTTTTTCAAATCCACCAGTAATTCAGTTCACACCAGACGAATTCGTACACCGATGAGTACAATTTTCCTGTCTTATCATGGAACAATTTAGAAACTCTCACCACCTCGAGTCCTCCGTGAGTTCGTTCCGTTACTGGAAATCAGCGGCGATTCTCCGCGAAAGATCGTGATCGCACGAGGCATCGCCAACAGGACCGTGGAATCGAGGACGAAACAGGAAACGAGGGGGGAGATATTAAACGCGGACGTCGAAGGACTCCAGAGGGAGGCGAAGGAATCCGGGACGCGCGGGAGAAGGGGACCAGGTTGAAGTCGTAAGAAAAAAGAGCGGAGCGAGTCCGAAGGGGCAGCAGCCGTGGCAGGGCCGCTTTCGCCTCGGCGAATGAAATTGCCCGGGCAATCGGTGGTTGCTTATTAGCGTTTGACGTTCGATTAGTCAAGTGCGCCGGGTAAGATCCGCCGTTCGAACGTTCCGTGGCTCCTCCCATCGCCGGTCCCCGTGGGTCCCCGTGGGTCCCGGGCCCTCTTCGAACGCCGGGCCAACAAGCCGCGCGTCCGCACGATTCCACGCGGAGCAACAGGCACGTAGCATCATCATTCTTCTGCGGCTCGGAAGAAGAGACCGGGACGCGAGAGGAGCCAGGCGCTGCTCGGTTCCTCGCCGCGGTTCTACACTCGCGCGCGGAGCACACCTTGTAATTACGTTAACCGTACTACTGCCAGCCGGTAATAGCACGAATTAGTTGCACTTCAATGTTTCCCCCGATGCGCGTTCGAACGCGCTCCCATCCCCGTGGCCGCGCCTGGTTCCCCTCGAGACTCTCTCCGACTTTTTTCTACCCCCTCGAGCTGACATCGGAGATTAGGAGCGCTTCTTGCGTCCGCAGGTAGACACCGTTCCCTTTTTCTTCCCGTTCGAGGGAACGTTCGCGGCAGTGTCGCGCTCGGGTTGCCGCCGCGAATTTTGCGGTTGCCTCTCGCGAGGGGATGCTCTCGAGGAGGGGTGGCGGCACTACTCGTGCTCGATGGCTGATAAAATCTAAACGATCTCGAGAAAAATGCTTCGAACGTCGCGCTGCTGGTATTTCGGTATTTCGTTCGGAGACTATCCGGAGTGGAGATTCCGGGGTGGAAAAGTAGGCGATCGTAATTTATAACGTTCGTCGCGAAGAAAAAGCCCGGCTAGGCAGAGGGTACAACGCGTTATTAATACGTTTTAAAGAAATGTCCGAGATTAATTTGCGAAACGAGTCGCTATTGAAGTTCTTGCCCGCGGGCTCATTAATCTTATCCAACGGCCGGTCCAAGGGCGAAGGGTGGGGCGGCCGCGGAGGGGGAGGAAAAAATTATTTTGTAGAATGTTCGGTGTAATAACAGGGAATCCTGTCGCCGGCACGCCTAGCGGGGAGGAAGAACACCGTCCTACTATTAATTCATGTCTCAAGTTTTCAAGTAAGAAATTAATGTCTCCATACGTGATTTCGTGGCTCCGCGTAGCCGGTGCTCCCGTCCCTCTCCTCGGTACGCCCTCTCCGCGAAAACTTCGCCGACCCTCCCCTGGCCCCCCTGAAACGAAATTAATAAACCGGGATTGCGTTACCGCCCGGAGACTTCTTGCGGGCTGAGAGCTTTCTTGCCGGTTCGATCCTCGAACCGTCGTGGCTCGGTGACGCTTGATGGCCCAGTGAACGTAATTTCTCTGCCGATGCTCCTCTCTCTTTCTCTCTCTCACCGCGTATGCGCCTCTTTTCCCCTTTGTTCCGCGTTCAATTATATTTTTTCGACCGTGTTTCCTCTCCTCTTCGTCCGCGTCGCGTCCTCTCCTTCTCGTCCATTTTATTACACCGCGCTTCTTAATACCGCGCTGGGAATAATCGAATAAAATACCGTAGACATCCCGGTAACATGATTAATACGTGATACGAACATTTCTCTGGCTATAAATTTTTATCCAAGACAGATCGTTTTACTACAAATACGCGTAGGACAGCGCCAATCGGGACTGGTTCTCTCTCCCGTTAAACCAGAAGCCCACCGTAGTATCAACATCGATTTCTTCCCACTTAAGAAACGGACGACCCACGAGCATCATTAATCACGCTTCGTTGTCTCCTCAAAGACGGCTCTCCATTGTCAATCGTATTTATTCCGTTCCACGCGGCTAAGCGGCGCGGTAGGTAGGCGGCGGATGGCGGTGGGCCCCGCGTAGGTGGTTCGCAGGTGGAGGAACACCGCGGAGGACTCACGGGGACGCGAGGTCACGCGTAACGGAGAGGAGGTTTAATTCCACGGCAGGTCGCGTCGCGGCCGTCACGGGCTTATGCACGGTCCGCTCGGTATTCTTTTTGAAAAAGCGAACGCGAGATAATGGAACGTAATGTAGCGTGAGCAGCCAGCTCCGCTACCTCGCTTCGGCTTCTAGTCGCGAGACGCAGCACTGGGTGTCCTCCAAATCGTCCGCCGTTTAATTGTGTCCTCGAGGAACACGTTGCGCAGCCATTATCGAGCGATTCGTTTCGATTTATTCGGTCCTCCGTTAACCGGTGTCAAGCGATCGTTACGGAGTTTCGATTTTTCCATGAATTTTCTTAACGCATCCCTCGTGAAACGAAATCGCGTCTGCCCTCGGAATTCCGTCGTAGTCAAATTATTTCTTGTCAAGTTTAATTCCATCGAGCATCGCGGAACCGGTTCTTTTAGCCGGGTAATTGCAAAAAATCCCCCAGGTTCTTCGCCGTCCACCCGGTAGGAGAGTATCACGTGTGGGGTACCTTAATGATGCACCTGGTCGGATCTCACGAAAAGTCCACTCTCATCGTGCATGGTGACCAGCCATTGACCGACGTTTCTTGCCTGGCGCAAAGTAGACGAACGTACCGCGAGTACCCACGACCCTCCGATGTCTCGAACGTATCCTCGATGAATTTCTAACCGATCGAGAACACTTTCGAATCGTTCGAGGAATCATCCGATCTTGAACATCGACGCGAGAGATAGAGACGAGTAAACGCTGGAACAAAGACGGTTCTAAGCCAGTGGTAGTATTTCTCGCGGGACGAAGACACGGGCGGGCACCGAATCGAAATCGTAATTTTAATGAAACCGCTAGGCGAGCCCCGAAAATAATGGTCAACATTTCCTGCTCGTATTATTTTCCCGCGGCGGGGCACGGGGATTTACGAGAAGCGAATGGAAGCAGAAAATTAACGATTCCGGGGGGAGGGTGGCCCGGGTGGTGGAAGTTTTTCTTAGTATTTTAATATAAATGCGGCTCTGAGCGGCGGCCGACTTGGCCTCGCGCGGGGTGGGCCCGGTTGTTTGCGGCAGTTTGTGCCAAGCTAAATGAAGAATGAAGCTGAAATTATTTGGTGGAAAACAGTGAAACAGGATGTGGAAACGACACCGCGTAGATTTACAGGGGCTGCTGCACGCGTCGCGCCAAACCAGGGATGCTGGGGGCGCTGGACTACGGGAACATTTTTAAACGCGTCTCCTCCCTCCTCGTCGGCAATTATAATTCTTCGCGGGCCACTGATAGATTCATGGGACTACCGCTAATTTCGAGCTTCCTCCGTGTGAGCTCGTCTTCGATCGGATTTCTGTTCACCGTGTTCTTCGTACGTCTTTGCAAAATCTATTATTCTTCGAATAGTTTAATCTAAATCTTTTAAGGAATCATCTTACTTATTCATCCCCAATATTTTTAAAGATAGCCCATAACCTCCCCATGGCATCTTCCACAGATATACTTCATTTGACCGAAACTCGAACGCGGTATTCGTTATCAGCGGCGATGAAAAGAATCGACGAGCCCGTTCGGGACCGTCCCCTTTCTCTTTGCTTCATATTCGCGCCGGAAGTGCTCGCCTCCACCCTCGACGGCGAGGGAGGAAGATTCCGTTACCCCCACGGTGGATCTGTGGCTTTTTACGGGGAACCAATAATGAACTTTTTTTTCCTCTCCTCCGATATAAAAGTTGATTTGTAACGACCTCTCTGTCTCGCACCCCGGTGGTCTCCGTCGATCCCACCCTTAAAGGCGGTGAGAAGCCTCTCATTCTCGGTCGCTGATATCACTCGCGGCATTGCTCATTACTCACGCCGTCTTATCGTCCTTACCACCCCCGCCTCTATCGAGGCACCGTTGCCTCGGCTTTCGCTACACCCTTGCCTCGTTCGCCACCCCCTCGTGTCTCTTTGGTTCTTCCCTTTTTTTCGATCCTGAGGAAGCTGGCTTCGAATGCCAATAGAAGGGGAGTTTGAATTTGTTTTGATTGGGTTTCGTAATTGATGCGATATTTTTTCTCTATTTCCATAAGGTGAAAGAAATGGTCGAATTATAATAAGTTAAGTATTCTATGGTAATTCAAACGGACGTTGTTCACTTCGTCCGGAATCTACTCTTCGTTACCAGATTTCGTCAAGGTTTAATCGAGCCTCTCTCGCTCTCCATTCTGAATCGGTCGATAGATCAATCGACGGTGCTGGTCGAGCATTACCCGCTCTCTCGCTCGCTCCCCTTTCAACGCTGTCAGCCCTATCGGTGGCGCGCCGCGCTATAAATTTACCGTGGCCTTGATAGGAAAGTGGAGCGCACGTTCCCGCGATTATCTGCCCTGTCGAATGCTCGTCCTGCCACGACAAATTCTTTACACCTCTTCTTGCACGGGTTTCTTTCGTTTCCTTCCGAGATAGACGTTTTTCAGCGTTACCAGTGGATAGCGCCTCGAGAAGTACTTTAGAGAGCAAAGTGTTTTCAAATATCCCTCCTCTCGCCTCGACTAAGCGTCCACGATCCGAGCCTGAGACAACAAGGGGTTACTTTTACCCGGCAGATTACCGTCGTTCGATTCACCATCGTCTGAAAGGCTGGTAATTCCCAGTTTTCCCATCGCTATCGGACTCGAGGGCGGTCGAGATATCAACCAATAAGTATTGACCCGGTCGAGGAGGGTGGCACCGCGGGGTGAGTCGCGCGCTGAATGTTTCTTATCAGTAAATTAGCAACGTAGCCGGCGTTGGTCGCTGACAACGCCTCCGTCGATGCTGATGAGGGAGAGCACGGCAGGAAGTGACAGGTATCAATCACCTGCGCATCCACCGCGATGCCGCGGATGAGTTTCTGATAGAGCAACTGCGCCCACCCCTTCCCCCTCGCCTTCAACCGCCGTTGCTCGATAAGCGCAATGAAGTAATTCCGAGGGGCCGATATCGGTTTCGTGGTTCGTGGCTGCTCGCCGGGGAATATTGCACTCCCGATTTTCTTCGACTTCGTTATCTCGCTCCTCGGGACGCGCTCAACGAGGAAGTCGGGGCTTCCTCCTGCGATAGATTGGACGAACTGAGTGCGATGGTGCAGAGTTTCCGAATTAAGACAGAATTTCTGCCTTCTTTAGAATATCCAAATAAATTTTCAAGAATTTTTTCGCTATTTACGAATAATGTACAAAGTGTACGAGTGTATTGGCGAGAAAACGAATGGAGTAACTGCGGATCAGCCCCTTACCTATTACACTCAATCCAGGTTACAGCTCGAACGGTGGTAGAAAAATCAGGTCATATCGCGGATGGTCCGTGCGTCACACGTCACCGATGTCAGGCTCCATAGAATTCGGCTCCGCAGATAATCCGAAAGAAGACGTAAAGGGATGGCTTTCCGGGGCGCATCAGAGACTCGGCTGGTGAAAACGGATACGCGACGGAAGAGACAGGGGGAGGTTGGGCACCCGCTCGCCTAGCACACTCCCGTGAACAGTTCATTTATTATGCGGTTAGTTATCGCGCCTTTTCGTCTGATTTCCCTGCCAACAATGCGCCGTCACCGTCGCAGACAGGTCCTGGCGGTTCTTAGACTCCGGGCACCGTTCTCTTTCCCCGCACCCGCGACGTTTTCTCATCCGCCACTCTAAGTGACGCTCACTGACGACACGCCATACGTCACACCCGCCTCCACCCTCCCTTTCGTCCCCCTTTTCCACGCGCCCATTTACCTTAACCCCTTTCCCGCGCGTCGCCCTCACCTTTTCCCTTTTTTTTCCCTCCTCCTTTCCTTTTTTTCACGCCACGTCCCTCCGAGGCGTCTCCCGCCGGTTTCTTTCCTACGGTTTCTTCCTCGTCTTCTTGCCGATTCGCGCACGCTACGATGGCTCCCGGCAGCCAAGTTCGACGCAGTTGCCGAACCGAGAGCCCCGTCGCGTTTGACTTACGATCGACCCGCTGGGTCGTATATTTCACCAGGCTACCAATCGCTGGGAATCGGGCGATCCTGGATGATGCACCCTACGCTTCTCAGAGTCTGGATGATACCTCAGTCGACTTTCGAGGCCATCTCGTACGCCTCGAAGACTATTTACAAAACGTGTGTTTCGTATATTCCAAGGACACGTTCGTGGGATCTGAAACATCCCACCAAACGTCTCGAGAATCTCGATAAGACACCCTCGCGGTATCCGATACCCACAGTAACGTGCGCGTAACCAAGTTGTCTCATCGCAGAACCTAATCCCAGCTAAACTTACCAGCAATTCACGTCATCCGCGTCGCCAAGCGCGATTCCCCTAAGCCGCGCTGTCTAAACTCCACGGCGAGTCCACCCACGCCACCCTCTATTCCGTTACAAGCATCCTCTGTCGTCCCCGTCGTAAGTACAGTCTCATTACGAACAACGTTATTAATCTAGCGAAATCGGAGAAATCAAAGCACGGTTATCAACGCTCAAGCCTCGACGATGGATATGTAGGTTACCAGCGAGGGACGGACAATGGCGAGCGCGGGGATGATCCGCGACAGACCGAGGGAGAAAGAGATAGAGAGGGGGAGGGAAAAATGGAAGGAGACGGGAACAGAGAGCGATCTTCGTAGGTGGGCGAACGCGTCACCTTTAATTAATCACGCGACTGTATTATTTCCCGCTTAAACCACCAGCCACCCTCTCCGTTTCGGTGGCGCAGCGGGCGGAGGACGCAACCGTGAACCACGGTCTCTCGCGAGGCGGTTTGCTTGAGACGTACCGTACAAAAGAGGAGCGGGAAAGCAAAGGTACGGCCACCTTTACAGACAGCCTTCGTATAAACATGTCAGTCCGCCGCGGCTCGTCCGGAGAAACGGGCCCGCGTTCATCCATCACTCGGTCCCTCCGACCTCCCTCTCAGCCCTAGCCTCGCCGCGTCTCTCGTTCTAACCGTACGCGTTCCACGTTGCGGCCGTTCCTCACGATTCGCGGCTATTTTTCTCGCTGGTGCGGAAAGAAATCTGTTTAAAACGCCGCGGCTCCCATCGGGCTCTGCGTAACGGGAACGATCGCGTCCCGCGGGCCGACGCGCTCGTTTCGCCGGATCGCGCGCGCGTGTACCGTTAACGCGCGGTGAATCGAAACGGAGGTGTACCCGGCTCGAGGTTCTTCCGTTCTCGTGACCGTGGATTTAATTTAATCGGTTGCAATCGCGCTGAGAGGAACGCGGTATTTTTTGGGGGATGAAATATTAAGGAGGATCATCGAACGATCTGATTTGTGATTGTCGTTAAGTAAGATTATGATTGCTGGGAATTCTAGAGACGTAAAGTGTTCGCGTCATTTTCGAACATGGAGTATATCGTGGATCGAATTGATTTCACGTGAAATCTGCATTCGATCTGCATTACGAACGGCGCAACGCGGAGGCAAATATTTCATAGCTCCGTCACTTTTTACCGAAGAGCTAACAGAGGGTAAAACGATCCCCCTGTTCCTCGAGCAAACACGAGGCTATTTGAGCATTAGTGTGTATTTACGTATTGGTGTTTGCTAAGGCGACGGATCACGAGTGCTCGACGATCGCCTCTTCAGGCTGTTCATAATACTGCGATTCGGTGTCGGATTATTGCGGTCCGCCTTTCCATGGGAATTTCCTGGCGGGGGCTGCTTTTGCAATTGAAAACGATCGGGTTTCGCTTCTCGCGAGACGAGTAATCCTTTCCGCGAAGCACGAAATAACGCACCGTAACTTCTACCGTGGGCGTGCCAGTCTACGGCATGAATAGAAAGCACCTTTAATTAAAAACGAGAACTTACGATCTTGAACAAGATTAGGGAGCTGGTCGCCCATCTGCGATGGTCCCTCTACAAAATTTTTTCCATTCGAAGAAGCCCATTTCTATCGTTCTCTGTTCAAATAATCTGGCAAGACTCTTCGGATTAAAAAAATTAACAGGAAACGCTGTTCCTTTCACCCTCGACCACTTCCACAACCACTGCAGCCACCGCCGCCATTGCTTCGAGAGTGATAACTAAATAAAAAAATTGATAACTCCCTCGACTTCATGAATCTTCTCCTCGATGGAGGATAGATCTGTTTACCGGGTGTTCGAGCAGCAAAGAGGCGGCGATCAGATTTTCGAAGTTGAATCGCGGCTAGACTCGAGATCGCCGCGGGACAAAGGCTCCGCTTAGGTGACCGAGTTCCCTCGGGAGTAGCGACGAAATTTTGCCCGGAATATGAATAAATTTATCGAAAGCCCGAAGACAGTCGAGCGCTGCGGTGGGGTGGTCTCGATGGAGGGCCAAATGGTGGTCGGACGAAGGGGTTCGGAGGGGGTTGCGGGGGCCAAAAAGAGTTTGAAACTGCTCGGGCACCCCTATATTATAAATATCAGCCATGAAAGATGGCGCAGACAGCAGCAGGGAGGCAATGGGTCTGGGGGACGGCTGGGTAAAGGAGTGGAACAGAACCGGAATTAGCATAATCAGAATAATTTCCACCAGCTGACAGCGCCCTCATTCTTTTTCCTGCGACGCGATTCTTCCGCTGCTTTATTTTCCGTTGTTTTCCGCCTTCCGCTGCTTCGCTTCTCTCTCTCTCTCTCCCTCACGCCCTTTCTTTTTTTCCTCTTCTTTTTCCTTCGACTGGTTCTTGTTCCCCGCGTTCCTCCCGAATTCTCGCGCCGTTTCCGCGGCCACTCTTCGATGCATCCTACTTCGACCGGAAGAACTAACGGCCACATTTTACTCCGCTTCCCTCTGCCAACCTTCCTCCCGTCGATCCCTCTGCTGCGAGGCATTCCTGTTTTTAACCGCGTCCAAGGATCGTCCCAGCGATTTCGATAACTCATTCAATTCACCAAGAGAAAGAACTTCTCCCCACGTCATCCACCTCGACCAAAGTAGTCGGCAGCAGTTTCAATGTTGTTTCAAGCTCGTTCCAAAGTAATCCCAGGATCGCATCGATGTCGTCGCAGCCCTCGTCGACGGGATACGGGTTCGTACGAGTAAAAAGAAGGAGCACGGGACCAGCGATCGATTGGAATCGATACCTCGTTAGAAGACGACGCCACCGCGAATCACGTACGGTTCGCATACTTGCCGCGAAATGGCGTCGCCAGACCCTGCTCCACCGCTAGCAGCGCCCAGCGGATTCCACCCCTTGAAATATATCAAAGTTCATGCGTTCCTACCTAATATCGTTCGCGTGCACGGCCTCGCCCCCCTTTCAGGCTGGTCCCAGGGCGAACCGAGTTCCCTGTTCACGTGCCTGGAGCCCATCCCTCCCACGCAGCCAGCCGGCTCGCGTTTCCCTGATCTTTATTCATTCTTTCGCCTCGCCCATTTCAATTTTTCCACAGTTTAGCCGGCGAAATCGTGCCCAGCGCCGCAACGGTTCCGCGCCCATCCACCCACCCACCACCACCCCCGGTGTACACGCGCGCGTGCTCGATAAATTCTTCGCGGCTCCTAATGTTTAGCCTTTATGGCTCGCCAGCAGGCGGTTTAAGAATCCGTTGGAAGGGTTACGCTGCAGACTGTGCTTCAGCCCCCATTTCTCGTGACGCCGTTCCCGCGGTAGTTTAGGGACGCGCGGGGGTGAGCAGTTGCTGAATATTTTGCGGTCGACGCTCTCTTTTTCTCTCGCCTAGCAGGTTCGTTTATTATTTGCACACACGGAAGCGACTCGATAAATCCTTGCCCAACGTCGCGCGAGAACGATACCCAAGTTCGCGAAGCCTACGACAAAGTGTTGGATCCATCGATTCCGAGCGTAGTCCTTCGATCATCCCCGAGGAAACTTCGCGGGGGGGAGAAAGGACGAGATCGTAGCCACGATGGGCGCTTGTATTATATACCATTTATACAAGTAACAGCCGCGCGGCCCTCTCTTAATATTATCCATCCATTATTCATCCCGGATCACGCTCGGAATCTTTCGAAATCGTATCCGCGGGTAGATACAGCGAGGAACGTCCGATTCAGATTCAAATGCTCATAGATCCCGCTGTACATCCGCGGCTATCGCGCGGCCCATTGTATTTATTGGCAGGCTGCGCGTTCGCGCGAGTCCACGCAACGCTTGTATCGGCTCTTCCTTTCGAATCGAGCGATCCCTTTGAATGGTTTCCGGTGAAAGTGCTCGGATAACTTCCTCTTGTCTCTCTTCGGAGACGTTCGTTCCCTTTGCGTGTTGTTTTTGCGAATAAAAGTGGAATCGTTTTACATGGTTGCCCTCGAAGGATTTTTGGAAATATATTTTTTGCAGGAAGGGGATAGACAAGTATAGATAATTTTGAAATGTATACCTATGCGTTGGTAATCAAGCATAATTTATTACATGTCTCAGAAGTAACACTCAAAGTTCCGCGTTATCTGGTAAAAAATCAGCAAGAAAAAGGTTCCTGAATAACATAAAATGGAACTCACCGTCAGTGCAGATATTAAATCGAAAGCTTGAGAATAAAAGAGGAGCTCGTCCGCGATCTCCTTTCCCCGACGTATTTGTATTTTAAAGCAGAAAAGACGCGAAAGGGGATGATACGAGATCGAAGCGCGGAATAACGCTGCGGTGGTGGCTCACTCGGTATAAGGGTGGTCGCGAACAGAATGGTGGGGCTTCCTCCCTCTGGCATCCTCTCTCTCTCTCTCTCTCTCTCTCTCTCTCTCTCTCTTCCTCCCCTTTCTCCGGCTAGGGAAGGATGCAAGGGTGCGAGGTTGGGTTTCAACCATGATTTCCATTCGCCAGCCATCCATCTTGTTTGAGACTGGAAACTGACAGATAGACGCGGATCCGAGTGCCGGTGACGTGGCAAGTCTTGCACGACTATGCAACGCGCTCGTGTTGGTGTAACCCGCGCGCGCGGTACACGCGCGCGAGCCACGTCGAGCAACTTCCGCGTCCGCGTGAAAAATTCATTTTCGACGACATTAGCGAGGCAAGAAATTGCTTTTCCTTTCTGCCGGACGCTCGGCCTCCTCCTGTCGATCGGCGCCGATTGACGCGCGGACCGCGCCAGGAATTTGTTGAAAGAAGCCTTCGACTCTGCGAACGACGTTCGCGATCGAGGAGTGAACTTGGACGAATTAAGTGCTAAAAATATTTTATTTCAATCAACGGTTACAGGAATTGCACTTTCGTTTATCACTCGTCATTATTCCGCGATAAAACTTAACCATACTTTGATCTACGAGATTAATTATCAGCGCGGATGATAATTGATCCTGATGTTATATGTATAGTAGATTATATACATCGTAGACGCGTTATCAATTATTTACATGCGTGTTATATATGTCTATCCTATACTGGCACTTGTGTCCACGGTTTATCAGAGCAAAATACCCTTCTATCCATGGCAAGTGTCTTAACCGGAGCACTTCCGTTCGCAATTAGTCGCGCAAATCGCTCGAAAGTGCTCTTAAGCATGGAACAATTAACGCTTACCCTCGCTTAAAGTCAGCATCGATATGCAGGTAGGATAATATCGAAAACGCGGCACTGTTCAACCATAAACCGCTTCCGTGTGCCGTTATTTCCTCCGATCCGTGACGTAAGCGCTCATTGTTCCGCGCGCAGCAATTACGGCTGGCACTTGACCGCCCCTTAACGAGTATGACTAACTGATTTTACATTTTAACTCTTACATTACAGTCTCGATTTCGGAACGCTCGATTTTGTTCCACGAGTAGCCACGATGCGACATTTACATGTGACAAAATTACATCCCGTTACGATTAAGTTTGATCGCAGATTCGCGTACAATGTAAATTTCCTACGCTACTCTTAGTACTCAGACGAATAATTGCCTCTATGATGTACAAACTAATATATATTGCACATACATATAACAAATAATTTAACGCCAAAGTACGATGGTGAAGAGGCAGCAGAGGATCGCTCAATCTCAAACTTTTATAGTGGCATTAAATCAGGGTTAAGATCCTGGAACTCCAAGCACACGCTGTTCCGGATAACCTCGTCGAGGCTCTTGTTCAATGCCGACGATTGGAACTCGCAAGCGTTCTCTTCCATCCACATATTCAGATCCGTGAACAGATTGTCCGAATTATCGTGCACGCCGTTCTCCAAGTTGGTCTTCAACGTCTGTTGATTGTTCGCCAGCAGCGAGCCGCAGTCCGACTGTTGATTGTAAGCGTTGTAAGCACAGTCGTTTCCTTGATAAGCAGTGTGGGATTGCTCGCCGAATTGTTGCTGGAAGTAGCTGGAAGATTGGGAGTATTGATTCACAGGCAGCTCTGCTTGTGCCTGATAAGAATGCGGATGCTGTTGATCCAGGAAGAACGACGGTCCCTGCTGCACGTAGTTCTGCTGAAATCGGTTCACCGTTGGCATCGCGAAGCTCTGTCCGCCATATTGGTGGACGTTGAAGAGGTTCGACTGCACCTCGGGCATCGTTTGCGCGACGCTTTGGACGTTCGAGTACGAATACGAGATGCTGTTCGCATTCTGTGTGGACAGAGGGTTCTGTTGGTGGGTTCCATTTTGAATGGACCAGTTTAAGTCTGGCGATTCAATAGGGGTAGCGGTCTGCGGTTTCTTCTCAGGCGAGTTGCCGTTACTCTTGCTACCTCCGGGCTTGCTGGATCCGGTAGCTTTCGATATCTGCTCTTTCTTGTATTTCATGCGACGGTTCTGGAACCAGATCTTAATCTGTCGCTCAGTCAGGCACAATAGCGCCGCCATTTCGATTCGACGCGGACGACAGAGATAACGGGCACGATGGAACTCCTTCTCGAGCTCGACCAGCTGCGCGCTGGAGTACGCTGTGCGGGATCGTTTCCCGTTTTGTTGTTTCTTAGACGATCCTGAAACAGAAAATTTCATTATTGTTATTATGAGTACGATTTACGATAAATAGGAGTTACGCTGACGTGTATGTAGATAGGATAGGAAGGAGACTAAGACGCGCGAACGTTTTCCACCTGGAGAGACGAGTGGTACCGAGGACGCGTCCAGGGAAGGTGTCAAGGGTCGCCCAGTGGGAAACTTGCCCGCGCACGAGGTGGCCGCAGTTCCCGCTGTGCGGCTCAAAGACGCTAAAGCCGTGTTATTGGATTAAATGATCCTGGCGTGAATTTCCAAGCAAATGCGACTCGTCAGCGGTGCGGACGCGCGGCTCGCGAGCGGCTCGCGCACGGCTCGCGCCGGACAATTTGTCGATGGTTAATTGCTTTACGACGCAGCCCGCGCGACCTGACTCTGCCGGGAAAACCGTGAAAACCCGGAACGTTCTAGTCGAAAATTGCACTCGTACCGTCCTGCATTTGAAATATAAATGAACAGACACCAGATCGCGCGTCACGTTTCAAAAGCCTCGACCATGCCATCGACTGTGGAATCTTTCGCGATCCTATGACTTCTCGTCTCGCTCCCTGTAACCGATTCTTCTATTGGAATTCCTCGTCAGCAGACTAACACCTGTTCGAAACGTTTCTTTCCCTCCTAACGCACTCCTAATGCGAGCGTCAATCTTAATGTCGACCTAAATAATAGCTTCTGCGCGAAACAGCTGAGAATGGAGGCCGCAAAAAGGTGGTGGTTTCGAATCATTTTCTTCCGCCGCTTTTCGAAGTTGTACGATGTTAAACGCAGGTTATGTGTTTTTTCTTTTATTATAGAAGGAATGTGGAGCAACGAGATGGGAACAATAGATAGGAATTCGTGCTGGGACACGTGTGTCTTCGTTTCTTATTTTTCCGATAAATGGTCGCCCGTATGACGAAACGCGTCGCGATCTCTCTAATTCATTAGGCATTCGAGGACACTACGGCCTCGCCCTGGAGGCAAGAGGAATCGTTCGAGGAAATCTTATCACTGAAAATCGACCATCGATTTTCACATTCTGACCGAGGGAGGCACGCGAGTCGGTGAAACGCCTGACGAAATTCCTTTTATCTAGACCGTCCTTAGATAAGCTAATTTCACAACGAAATTCCTGAGACACGGAAGAAACGAAGGAAATCGAACGTTTTCGTAACGAGGAATGAAAACGCGACCAAAATGGAGACTCGCGAGGGAATTTCGTGGCGGTTGGTAGCGTGTCTCGCTACCAATAAACGTGTCACCACTGACCCGAGGATCCGACAGTCCATCACCTCTGGTGACTCTGTTTTATGTAAACCTATGTAGAGCACCGACGAGCAAGCGGGACGAGAGCGCCGTTTTATAATCCCTCGAGACTAAAGTCTCCTAAATGGGCAGCTCGTTAATCAAACTTGATTCAATAATGTCTACGGCAACGTCTATTTGCTTAGAATCCGTAACGGCGGCGGGACGTTCTCGTTTAACGTTGTCGCGTAATTTTAGCCACCGAGTAAAAACGTACGCGTAGCATTTTTCCCCCTCCCGGCAATTTTCTCTTAACCTTGCTCTAATTACGGTAACCTCTTAACTTTTCCATCGACTAAAATTTTCTATTTTCGAAATCACGCGAACCATTTTTAACTCTACGCTAATTTAACTGAAACTACACATTCTTCAACTCGTAATAACCCTTTTCTAGAATTCGAATGAAACACTATCCTGTTATATTAATTGTAGCTCGAAAAAGTATGCAGACAAACTTCCCGCTTAACTTAAATTATATTATAAACAAGAGGAATGTAAAATCGAGCCAGACCGATTACAGGCGAGATGTACATCGTAACAGGTACCTTGACTAGCTGGCTGGTTTTTCTCCGCGTTGGCAGCAGGTCGTTGCTCCTCCGGCTGGATCTGTTGCTGCTGCTCGGTCTTCCCGCTTTCCCCGAACAGGCAGCCACGCTGTTCCCCGCTCGTCCACTTCCCGTTCCTGTCCATGCGCCAGGAATAATTCCCCTGCCCGTTGTGCATCATAACTCGGCCGTTGTTGTACTCGCATCCGTTCCAGCTGGACGTGGACGCCGCGGAGTTGACACTGATCGGCGACGGGGGGAAACTGGTCTCCTCCATGGGCTTCGTCAACGTTCGATTCTCCATGTACTTGGGGAACTGTCCAAGAGTCATATTCGATGGACGCACCATTTGGCTCCCGACCGATTTGCCGACTGTCTTTCGAAACGTACGCCAGAGAAAGCGACAGGTTCAACGTTCCACTGACTACTGACATGTCGTGTGACTATTCCTTGCCAATTTGTAGGGTAGCCAGAGCAGGGCCTGGCCCAATCGCGGCGCGATCGCTTTCCCGAAAACCATAAACCCTTTTGTCCGGCTGGATTAGCGGGCCGCGGTGAGGACGATTCGACCAACCGGCGATTGGGGACCGATAACCTGGCCCACTCAGGATTTCCCTGCGACCCCTCCACTGTGTACCCCTTGCGGAATTTCAGGAGGTCGACACGCATGATCGGTTTTGCCGTTAATCCAGCCACCGTGGAAATCTACCTCGACGGTGGTCTTCTTCCGGATAGCTACGTATGGCTATTTTTTTTTTGCGCTTCGTTGGCTTCCACGGAGCTAATTACTGTTACGAATTTTTGTCGAGCACGGTTGTAACGAGAACGTTGAAAAATATTGCTTTCTCGAGGTTCTTGTCGCAAAGAAATTTGGATTCTTAGTGTAGGTTGAAAGTATGTCCGTGAGGTTGAAGTTGATAAATAAATTCTTCAATTAATAGGGAAATAGAATTTTTTAAGTATTTCCAAGTACTCGATATTCAAGAATGTCGTTCGAACTTGGTAGGAAAAAGGCACGGGAATCGCACGAGCTGCGGTTTCTAACGTTATTCAACCCTTTACCTGAAACCAGGGCGCACAATGCGGTACAGTATTCGCAGAAAGTCGACTGATCCAGCGATACGTTTGCGGCGTACAATAGCGCGATCCAGACTTCCCTAACTATTTTTCAGCCGGCTCGGGAACAGGTGACTTACCCATTCAGGGGATTTGCACGCGCTTACGGCTGCTACGGGATCATCGTTCGTTTCTAGACGCCCTGGCTCTATGGAATAAATGCAATACGCCGAATCACGAACAACCCGGCCATTGTGAACGAGAATGATCCTCGAACCTGTCGCCGGAAGCTTTGTCCCTAGCCGCCGTATCTATGGCTTTCAATTTTCTCACCTGGCTGTACTTTTCGTCAATACTACGATTTGTAACGCGATACTTTCGTTGAAATTGCAGAGTTTCTCGAACCCTCGAACACACTTGCGTACATCATGCGCTCACGGTTGCTAGAGCAACAATTGGCAGATTGCGAATCGCTCGATAATTCGTTTGCGAAAAAAGTATGCGAATGTTCCAAAGAAAAGGGGGTGTACGATAACGAATCTATATAGACTCCATCAAATCGTGGAATTGATCAGTATCATTTCTCGGCTTGCCCTTCCCCCGCGGTCAGTAACATCCACAGCTCCCTTTTTCTCCATTTCCACCACCTCTCCGCCACTCTGTTTCTTTCTTTCTCCCCGATTTTCCCTTCTCACGGAATCAGCCATTCTTCTATCGCGTCGGGAGCTGTCTGCAATTCCGCATCGCGTTCTACCGCGAGCCACCCCTTGGCCATCGCCTTCCAACCCTTTTGCCCTCGCGTCGACGAGAGAACGTTCTCTTTTTCCACATTCTGCTATATTTGTAGACAAAAATCGTTCGAAGGGAAAGGAATATCGTGTGCTGGCCTCAAAGGCAAGGGTGGAGAGGTGGCTAAGAAAGAACGCACCCTCTCGCTGTTTCTTTCTTCGTTAATTCTCTTCTTACGCGGCAATTTTTACGCTGTAAAATTACGGAACGGAGGTGTTTTCCATTCGGCCGCATCCAGCCTGGCGGCGGGATAAACGTGGCTGGAAAAGTCGGGAGGACGTTAAAGGCTTCGTTCCGCGTAAGAGCCACGGAAGACGTAAACGCCTTATCGAGGCTGCGCTCTAATCCCTCGGTAGGATCGCGCTTGTCTGCCGTCGCAGTAGTCGCAGACGGTCCCGGTAATTTATGGCGTTTTAACATCCCTTACGCCGCGCAGATTAGTGTGGGAAATCCTACGATGTCGATCGACGCGCGATTACGCCAGCCGCGATCCACATCGGAATGTAGGCTAACGTTGACCCGCTTACGCGTGCACCAACGCGTAGGGTCTCTCATCGAGCGCGATCGATCGATGCGTACGTGACCGTCAGGAGTTGCGAGATTTTCCCGGTACGAATGTTGTATAAATACCGTTCGTCGGGGTTCTAACGGGGTTGCTGTCGAATATTTAGGTCGTAAAAACCACTGGTGTGAGAGATTTTGTTGGGAACTTTACGGTACGCTACTTTTGAATCAACCGATGCATAGCGAGGTATTTGTATGAAATGTTCAGCGGAACATTAACAGTTATCGGTACAATTTTCATTTCAGGAACGAACGGGAACTGAAAAAGTGAAGCGGCAGGCCCGTTTCGCCCAGAGCTTAATGACAAGCGAAAGAGAGCTTTGAGGTTGGAAATTATAACTACGATGGTTATCGCGTTTTGTTTCCATTAGATAATTGTGCATGGGGCATTCATGAAAGGTGACGTGGCAGATGAACCGATATACCTATTCGAGCCAGTGCTCTTTTACGACTCTGAAAGTGTATACGTGTTTCTTGCTATCAAGCATATGAACGACGATCGTATTGTCCGGCCATCCCCGGCGGTTGTAAACGATCAGAACCTCGTTACGTAAAACACGCGACGAGAAGGGACTCGTCTCATATTTTTAGCAAACGACGTAAAGTAATTTCGACGGACTCGATACGGTACGCCAAAGAAAGTTACTCTCTCGTTGCTTGGAAAACAATGCAATTTCCAGTAAATACATCCCTCCATAAATATTAAATCAGCGGCAATTTCAGGGCAGAGGGTTGCTCTCGAATGGCCTCGAATATTCCCGTGGCGGGCGGATTTCGAGATCGACGAGCCGTGCCTACGCTTTTGTATAATGTAATCTAGAAGTTTGACGGGGTCTGACGGTGGATTGCCTTCGGTCGAGGCCAGTCGGGGCGACGAAAACGGGGGAAACGGGGATACGAAGAATGTCGGTGCCGGGAGCGGGTAGGGGATGACGCGAAAGGGTCGACAGCCACCGGATGAAGGGATTATCTCGAATATAGAAAAGTAATTACGACCGAATTACCCTCGCGCCACCTTGTTTCGTATGAATTCCTCGCCTCTGAATAAAAAAAAGATGGGCGCCCGGTTTATCTGGATGATAGCAGGGATTTGGATTTTACGTGGCTCCTTGAATCTCTAATGACTCCTCGATATTAATCTTCACGTTTATCCGTATTACCTGTTTTACAGCACAGGAATACCATATTTGCATTCGACGCATTGAAATAGAAGGTAAAATAATATTACAAAAGCTTCGCTGCGAACAAAATTTCAGAAAGAAAAACGAATAAGAAACAGAAGGTGATATTTTCATCTAAAACACCTTGGCAGGCATAAAGCAACCTGTCGCAAATAACTCGCGACGAGGCTTTTAATAGAAAACCGTGGGGTGAGCCGAAGCTCGGTACGGCACGCGTCGAAAAGAATTCCCTCCGCGAGAGGGCACGCTGTTGTCTCTCGTCGAGGGGTCTGCCCGATGGCTGCGGTCCCCTCGGCCCTATCCTCCGCGCGGCTCGTCGTGTAACATATGCTTTTATCTAAATTAAACAGTGTCGGCGCGATTTTCATTTCCTGGCCTGAAGCCGCTGATGTTATCCGCAGGATAGCGCGTCGCGAGAGCGTTGCTAAGGGTCGGGAAACCTCCCTGCGCCTGGCCGCCCACCCTCTCCATCCAGAGCTGTGTTCCGTCCTCCTTCCTGTCCTCCTTCTCCCTAACGCGGCCTCGTCGCCTTGCACACCCGTGTGTCCCTCTATACCTGTGCCCTCGCCTTCCCTCGCTATCTGCCCGTATTCTAACACCCATCCCCTGCACCCTTTTCCTGTCTCGCGCCATCTCCTTCTACCGCGTGGACAAGTTACACGACCGCTACGCCGCTCAAGAATATGCTCGGGGTTATTCCGTGCACCAGGATTATGCTCGCAATTGGGTTTGTACTTGGCCGTCGGGGGTGAGGACGGGCGGTCGGTACGGTACACTGAGTGGTACCGGATTGATGGTTTCAATGGCAGGATACCGTTCCGAGGGATTAGGGGCAGGTACCAATGAACGACGGGATATGAATTAATTGAAAAGTGCTGCCCCAATTTCGTTTAATTATATACAAACGGGACAGGAAGCTAATTCCATAATAGGAGATACAGAAATTGCGGGTGCCATAAACCCTTGACGCCTCTGCGATTCGGACTTTCATTTCCGAAACAGTCTTTACTGGAGCAATCCTCAGCGACCATCGACCCTTTGTAAGAACGGTTGGATATCAATCGCGACGAAATAGAGACGAACAGCGCTCCCCGTTTACCTAGTCAGAGGAGAACCGATCGTTCCTCGCTGCGAGGACTTTCGTGCCGAACGCAAGAACCAGTCGCGGATATGACGCGTTTTTATCGGGGCGAGCCTTCCTTCAGCCTCGATGCCGGATGCCGAGATCCTCGCGAGCAGATAGAAAAGAAGGCACATCCCACTTTTATACTCTGGAGGTTAAAGTTTACCAAGTTATTCCGACTTTCCCTTCGTCCTCGTCGTCCTCGTCGTCCTCGTCGTCGTCGTCGTCGTCGTCTGGTTTCGCGCGAGCGAAAGCTACCCCGTCAGCTTGGTTGACGTCCCGCGTCATAGTCACCCTCGTCCCGTCGATCTTCCTCCCCTTTCTCGTCCTACGCCACGGCTATCTCCTCGTACCTCCTTCCCATCAGCTATCCCGAGATTCTTACCGTTCTGTCATCCTTCGATCGACTTTCCTCGAGTTTTCCGAGTTAGAGGACTCTCCTTTTAAGGAAACCCCCGTGAACTTTCGCCAGCGGATGAGTCGTGTTGAGTTCTTCGGATCGCGTTGATCTTGTTTTAAATGGTGGACATTTATTTGAGAAATAAAATTCTCGCTATACTAATAAATCTTTAATTAATCTGATAACGGTCTATATTGTTAGTTATTAAAGTAGATATTAGAGTACAAAGTTATATGGAAAATAAAGTTCCCGTACTGTAATTCTAATAAATCAGTGATTTAATCTAGCGAAAGTCTAAGCTTTTGGTTAAATTTTCTTGCTCCGCGTGTTTTCACCCCGTTGTTTCATTTTCTTTTCTATTTTTTTCATTCGTTTTTCATCGGAAGAAACCGTGTTCACGGAACCGCAAGTTTTGAATTCCCAGAATTTTTGCCGTCCGCGTCCGCGCGACCATTTTTCTTTCCCGCCTCTCGCCTCCTTCTTGTCCCGCGTCTCAGCGTCGCGCAAAAAACTTCGCAATTTTATAACGGAAGTTGGCTGAATACAAAATCAGTGGGCTGTCGCTCTTCACGGCCAACTTGTATCGTATTTTAATGGAACTGACTCGCCGTCGTCAACGCGACACCGTCGACGATTCTCCGCTGCAAATTCTTCGACAAATCTTTCCCTCTCTTTTTATCTCTCTCTCCCTACTTATAGGCACAAAGCATAAAACGTAAAACTTCATCGTACAAACAATGTTGTACAAACATTACATTTACGAAAGAGAAAAAAAAAGACAGAGGCATACGCTTCAATAAAAGGATTAAAATATTTCTAAATAGAAGTTAGAAAGCGTGTCAAGGGGTTTGGAAATTCCCAATAAGACGCAAGAAAAAGAGAAGTAAAAAAAAAAAAAGAAGGGAGGAAAGCCGCACAATCGGTCGGTTTACAGCGGAGTGTTTTATTATAGCGGTAGAACAGGAGGGAAATTTTCATAATTTACTGCTGATACCTCGGAGCCAAAATGGGAGACAGGCTGTCCCAGGGTCATTCACGGAATTTACCACACCGTCGACCAGACGACGCCTCCTTGAACCGCTGAAATCTAAACAGGCCAACACCGTGAGGCAGTTCCGTTTAGACTGCGGGACCCGGCACGGTCGGTTGCCCGTTTTATTGTATGCCTCCTGCAATTGATTTCGGTTATTATTTTGATGCTGCAGCGAGTCGATCGTCGTACCGTTGCGATGGTCCGCAAATTGCACACGGGACCGATCACCGCACTAACTTCCGCCTGATCTTTCCGCCAGACATACTCGCACGAAAGTAAAAAGTTAGTTACGAGCGCCGTAAAACAATGCTCGGTTAAGTAGCTGATGTTCAGATTAAGAGAGAGATACGACGTTACGACGGTTAAGAGCTATTTACGTTCGTTACCTTAATCTAATAAATTTACATTTCACCTTCCAAATTTTTAGCCTGTCAGTTTTCCTTTCAAACAACCACTCGAGTGTCTCTCGATCATACCCTAATTAACTTTTACAACCAGCGTTTTTATCAAGACTGCCGCAAGTGAGAGAATAAAATTACATCCACGATATAATTCCCTGACGACATCTTCCGAGACTTGATCGCAAGGTCGCATACTACCCACCAACCACCCTGTCAGCAACGTTCCGCTTCACCCCGACCGGATTCCCGGTATCAGAGATCACCTGACTGCACTCGGTGCACCCAGGATTATCAAACTTCATTATTACAGGTTGTACAAACACAACAGCCCGTCTGCTGGCCGTCGTCCACCCTTTTCTAGCACATGGACGCGTCCTCAGCGAAGAGGCACCGTGTCTCGGCGTTGAAGGGGGTTGCTTGCGCAACGGATGATATATTATCGGGCGCTGTTTGCACTTTGACAACCTCGCGGGGCATAAAAACGCTGACTCATTTAAAGCGGCCCCCGGGATTGCGCGGTGCTCCGGGAGGATCCGCGTGCCGTCACCCTTCTCGAGCGGCACCGCGCGACCCCCTCCGCGCTCCTATCGCCGGCCAACCTCCCCTTTTCCGCTCTGGAGCGAGCCACCGACCCCTCTGGCCTCTCCTTCGCTCCCCTACGTCTCTCTTCGTCCCTCCGCAACGAGCTGTCCCAGGCCTCGTTTTGTCCACCGGTTCCACGGCCCCTCCCGTCCACCACCCACGATTTCCCGGTTTCATCCGGCACCGACCACCCCGTTTCTCCGACTCTCTCTCTCTCTCTCTCCCCCCAAGCCCTCCTCCCCCTCATCTGGAGGGCAGCTACGGCATCTCGTGACTCTCTTTTCTTCCACGCCACCGGCGACCGGACTCATCCTCCTCGTTTCTCGCTTCCATCCTTCCATCCCACCCCAGCCCCTCACGGCGCACCCCCAGCGAGCCAAGCGTTTTGCTTCCCGTGGCTGCGGCGCGGCTCTGCTTCTCTCTGGGTTACCCACAAACTGCCTGCCAACGTTCCCCACGTTGCCCCTCTTCCTGGTAAATCAACCGGGTTCTCTTCTGATTCTTTCTTGCCCGCTCTTTCCCTGCCTCTCGCTCCCCCCCTCAGGAGAACTCTAACCCCCGCCCCGGTTGGATACCGCGAGGATAACGGTCGCTTATAATTGCGATTCTTCGTATAATTTTTATTAAGGCTAATTAATTGCAATGGCCTGTATAATTCAGTTTAGCCGGTGTTTCCGAGCGGACTGCTTTCGCCACGGTTAAGGCGTCTCTCGAAGGAGTCGGTGGTCGAGAGCGCGCCCTCGAGAGCGTTGGTGAGCGTCTCGGATTCTCGCGAGCTCGCGTTGCCGATTGTTCGCTGAGGATTCGATATCTTTGACGAAAGATCGCGGAGGAACGGAACAAGAGGGGGCGCAGGAAATGTGGGTCGCAGAGCTTCCCTCGAGTGGCTACGCCGGGGTATTCAATGGGGTAAATGGGGTATTGCATATTAAATACGGCGATAGGGGGACGGCACGAGAAGAAGATCGAAGGGGGTGGACCGCGGAATGGCTCTGCGGCGCGGGAGGGGCGATGTGTGTAAGCTTGATGCGGTTATTGATTACGGGCCACTGTCATTGACGGCCCGTCATATGGAAACGGTGACCGTTTTTCGTTACGCGCGCACGGACGTGCCATCGCTGCGACGCGGCCACCGTATCCGCGCGCGGACGCCCATCAATTTCTGCCCTCCGTCCTGTTCGATTCGTTGCCTTCTCCTCCTCTCGTTTTCCGCTCTATTCCATCCTTTTTTTTTTTTAAATTCGAGTCACTCGATGGAATGTGCCTCGAATAGTTTTTTCGACGACCCCTTCTTCTCGAATAGTGGACGAGGCTGCGATGGGTGGAACTCGAATTCAGGTGAAACTGTGGAACGCGTTTGAAATCTCATAGAATTAACCTTCTGTTCTTCTATTTTCTGTACTGGTTTACATTAAGCGATTCTCGGAATAGGATCCAGTGACTAATAGTAGATTACTATTATTACATGAAATATATTTTTACGAGAAATGGACTACGTGACCTTTCGACGAGGATAATGGTCGATTTCTAATTGCTCGCGTGGTTAGGGGCACGAAACAGAAGTCACGATGGTAAAGTCAAAAGCGAAAGGTTAAGGAACGCCCATGGAGGGATTAGGCATAGGCATCTGCCAAGGCGAAGTTGCAATTGGAATGGATCAGGTAAGCCCAGGTACGGTGGGCGCCATAAACAGAGGGTCGGTTACGCGGAATTATGGTATAATTGTGACCTATGCTTTCAAAGGAGGTAATAATCTATGTTGAGGTAGACCGGAGTAACGGCCATTTGACAAACGGCGGTTTCATAAAGTCGTGCGCAAACAAGCCTCCACATTTATTATCGAACGGCCGCAACGGATAAGCTTAGGCTCCAGAACAAGTGCTGGATAGTTATTGAAGCTAACAGGATTAGCCGAAATGTAAAATCGATTCCTGCAGGAGGTTTATTGCTAAAAAGTGCAATTTAGAGTTCTCCATATGGCTACTGCGACTCTTCCTCGGTAACGGTCGAACCTTTTCTTTCAACTGAATTTTCAGCTGTATCTCTGGAACGGTTCGCCGCTCGAGAAGCTTCTGCCGTTACAAACAAACAAAATGTCGCCCTGGAAATTCTTGTATCGGTATACGATATCGATTGGAGAAGAAAATAAGGAGAATGGTCGCAGTTAGCGTGAACGTCGACAGACAGAAGGGCAGAGAGTAGCGGACAGAACGAGAGTCCCGAGGACGTGTGTCCCCAAAAGCCGTGGAGCTCAGCGTTGAGTGATGGCCGCTCAGTCGACCTCGTAACCGGCGCCATACATCATTCAAGATGGCTGGCTTCTCACGCTGCTCGGGGAGAGACAAGGGTGACAACCCTCCCGTCTCTGCTTGCTACTTTTGACTGGCTACGTCTACGCCTTCGCTGATAATCGTGTTACGGAGATATCAATCTTGGGCCGACGACCCCCTTCTCTCGCCTCGCGACGCCTCTTTCTAAACCGCATTAACGCTAAAAATGTGGACCAGCGCGGAGGGTAGTTCGAACTATGCGGCTTGTTTACTTTTTTTTGCAACCTACCCCGTTTTTCTGCCGCTTAGTTCTTCTCGTAAATGTCACGGTAGATGCTCGATCGTTCGATTTTTGGGGGTGTTTCTTTTTGCCAGATCGTAACCGAATCTTTTTCCCCTTTACTGTTTCGAGGGAAAGTGATAAGGGTGAACTTCAAGAGGTTCTGTGTGCAGGGTTTATTAGTATACATTTTCGTTTGACGAGCTTTTTGTTCTCGTTTCGTGAACCATGCGCCAGGGTGTCGTTTAACACTCGAGAAGGTATTGTTGTTCGACGTAGGTAGCTGAAGGAGTGGGTAAACTTTTCTGGTGGATCTTGTAAAAGGTTCAGTTTCACGGTCAGCTACAGTACTCTACTTTCTTTGTTCCCCTTATATCGAATACCCTTTACCAATAAACTAACTTTTAATTAAATTGGAGAGGCATCGAGGACCAAATTTGCAACTAGCTCTAACGAAAAATTAAGTTGATAACCTGTTTAAGGTTAACAATATTCCAAACTTAATTGTTCAAAAAAATTAGAAAAATATTTTCAATTGCACGATAAAAATGGTAACTAAAATGGTAGTGGCAAACAAATGCTTCTTATATGCCACCTATCGAGGGCAATCCAGTACTAACTCAGGCCGTTCCTTCTTAAGAGTAATCCATCGGAGAGACCTACCTTACCAACGTTAGATTCGTGGAAAAGCTCAAGTTTCTTCTAGTCTCCCCCATTGTTCCTAGATGAGCTACCCCCAGCGAAAATGTATCAACGCGAATGTTAATGGCGGCTCTGTTCTTCCCCTCGCTGTAAAAAAACGAGAAAGATCCTCATTAGGTCTCCATCTCACGAGTTTTTCTCGAGATCGAAGAGGAACAACAGCGTGGCAACGCGACGAACGGTATAAAACGCACGAAAATTTAATTAAAGCGCCGAGACGCCGTCGCGTCAGTTCGAGGGATGAAAGCACGACGTTATTAATATAATTCTAGTTCCCGCGTTCATATTTTCACTCTGTCCCACGGGCACCTCGTACCCTTCATTCCAGTATTTCCCCTTTTCGACGAATTTCCGCGAACATTCGTAAGCATTTGTCCCTTGGACGAAAATTGCGTTCAGAATTGCCGCGCTCCCAGCGTACATCAAAAGGATCTTTTAATAAGACCGCAAGAGGAGGAACCTTTAAAATCTTGGCTGCGAATGACGAGATATACGGAACAGGATCGATCGAATTAATAATAAAAATTATCGTACACCCGTAACTGTTACGGAACGAGTGCAGACATAGGGGAAGATTTATTTAACGCGGGACGCGAACGATGTAACTAAAATTCGATGGCATTATTGTGGATTTCTAAAATAAATGGTTATGTTTTTCTAAAGACAATAACGCTCGCCTATCTATCATGCGTCCGAGCGATATTGGCGTACCCATCGGATGTAATATTGAAATTGTATTCTTTCGTAATATGAGAGTTATTTATGAAACGTAGCAGGCAATATAGCGCGCGGGGATGGCGGTGAAATCTGATGGAAGCGTTACGATATGATACGAAGCGATGTGAAGAGGATCGCTGGGCCTCCTTCAAACGCGGACCGTGCCTGCGTTACCTTCCACTCGTGAAATATCCCTTCGTCCCTTATTACATAGACAAATCGACCAACCGTGCCTCCTTCCTTCTCCAAAGTCCTTTTAATTTTTAATCAAAAACGCGCTGGTGGTTTTCAGGTTTCGAGCGAATCCATTGTGCGACGATCGAGGTGAAAGAAGCTCGCGATCGAACTCGCGATTGCTACATTGTACAACGACCGAGGAGAAGGAAAACCGCGCGGCAGGATATTTTCCCGTTTCGGAAAACACACCGTGTAACGTGTACGGTTAGAGTTCAGCGAAGCGACAGCTGTTCGCCGGTTGGCTGCGCTATTCGATTGTCTCGCTCTTGATGATTGATGATCGTTCGGGGTAGCTGCTGCTGCTGCCGCCGCCGTCGTTGCCGCCTTGACACCGCGTCTGTCTTTTCCCTCATTTCCCGCCCGCCTTTTTTTCGTTTCCTCGACGATTCCAGTGCAACGCAGCCGGTCGATATACCAGGACGAAGTACCGTTCCTCGGAGGTACTCGCCAGCCACGATCTCGTCTCGTTTTAATCGGAACAACACTCGAGGTTCCATCGTTTCGACGTTCCATGCGAACGTTCGATCGACGATATTTAATTAAAAATCGCACGTGGAAGGAGAAACGGAGATTCGTAGTAAAAAAAAAAAAAAAAATGAAAGCACTTTACACTCTTGTTCACGCGCGCTTCGAATCTGAATCGAGAGGCAAAAACGTTAAACACATGTTTCCTCGCGGCGGAGAACGCTGGCGACTGCAATCTCAGGTCCAATTCCCGATATCCCGGAGACTGGTTAAGGCGGTGGCAAAAGAAAAAGGCGATCCGAGCGTAGCTCGAATCTCCGCTCGATCCGCTGGACGTGCGAGGCAAAACGAGGAAGAGGAGGAGGAGGAGGAGGAGGAGGAGGACGCCGCGTTGGTTCTACCTGGCGGGCAGGGAATTAGCCTCCGGGAATCGCGGCCGCGGTGCATAATGCAGGGGTAGCGGCTGAATTTATGTAACTTAATTTGTAACACGCGACGTCCGACTGTCCCGCGCGTCTAAGAACAAATTCGTGACGGTGGGCGAAACGCCTGGGAGGGTAGAGGAGGTGACGGTCGGAGACCATCACGCGGGACCGTGTAATATAATGGTCAACCCGATGGGCAAGTTTTTCACTTTGCATGCAATAAGCGGCGAGACGCGCCTCGCTCGTTGCGAGCGGGCCCGCGGTTTAATAAAATCTCGTTGCTCTAATAACGCGGCCGCCGCTCAAGAGAAATCGAGGCAACGGTGACAGAGATGAAGAGGAGAACGGATATTGAGGGATAAAGGACGCTGGGCGGGAGACGACCAGACCGTTCATGATTGGACGACGATACGATTGGGGTGAATAAAGTGTCGGATGGAATGGTGGTTTCGTTTGATCAGTGGTTGAAAGGGTAGTTGGGTAGTTTCGATGGTTGTCGCGGAAATTGGATTTTTAAACCGTTCCTACCTCTTCAGACACAAAAACCATCGCTACTAGTACAAACACAGGGGTACATCTCTCGTCTAAAACAATTAACAACACTGAGACACCCTCATCCTCGTCTACCTTCTGGATCACCGAAAAAGCACAAGAAACAAGATCAAAACCTACCGCAAACGCGAACGACTCTCGAATTAACGTCCTCCGGAGGTCCATCGTCAAGTGACACCCAAGGAACCGATCACCATCGACGACTCTTCGTCTCTCGCGCGCCGTTGCCTCCAGGATCGCATAATTCCGTCGCGAACTCGTCGATAACTCGTCGATAACTCGTCGCGAGGACGGCTGGACCGGCGGATCTTACTTGTATCGCGCAAATAGGCCAACTGAAAACGCATTGACACCGTAGAAGTCGCCGGATGCTGAAAGGGGGAGAAGAGCGGCTCCAGCACAGAGAGGAAGCACGGCGTGGAAGAAGAGAACGGGGCTGATGCTGAATGGGCGCCCTACCTGGTCCCCCGAAGTCATAAATCATTTCCCCGTGATACTACCCCTCGCAGTTTCCCTGCAGCACAACCCCGAGGATAGGCGAACGGCCAACATCACCTGGAACCCGGACTCGGGATCCCGGCTGGCGACCGCGTGCAAGCACGGCCACCTCGGGGTGCACGCGTGCGCGAGCCTGAACCGCGTGTTCCTCAGTGCTGAACAAGTTTACGACGGGTTCGGTGCTGGCTACGTTGTTCGAGGATCGGCCTGCGAACGAGAACGCTCGAATTACGGACAATTCTGTTCAAGGTACTGTGTCGAGGATCATTTAGAATCATAAATGGAGGGAGTGGTAGGTTCAGCGATCCGTATTTCGTGCCATCCTGTTCTATCGGTTTTCGTACAACCATAGAGGTTGCGTTTTGACGTTCTTATCGTTCAGGAGAGTCTTTTTTTTTATGTAAATGGTTTAAATGGATGGAATTTACGTTCACCGGGGACGTTAAATCTTTCGCCAGTTGAGTAGGAAGCGAAGTCCTTTAGAGTACGAATCGCTCGCCACGACAAACGTAAAATTAATAGCCGTCCTTTACCGCGCGGCCCTATAGTCGGGCCACGGCTGGTGGGGGACCATAAATTTCAGCACACAGATTCAAAATGATCCCCTTTATTGCACGAAACCCGGGTTAGTTCTGCCTGGACCTGGATCCTGTGCAGTTGCCCCATCGACTCTCGAGCCTCGTTCCTTTCGTCACCGTGGATTTCTTCGTTTTCTCCTAGCCGAACCACCGTCGTCGTTAAGTCGTGCGTCGTTGCTCTCCGTCGCATCGCGCGAATCGCCTTCGGACCGGTCTGTATCCGTTGCCGGACGATACCACGCGGACGTGGGCGTCCGTTGAGTTTCTTGGCTCTTTCCGTCTCTCAAAGTGCTGCAAAATAAAATTGATATTAACGTAAGTGCGTTTAAACGTTGAGGTTTCATGGCAGTTAACGATTCGCCTCTGAGACTGTGCCAGGAATGCTTCGTCGGCATTGCAGTTTGTCTCGTTTCGATCGAATTTAGTGTTCTATGTAGCGAAACACGTGTTAAATAATTGCGTTCATTGACGTTGCTTGAAACGATGGATTAATTCGATAAACTTTTGTATACTTGATCGATCACGATACGTATTGGCCTGGAGATATTGAAATTTTGTGCGCGATTGATTAATTTCTATAATTGACAAGTAGACGTTGTTATTTCTTCTCAAATTTTTGTTCTGTAATTGCTTAAACGTTTAATCGAGTAGTATATGAAAATGAAGTAGAATAGTAAATCATTGCTTATGACAAACAAGGTTGAAAATTATAAAAATAGTTAAAAATTTGTTCACATTAAGATGTTTGTTACCATTCTTCAAGATGGCAAAGGGATGGAATAAAATCATTTCATTTTGAACGAGATTGAGATGAATTTTTTCACTGTCCAAATTTGCGAAGTGGAACAAATAAATAATATGGCTGACACCACCTACCGGTGACCTCTCGAACGGCGTTGAATCGCCGTGGGTCTTCAAGGTGGAGCCACCATGACCATCCGACTCGTGCGCTTCTTTTTTCGCACACCTTTTCGTAACAAAACCCTTAATGCATGGACCTCATTTTTATCTTCATTATTTTATTGTTTTACCACGATCCTTCTTCAAACTGTCAGCTACTTTTTTTCACCATTAATTTGTTTGCTTCGCCTCCATGTAAACCGGAATTGCGACACCAATGAAAAAGGGATGCTGCCATCCCCTTTCAACGTAATCGAAATGTTGTATCCCCGTACAGTTCCTCCAAAAATTCGTTTATAACCTCCGTTTTAATCTAAAAATTCCTCTACGCTTTAATTATTTCATTCGTTAAATTACCACCAGCAACGATTTCTAGAAGCTTGTTCCGTTTTGTGATCACCAGAAGCCATTCATCATGATATTTGTCAAATCATTCATCATCCACGAATTAAACTTTCAACAGCTATGCTCCCACTTGCCGAGCCTCGATTTGTACGCTTTTTATCTCGCAAATTCCCGAAATTGAACCAAAGCGAAGCTCGTAATCGCATCGTTCGCCCCTTCTTCGTCGCAACCTCAAAAGGTTCGGCTGAAAAAGGTCAAAATTATCAACGATTACGCGTACACTTTTCTTTTGCGGGAGAAGGAAGGAGTACGAGGACTCGTCTGACATCTTTTTTTTTTTATTTCGACGACGAATCGAAGGAACGGAGAAAGGGCAATAGTGATACGAAAAATGTGTGCGAGAGATAGAGAGAGGGAGAGAGCGAGAGAGAAAGCAGCCGCGTTTTATTCACGACGCTCCAGATACTGCAGCCATTTTATATAGATTGCAATGTATTGATCGTCTCCGCCAACAGCCGACATTCTACGTAGTATCAGAATGACAGGCTGGCAGATGGAATCGCAACTTCCCCTTCCCCTTTTTCCACCAACTGCCACCACGTTCCAACCCCCTTTTCGATGCTTTGGACTGGCTGCCAACCCCTCGTCTCCGCCTATACCTATGTACACTTTCTGCTTAGCTACTTACAGAAACCTACCTCTCCCCCGTGGTCCCGTGTCCGTGCGTACGTACGCGCGCGTGTACGCGAGAGCTCGTGCACACCCACGCGCTCCGCTACGCGGCAACCGTATACGTCTGTCCGGATATATGTAAAGAATATGTAAATAACAGGGAGTGGTTAGGTATGTACGAGATGTATCGCGGTTTTTATTTATCCTTGTTATTCCAACGGACGATAAATGAATTTGTTTTGCGACAGAGAGTGCTGCGCCATGTCAGTGACGACGATGACGACGGTGGTGGTGGCTGAAAATCGAACAGAGCACGATCGAGGAAGGTTACCGCGTTCCTCGGAGTGAATTAAATCAATCTGGTTCCTCGCGCGTCTGGAGCCTGAGCGTACCTGTGGCGGCCATATTTTTGGGTTTTCCGTCTTTATTTTCTTTTTTTCTTTCTTTTTTTTTCTTCTTTCAGTGGACGGGGGGATGTTTGACGAAGTTATTTTTAATAGGAGCGTTTTACGCGCGTGTATACATCGCGGTTTCTGTTCGCCTTGTTAACCGGTCGCCGGGCGGATAAATGAATTTGTTGGTGATGGAGCGACGTGCCAACGGGGAGGCTCGTTTTTCATTCTGGTATCTGGAGATACTAGCTACGGGGTTGATTTATAGATTGCTGTAACTGTTCTTCGATGTTTATTAATTGTTACATTTTAATATTCAATGCGGATTTTAATTGAACGAGTGCAGATGACGAATGGTACATTCTCCGTCCTCCCGTTTCGAAATTCCGATAATGAATTTTGATTACGACGAAATCCACGGGACGAGTCGCCGCGATTATTTATCGTTAGAAATAATTACTCGATTTAATGCGAAACTTTCGCAGAGCGGCGAACGCGACGCTGCGTGGCGGACCGCTCCCACCTACCCCGAGCCCTGCTCTTTCATCCCTGGACGAACATCCAGTTTTTTAATTAAAATCGCACGCCACCCATGCCCCCTCAAACTTTCAGCGTGAATAGGCTTTATTAAATTAGTTTCGAACTCCGGATAAACAAGCGGTAAGATCGCATCGCCTGTAAATCGCCTCGCGTTACAAAGAACCTGCGTACCGAATGGAAAAATCGTTTCAAGAATAATTAACGAGAACGAGGAAAGTTCGCCGCGCTAGAACCGAGAGAGGGACTCGAAGAGACGTATGTTGGGTAAAAAATTCATGGCCTTTCGGAAATCTTTCCCGTTCGACACACAAATTCGCGTTGTCAGCCCCGTTTCGGCAGAGATCTCTTTCTATTAAAGAACACGCGATGGATTATCCCGAGAAAGCCGTGATAACGTGTCCGCGTTCGCGTCCACTTCACCCTGACAAATGATCGCCTACTTCCGTCGCATCCCCGCCTCGTATCATCGAGCCTCAATATTGTCGCTCCACTCAATGCGTTCGAACGTGTCCGTTTCGTCGACAGAGACACTCTCGTACCAGTGGAAGCGAAATCTACCGCGTATCGAATCTTCCTCGGCTATCGATGTACGCTTTGCGATTCTTTTCGATCGTCTTCTCATTCAGAATTTCCCTTACACGATGCTTTCAACGATTACAAACATCTTCGTATATCGCGTTCCATACTTTTAGACTTGCAACATTTCCAACCCCGAGAATATCAGCATTTATGCTGAAGCATTTTAATTCCCACATTTCTTACTCGCAAACGTCCAAAGATGCGCGAAAACTCTCCAGACGAGCGTAGATTAAGAAATCCTCGAGTGGCACAGAGACGCAAATTTAGCCCTTCGTGGTCGCGTTGCGCTCGCGGATCATTTCCTACCGCGAAAATCCTCCTCTTTCTTTTCCAAAGGGAGAAAAGCCCGGCTTCGTGCGCTATCTGGAGCAGCTCGAACGTCTGCCGCGTGATATTAGTTCCTCGATTCGAGGCCACGAAATAAGGGGCGCGAGATACCGCGTCAGGGGGGTGTGAGGGCTGGCGAGCGCAGGTAGAATAAAGGACAGCGTTGGTCGCGATAGGGACGACGGAAAAGCGGAATCTCCTGTTACGTCGAGTTCGAGATAGGGCGGACCTTTCGTCCGCAAAAATGCCCCGCGGGACCCGCGTCAACGTCCTCCGAGAGGGATCCCAACTCTCGAGCGCCTCTCTCCTACCACCGTGCGGCTCGCCTCGCGTACGCTCGGACCCCGTGAACGACGACAGGGAGCCCTCTCTCTGACTAGACGTCACTCAGATTCCAACTTCCCTCCATTTTTCTACGCGGCCATGATTTATGGTCCCGCTTAATGCGAGCCGGGTACGCGCGGAAATTCGGATTAACCGGTCAGCTGTGCGCGGGAAAAATAGTCGATACTCGTGTGGGGGTCGGAGGGTGGAATTGGGTTTCGAGCTTGTTCGTTCAAATTGCTTGCGATATTTCTTTCCACGCGCGGGCAGAGGATACACGTGCGAGATGGGAATCGTACTTACCACCTGGCCATACTCTCGAAGCCAAGAGTAGTTCGTGGCGGAAACTGAAACATGAAAAGTTCTAAGTGAAGATGGTGCGAAGTTGGAACTGTTGGAAATGTCAGGGAAACGGTTGTCCCTTGCGAGATTTCCATCGATCAGCGTCCATTTTATACAGTCCTCGAGTGGAAGCATCGACGAGGGTTAATCAAGCAGCAGTTAGTATAATCGACGCTTCGCGGGGCGCAATCGAATCCGCGACGCAGGGCATTTTTCAAGCCGGACGAACGAGCTACGCGAGGGAGGCTGAATTTCTGGCCAGGAATGGGCGGCATCGCGATTCCTTGTCGGGTGGGTCCCAGTACGCCCACCTGGCGTTCGGCTTCATCTCAATAACATTAGCCTAGTCGTTTAAGCTTCCGCTGCAAACCGACTCTCCGTGTTTTATTCGAGCCTGGCCGAGCGCAATTTGTTCGCCCCGTTGAATTATCGTTCGAGCACCGCCGCGACTTCTTCCGCGTCTCATCGGGCGGGGAACGTGCTCCTCGGTTTCGAGAGGAACGGGATAACGAACGATCCGTGGCCGCCGCGCGTTTACTCAACGCTTCGAGGAGCGCCTTTTCGCATTTCGCTCCTGTTATTAAACTTCTTATTTTAAGTTTCGAGCCTCCGTCTCTTCCGCCCGGTATGAATACATTCTCCGGAATAATGAAGTTTTTATGTAAGCAATCTCTTATCCCGAAGTTGGCGCACGGTTCCCTTATTAAAATTCAGTGGGTGTAATTAGAAAATAGAAAAAGAAGTGTAGAATACGTCTCTGCACTATTTTCCGCTATCTCTCTGTCGATAAAGAACGGGCACAATTAAATAATTTGAACGATCGCGCACAAAGTGGAACGTAGAGAGAGGCACTCTGGTCGCTCGTAAAGATGCCGCATAAAACTTCCATTTACCGTCGCTGTTAAATGTTCACTTCGACTACCATCCTTGCTAATCTCGAGAATAATTACTGGGATACGATCAGACTCGTGCGTAGACGAGGAAAATGTTCATTACTCGACGATTACTTCCTCCAAAAACTTTCAGAGCTTTCGTCGATCGTCGACGAACAGGAAGATCCCATCGCACGTTCGAACGCCGTCGATGACATAATCCATCGGACGAGCGGATCCATCGATCGCGAACAGCCGTCGCGGCCGGTGGCGACGGGAAGCGAGCCGATTCTTTTATGGCGCGGCCGACACCAGATTCGACGGAGTCATGCCGAGCGACGAATGCGAATCGCGGCGTTGCTCGTACGCTCGTATGGAAAAGGAAATCGACCAGCGATCGGGGGATTTGTTATTCAAGACACGGGGCCCGGACGTTCCTTCCTTCTGAAGCATTCCACGAGACACGACGGCCGACGCCAGTCGAAGACAAGGTCTCCGCAAAGCAGCGCGCGTCCCAACCGGTGATCGCCGGAAATCGCCGCGGACGGCGTCCACCGATTCCGCCTCCGCGTAATCGTCCGACGAATTCGACGAGCTTCGTCGCGCTGGTGAACGAGGCTCGACTTGGTGCAGTGTTCGCCAGGGTCCAAGGTTCGAGGAGTTGCGAGAGAAATCGGTTTCGAGTGCATCTCGAGGAGTAGAGAACAGGTAGAGTATCTTTAGAGATTGTGCGTGCGCAGTACTATCGCAGCGTTCAATTGATTTCGAAGGTTCGCGTGAAATCGTGAAATGCACGAACTCGTTCTGATTAAAATGCAAATGTTGGACGCGCGCGCGCGCGCGCGTGTGTGTGTAACATCTCTTCTAAAATACGAATCGTTGTCCTTGTTTCCGGCGAGATAGGAGCAAAAACGAGTTCCATTTCCCTCGGACGGGGGCGGTCGATCCTCGGCCCCGGGCTTTTCATTTAACGAAACATCCTTCCTTATTTGTCGGCCCCGTCGAAATTGCGCTGTATGCTGACGAGCTGCCCGTGAATTGATCAATAAATATGTAGTCGGTGCGTTAACCGCGAATACGGGCTGCTCGTAAACGAGGTCCGCGAGCGGCGGAGTTCAGCCTGGCGTTCGTTCTACATATTTTTGCCGGCCGTAAACCGATCGTAATTTCAGCCGCGCCGCGTTAATGTATAATGCATCCGCCAGCCCCGACGCTAAGGTTCCTTTCTTCGTTGCCACCGTGGAAACATGGCCGCCCACTGTGCGCGCGGATACCGTGCCCGAATTTCTATCCGGAAGGTTTCAGCCTTGGTGTGCGTATCCCATGGATCTTACGGAAATCCTTCGACTCTTATTCACTTCCAAATATTCCACGGATTCCTTGAAATTGAAATCTATCGAATTCGCGACGCTGTGCGATTGAAACGATTGATGGTAATCGCGGTCATCTTATTTCAGTCACGTTTCAGAAAACGCTCGTCCTGTTCATCGGGAACGGACAAAGGGAGGTTGGAAAAAATGTGCGTTCGAGGCTTCCGGCGCGCAGGAAGGAAGCGGTGGAGAGAAAGGGAGGCAGAGGCTCGTCACGGAGGCTCGCAGGCGACGATACGTGGGTAAACTCGGGGAAGACGTATTGCACGTGAGTAGAGGACGACAGGCAGAATGTTGGTTGAGTGGCGTATGATACGAGGACGGTGTTACGCCGTGGTGAAACGACGCGTCGTCGATTTATCGAGTTAAGTTGTCCCGGCCCTTATCGGCCCTCCTGTTCCCGACCGGTTGCCTCGCGTCGTCCGTCGAACATCTCGAGCGATCGTAGCCCGCCTCTGCACTCGCTGGCCACGGTTCCGTTCCGTCGTTCGTCTGAATTTTCTCGTTCATTTGAGGGGACGCGATCGCTGAAAAATGTGCTCGACGATTTTAATTGAATCGCAAGATTAATAGAGATACGGGAGATTGATAGGGTATTGATTAATGGAAATTACTTTGTCAGAGTTTAATACCCGGTCTATAAAAGTCCTCGAATCGAGCAGTTAATAACGTCTCGTTAAAGTTGCACAATATCGCGCGGGTAAACTTCCCAGGCAATTTTCCTCGATTTTCCTCGATCCTTCTGTTCCCCCCTTTTTTTTACCTCGGATAAATATCCGCGTGATTTTTTGCGCAAGTGAATCCTGCACGATTATCGATTCGAACGGAGATACGCGCTGGAATGCCTCCAGACGCGTCTTCAATCGGCCAAAAACCAGCCACGAGGATCGCCCCCGCGTCTCTCGCCCTCGAGTTTAATCGAACCTCAAATTCCACCCTCCGCCCCCGGTAGCTAACCCGGCTATCCCGTTCCACGAGCCCTCGGATGTCCCACGGTACTTTTTTGTGCACGCGTATACACCACTCGACTACGTGACCGTTCCCATCCCCGTGCCCTCGCTCCTCTATTTTTCCCAGCGGCAGTTTCGCCAAGGATACCGAGATCCCGGCACGCGGACAGGCGAGCCAGTTTCGCCGGGTCACCCCCCATCACTCTCTCTCTCTCTCTCTCTCTATCTCTCTCATGGTGGACACGTTTTCTCTCCATTCTTCGTTTTCCCTCCGCGGCGTGTGTCAGGCTCCTCCGGCACAGGCTTCAGGAGAGCGGAGAGACGATCAATACGTCGCTCCAGAACGGAGAAGGAACGAGGCTCTGGCTACGTCATTGGGAGACTTCGCGAGAGAGAGAGAGAGAGTGAGAGGGGGAGAAAACAGGGGGTGGCGACACGAGGGTGAGGTTCGAGGGAAAACGGAGCTTTTCCAGGCGATTCCTCGAGGAGAGGAGAGCAAAGGCCTGGCTCCGAGCAGATATGCCCGGCTATGAGCGCGAAAAGATGATGAGACGAAGGGTGGCCCCTGCCTTTTACCCTCTCCCTTTCGTCCGCGATCCGGTTGACAGGGATTCGGTGCCCGAGACTGCACGATGTCGACCGAGCTGGAACGACGTCAGGGCTGTAGCCACCGGTGTTAACGGCTCGGATGAATGCCGCACGAATTTCTCTTCTGTCTCTTTGCTATCCCACATATGGTGTCGATTATTATCGTTCACCTTGTCTCTGTTTCCTAGACTCTTTTTCTTTCGATCTCCTCCATCGCGGGGATTTCTGCGTTCTTATTTTTCGTTAGTTTCCCCAGGAGAGACGCGTAACGTTAAGGATCGAAGCGACGGAGCGGTGTTCCGATCTCGCGGACAGACGAGTAAGCGCTCGAGCTGAAGGGTGCTAGATCATTCGGCAATCTCGATGACGTACGGGTGTAGTTCGACGTCGATTCGTCATGTAAACGATGAAATTGTTCGCGTCGCGCTTCCTTCGAGTACAGAGCCGCGCGAACCTCCCTCTCCGTCGCGCCGTCTGAATAATGCATGAATTTCTGCGCAAGAATTTCATAAGAGAAATTCCGTACACCTAATCGCTGATACACCCTGTCGCTCGATACACAACCAGGCGATACCGACTCGACTCTTAATTGCTAATTTATACATCGCTCGATCTTCATTTACATGAGACGCGGCACTCGACTGCTACGAATTCGTTTCTTTTATGCGAGCGTCGCGATAATGAAGCGGCCGATGCTACATATTATCCTTTTCGCTCTATCGTTCGCAGAGCTCTGCGTTACTACGACAGACAGATAACACGTAGCAGCGGTAGAAATAGTTTCTGTCCACGGGTACATAAAACGGATCGTTCTGAAAACAGTGAGCGCCTCACTTTTTACCTGACGAAAAACGCTGGCCAACGTTATCCATTATATTTCAAGCCTCATTTGTCCCCTTTACTCTCGACAATCAACCCATCATCTCCCCGAACCGAACCAATTACCCCCACCCACGGATATCCCGCCTCATACCCCGGACGATCTCCACGCACCCTCGATACCCGCCACTAATACAGCGACAACCCCGTCATAACCGAGGGAAGGAACGAAGAAGAAAAACGAAGAAGAAAAGGAAAAGGAACGAGCGAAGAAAATAGGGAACGCGTGCGTTGGCGCGCGTCGAATAATGCGATATCAATACTGATTTGGAGAGGGCTGGCTGCCGGTGGCACCTGGCTCGCCGACGACGGCCCTGTGCGGTGGCATCCCCCTCGACAGGAGTGGTGGGGAGGGTGCGCGCGGTCCAATCATCGCAGAATCCGGGGGATGCCCCTGGCTTCGGCCGGGCAGCCGTGGGAGAGACGCCCCGCGACTCGAGGATTCGCGCTTGTCGCCGTATGCCTTCTCCGCTCGTGGCCAAAAAGGACAGTCGTCCCTCGCGTTTCGTTTGAAAGGGCGTTGGCCCGCGCTTTCCACGCTTTCCGCGCGCCCTGCCGCGGTGGAGCGCGGTTCCGCCGCGCCGCAATTGTGACCGTCGCCGAGGGCTCTTGGACGCGGCCACCGAGGAGGAGGACGTGCACGCGCGTCGATGCACGCGCTCGACGAACGGAGATGCATGTGCACGCGCGGCTGCCAGGGGATGTGAGTTCACCGTAGATAGTACCGTTTTTCCTTCCCGCGGGTCTTGCTCGTCGCTTCTTTTTCGGGGGACGATCGTGTGCGCGCCTACGACGCTTCGAATTCGAGGCTCGTCGCCAGCTCTACGCGGCATTCCTCCGTGTCCCCCGCATGACTTCCTGTAGTGCGATTAGTTGGTGGGTTCGTAGAGAAAGAGAGAGAGAGAGAGAGAGAGAGAGAGAGAGAGAGAGAGAGAGAGAGTGTTTCTCGTGTGCACGTGCATGTACCAATACCGATGCGAGGGTATGGATTCCTTCGAACGTTTTCGATGGTGATCGCCGGTGGTCTTCGTTCGTTTCACTTTTCTAATCGTATTCCTGGCATGTCGATAGTTTGACCTCGATTCCGTGGACGCGGAGGCGCGCGCCCGCGCCATTGTCACCCATTGGAATTCCGTGAAATCGAGTACGTACCTCTCGTCTGGTGTACTTTCTTCGTCGATCCAGCCAAGTGTGCTCTCTGCATGGAACCACTCTTTCTTCCGCCTGTTGCACGTACGTACGTGCGATTCGCGATGGTCGATCGGTTTAAAAAGCATGCGAGATCTTGCTGTTCTTCGTGTCGCGTGAAGATTTTCCAGAAAATTGCACTCTATCCGATCTCTGTTTAACGATCTCGTAAATCTAGTGCTACTGGAGTTAACAGAAGAGGACACACGACTATTGGCCCTCTATTAAACGTCCACGTTTGCAATCGCTATGTCACACTTCTCTGCGATCGAACGCGGACGCGTTGAACGCAACAACGCGACGCAATGGAGTCCACGAAATTGACCGTTTAAAATCATCGAGACGCAATGGTATCGCGCGCTCAGGGAATCGTATTAATTCACGACTTCCTCCAGCCGTATTCCGGATGTGCATGCGAGATCACGTCCGGTTTTAGCGGTGGTTTTCCGGCGTCACGTACGTGGTTCACCGGCCGGAATGAAATTTCTAATCCCCGTTGGCTTTATACGGTCATGCTCGTTATTCATTCGCGTTGTTCCCCGCTCGATCATTTTCCAATCGGCATCGCGCGATTAATTCGCGATTACCATCGAGCCGCTCCGTCGTTGCTCGAATTGTATTCAAATTCGGGGATAATTCTTCCCCGCCGCGTTGAACGGGATTTAATGACCGTGGTGGACGCGGGGCAGAATTTTGCAGAGCGTAATTCGACGACGAGGGAGACCACCGAGCCCGTCGACCCGTCCTTAACTCGCCCACCAGCTCCGTGGCTCGATGGAAATAAAATTGAGCTTGTGTGTTGCAGATCTCTCGCCACTGAAGATTCGACGGCTGATGCGAGTGGTTGCATAAGATAGGCACATTCGTGATCTACCCTGTAGATCCGGGCTTTTGTAGAATTGTAAATATCAGAAGCTCGTCTCTACAGGTATCTTACGGATGACATGCCACGCGACTCTAGATTGCAATGCATGGCGGCGCATTCGAGAGAATCGGCGTCCATTGGAGGGCGTTCAGTTTTAGAGCCAACCAGCTGTGTGCGTCTGCGAGCAATGTATAGCGCGTTTAAAGCGATACGATGTTTTCTGCGTTAGATTGTTGAGAATATATTGGCGATCGGTGTGTTTGTCGATAGAATAGGCTGCGTTGTCGATAGGCTTCGAGCGTTTAATATAGCTGTATTTTTAAGGGTTCTGTATGTAGATAATTTATGCTGTAATTTGTTAATGAATAACACATGTTGATGTGTTTGATGTTAACGTTATATAATTAAGAATTAACACGTGTTTATGTATGCGGATATAATGTAAAAATAAATCTGTACGAAATTGAAGGAGAAATTGCTTCGATTACTTTACTCACCCCATTCCTAGAGATTATAAATCACATAAGAGATGACTGAATAGTAAGAAATTCTTTAATAGTAATTATAATAAAAAATTATATCTTTCGCGAATTGATTAATGCGAACACGTAGTATCAAGTTATGCGACACCATTTCATTTGGCAGTCTATCAATTTGGAACTTGTCCCCTATTGGAAATTAACGAAACTGTTACCTTATATCTCTTCGTCGATACGGAAGAGACCTGCACATCGACGTATCGATCGCAGATTACGACTTTATCAGCTAAAGAAATGTTTCGAAAACACTTTACTACCAGAAAAATTCGCAAATTTCACCAAGCTTTTTATCATAAAAGATCTAATATCAACTCGACGTGAAATTCCATCGATTTACATTTTGCAGTACCAGAAATTAAGAAAATATACTGACTAGCAAATGTTTTTGGCAAAACAACGCAACTCATGGTCAAAACTACCAACGCAGAAGGCCACTAGATGACAGCACGATGCTAACTCGAACTTACCCCTGCGCCAAGAAACTACCACTAAAAAGCAGCGTACCAACTGTTGTAATCTTAAATCTACACAGGAGCACCGAAACTCCCTTCACCCCTTAATCGTCTAAGAAAATCAACATCGCTGCTCGCAGCGAATTTATCTACCCAGCCAGGCTCACCGATTCGTCGTAATTGCCAGCGTAAAAATTCTTCCCTTTAAACACGCTTACCACTGTGGTTGGTTTCAAAATTAGCCGACCTACTTTCCATCGCGTCGTCATTATCCTCGGTGCACCGGCTTATCGCGATCCGGAGCATCTGTGTCCGGCGTTCCCAAGGCGGGTGCTGGCGGCGGGCGTCGTAGACGGGCGTCAGCCCGTGGCGAACGCGTTCACGGTCGTTCTGGAAAAGGAAAGGAGAGAGAAAGAAGAGAAAAAGGACGCGGAACACGTTCACGAAAAGGCGAATGATAAGCGGATCCGGAGCGCGTGAAAGCCGGGCCAGGTTTCGATGCCGCGATAGCACGGTGGTACCCAGGGCGACGGGGTATTATATTATTGATCGACCCTCGAGCTCTGTCCCCATCAGCTGTCGTGATCCCTGCCGTTCTCCTGGTACTACCGGGTTGCACGTTAACCTTTGCACTGGCGGCGGAAAAAAACGTTTACAGGCTGGATGCATATCTACGTGCGACCGTGTCAGCCTTGCGGGATCTCGGTTTTTCCTTTTCGTGCGGCTAGCAACGCCTCGCGACTATGTCCACCACCCTCTGCTGCCCTTTTCAGCGGCAGCGTCGCGTGAGGTTTAATTGTAATTTCGAAATACCTTCGTAGACGGGGTGTCCACGTGGCACTGAGAAGGCAAACTGTACGCGTTGTTGTTGGAATAAATTCATTCTTAACACAATCGATATAACAGCTGCACTCACCTGGCCGAAAGTGAAACTCTTCCTTCTCATCCTGAAGATCTCATCTATCCGTGGATCCTCTCGCGGACGGTAACCTCGAGCATGTCGCTCGGGAGACACAGGAGCCCCCGGTAACACCGCCGGACGTTAATCGCGCGATAATGACCGACAGATGAAGAAATATCGTTCTCCAATGACACGCGACTGGGTTAAGGCGAATCCCCGCCATTATGACGTGTCATCATCCGGGGGTAATCCACGATAACCATTTATTTCAGATCCGCGGGCCGCGCTGAGGCGAAAAGGGGTGGGCATCGCGCGGCGGAAGAGACGGCGGAGCCGCGCGAATCTTCCTCTCGCGGACAAGTTGAAGAGTCTCCTCGACCATCCCCCACGGGGCTGGTTTTCTTCCCTTCCCGTTCGCTCCTCCCTCCTGCTCGTGCCCCGCGAACGTAATATCCTGCTGCTCGGCTCGCTGCCACCGGATACCTCGAACCTTCTAACACGAGGAGATTCGTGTCTCCTTCCCCGTGAGAGTCCTGAGCACCCCGCGCCGCCGAAACGTTGCGCGCAGGGTGTCACTAATACCGCGAGGATTAATGTTACGCGGCGGGGCTTACGGCCACTATTAATTTCATCGGGAGAACAATATCTTACGTGGCCTGGTATCGGGCGCCCGTTTCTCCTTTCACCCTCTTCACGTTCCTCACGAGTACCTGGCACACCTACTGACGATCTAATGCACGGTTAGCTGGAAAAGAGATCTTATCCCGCTGTCGGAATAGCGAGACGCGGTCTTGTCACAGGAGAGCCTCGGAGTGTCCTGTGTGTCGTCTTCGTGGCAGGCAACGCAACGAATTCGTGACTCGTTCTACGAAGTCTGTAGGAGATCTCGAGAAGTTCGAGCGCGTCTTCAGCTGACAGGGATCGTATGGATTCGCGGATACACCCACGACGAAATCTGGAAACGCGAGGCCACGCAGAAATGGCGGAGGCGTCCGAGTCGCGCGGAGGAGGACGTATCGACGCACCGAATCGCGTTTCTCTTCTTTCGACGTTTCGAGAGCATCGTGGTTCCCCGTGAGCGTGACACAAAGGTTATTACGGTGCCACGATAGCATCCGAGCATAGCTGACGGGTTTGACTGACGAGCTCTCAGACGTCGCTGCAGGAGCACGCCATTTGCGAACGCCCGGCTGATATTTATCTGCAAGTAATTAGGAGTCGGGCCTGGAATCACGTGTACACGCCGTTTTCGACGTTGTTCCTGGATTACTTTCGCCCTGTAACGCTGCCAATAATAATTATACACTTCCCCTCCCTCCGCCTCGTGGCGTGACGCGTGGTTTTCGATCGCGTGGATTTTATCTCCTCCTCGAGGAAGAAACGGGTTTCTGGGTTTCCGCGTTCGATTTTTCAAGCGAATTTTACTCGCTCGGTTTTGCGTTCAGCCGGAAGGGAGGTGATATTGATTGCGTTGGCCCTTGCTATCTTCTGTACCGCGTGCGATGATAAAGTGGACGATGTGGACACTGTTTGTACAGCTCGGATGAGGATTAACAGCGCGGAGTTTGTGCTCTCGCAGTGTGAACTCTGCGTTTGATTTATATTTAAATGTATGTTGACGAAGGTAACAATTAACCCTTCCAGGGCCGAGTTATTAATTACCAGGCTATTCCTACCAACAATATCTTTTTCAACCCGAAGTTTATAAATTCAGGCTAATTCCTCATCAAAGAGATATCGCGTGCTTCGAAGGGAAGGTGGAAAACAGCCGATGGAAGAGTTGCACGTTAATAGCGAACGACGGAAACTATTTCTATCGGCTGTCCAGTCCCGTCACGGCAATTAGCAGAGTACCTGCACGTGCGGATAAATCCTCTCGTGGCGGGAGCGCGACTTATTTATGATCATCCTCGACCCGGGGCCGGCCGAAAGGGTTAAAGGCGAAACAATGCGCCGGTCGACGTTGTTTTGATGCGGTCAGAGCTGAGGAGGATCGCTGAAAGGTTCCCCAAGCCGTTCTCTCGACGTGTGCCAGTTTCCCAAAAGGGTGGATTCGATGGGAAATCCACGCCATGGCACTTTCTCTTTGTACGTAAATTGCCGATAGAAAGACACGCCTGGCCTGTGGCCGATGTTCTTGGAACTCGAAGTGAACCGATCGAGTCGGGGAGAAGATCAACAGTTGCACTTTTCGGTAGAAATTGACGATTTTAGATAAAGCAGACCCTTCCGTCGAGATTTTTTCGATTAAAAATATAACGTTGAGATGTAATTTAGTTAATTGAAGCATCAATATAATTTATGGAACATCCGGACGCGGTGATCGTCCTGACACAACAATGATAACGGTAACTGGTATGAATGGACGATCGGCTCTCACCGATTCCTCATTTCAGATCGAGGAGCCGCATGTATTTACATCGAAATACCCCGAGCGTTCCTCGTAGAAGGGTATGGTAATCTGAATCCAGTTCAAGAAGTTGTCAATCATCACCAGCGAGCGGGAACCTCTTAGGAAGAGATAGGAGCTTCCTGAACGAGGTGAGGATGGATAGTCGTATTTCCCTATCTTGATTCTTGTTAGATAACTTCCCGTTTAAGATTCGTAATATCGTCAACAATCCCCTTCAACGTCGCTGCCGAGTGCTACCAATAAATCAGCATCGTCCTCCGCCATATTCTTTCGCGCCTTAATACCACCGCCATTAGAACGTTCGGGAAAACCAAGAAAGTAATCAAGACGCATCGAAGCATCATTGTCTCGAATATCTCTCGCTGAAATAAAGTAGCAAACTCTTGAATTTCTCTTTACAAAGTAAAACTATCGAGGTAGCTAAATATTCTTGAAATCCTCGATTGTCGACTCGCTCAGATGTTTCCATCCATCGTGCTCATCACGATTTGCAACGATAGTTTGGAAGTGGATCGAAGTTCTCGGGGTGCACGATAACGGTAATCGTAACGTCGTCGTCCTGGCGGAGGAGCCCAGCCACGGTGTTCATGATCAGAAGAGCGGCAGCATCCTGGTCCTCCCTTTAGTAGTCTCATACCACTAGCGTATACCCTTACTATGGTACCCCTGCCGGCGCGGTGCTAGCCGTGACACGAGAATGTGATTAATGATCGCGACGTAGAGCCATGCACCGTACACCGCCGCCCCTCTCTCTTTTCCCTCTCCCGCCTCGCGTCGACTACGCTCTTCCCTGGCACGGCCACCGCGTTTTCTCTTCCCTCCGGTATCGTTTTCTGTTTCAGCAACCCCTGCTGCTGCCGCTGACGTCGCCGCCGCCGTTGCCGCCGCTGCTGCAACCGGCCCACCTCTCTCTCTCTCTCTCTCTCTCTCTCTCTTGCGCCCTTTGCTCGCAATCCGACTGTCTGCCACCTTTCTTCCTTCTCCCTTCCGTGGCCAACGCTGATTATCCACCCGGTATTTTCTACGCCGCCTCCATCTGGTTTTCGCTGCTTTTTAAAGAAGATTCCCTCTTGGCTGGCGAACCAACGAGGTCACCGGGTGGAGGGAAGGGGGTGAGTTTTGAATAATTCTTTCGTGGGAGGCGATTCGAGTCTAATGGGCGCTGGGCGGCTTCTCGAGGACGAAGTTGACTAGCTTCCTTTCTGAAAGTTCGCGAAGTAGCTCTCGCGTGGGGGTGAATCGCGAAGGGGTTGGCAGTTTCGTTGCAGAGGAAATTCTGATCCCTTTTCTTTCGTTTATCGAACGACGTTGCTCAAGTTTTCGAATAATTTCAAGTTTCAAGTGGTTCTATTTCCTACGTGTTCCTACGCTGCTCAGAAAGGATAAGGTTCTTCTTCAGAAGTTGGCGAGACGCGGCACGTTATGAAAGGTTTCGGAATTTTCTTCGCCGGTTTATCGAATGTTACGTGTCCCTAGAGTTAAACGAACCTGTCCAAGCCAGGATTCGCTGGAAATTAAGAAGTCGCAAGAGCGAGGAAGAAATCAGTCAGTGCCTGTTCCAAGCACGATGACTTTGACTCTATCCATTCGCTCCCCGCTTATCTAAATCACTTATCGATATCTTCCCGTGGTCCCGGTTTCCTTCAATATCCGATCGCCGTCGATCTTAATAATCGCAATCATATTTAACCTCGTCTCGAACTGACTTTCGCGTGTGACCCTCTGCTAACTGAACGAAATAATTTTTTTTCTGTTAGAATGTAATTAAGCATGTACGTAAATTATGTAAAATTCGGTGATCATTTAGTAAACTCAACAGAGAGACGTTTTCAAGCGAATGGCGTTTCAATATGGCTGCCAGCTTCCTCGACGTCGCCATATTATCTACTCTCTCATTCATTCCCAAAGTTTCAACTTTCATAACCAATTTTCCATTCGTGTACAATCTCCATATTCCTCAGACTTGTATTAAAATCATTTACACAGAGTGGACTAACGAAAATTCACGCTCACCCCTTTGAAATCTTTTCCAAAACCTCCAAAAACCCAGAAGAACAAACTACCCCTTTGATGGTTCCCATCGTAGTAACGTCACGCTGGCCAGAGCTAGCTTTCGAAAAATAATTCAACGGTTCGACAGGGTGGCCAGAGGCCGAGGCGATCATCGAGAAAGTACGCGGGAGCGGCGAGGGTGGCCAGACGGGACGGAGACAGAGCCAGGGCGAGTGCTCCCCGCGGAAATCAACGGGGTTGCGAGCGTTTCGGTGAAATTTCCGGCGTATTGTCGGCGTTCGGCGGCCGTGAATGATCCGGAGCCACCATCAACCCCTTTGCGAAGAAGCGGGGACGGGGAACGAGGGCGAGCCTGATGGGATACGGGGATGGCGTCGCGTCCCTGGCGACGCCGCGACGCTGACAGCGCTGCTCGCCCCTGTTCCCGCCCTTCCTCCCGTCTCTATCTCCGCGTTTTCTTCGACACACCCTGGATTAAAAGCTCCCGGCTGTTTCTGCGGGCTTGCGGACCGTAACGCTCGCGTGAGCGTTGCCCAAACGAGCGCGATCATCGCTGTTGGTTACGGAGGTGGGAGACGGTGAGGAAATTGAGGACACGGGACGGAACGTGGAGGGCTGAGAGTAAAAATGTGGAAGCACGGAGGTTCACAAGTATACGTTTTCCAATTGCGATTATTTGGAGTGGATTTTAGGTTCTTATTGTTGGTTTCTGCGTGTGCGTTAAGGGTGGTAAAATTGAGAGTGATATTAATTTTTCATTCTATGGAATGGTAACACTCGAGCAATCTATTTTCGTTTAAAGAAGAAACGTTTGCGGAAGAATCAGTCCGTGTAACGCGGTGGTTTCCTTATTAGCGGCATTACATTATGGCAGTAATGTGTAGGTACGAGTAGCGAGAGGGTGATAATTAGCTGATGGCGCAGATTATCACTGTTCCCGTAACGATTGATGAAGTAGAAGGTGCTAACGATTATTTAAACAGGTAATTAGGCAAATTAAGGCGGTACTACAGTTCCGAATAACACTACTTACGCGAACAGAGCGTACAATGCGCCTCTGTACACGATACTATAATTTAACCGGCGTCTAACTTAATCGTCGCTAGGTAATGTGCTTCGTATTTGTCTTCTTAATGTACCATAGTTGATTTCAGAACAGATTACGGGTTCTACGAACAGACGTTTCTCTTTCAGACCTACCACTTATCGCGCAGAGAATTTTATTACTTCTGCAAAAATATGTTCTTCGATGTTAGCGCTATATTTTCGACTGTTCGCGATATTCTCCTAGCGACAGAAGCGACCATGTTGGCGATATTAGCTTGGCCGTCAGCGATGGCTACCAGCCTTTCGTCCGAGGGGGATGAAATACTTGATGATATTAAACATGAATAATGTAACGGCACGGGGACGAGGAATAGCGGCTTCGATAACGCTCTCTGGAATATAACATACGCAAAATCACAGTGTAACAGCTGTTTGACGTGTACCAGCCTCGCATTTAACGCAACAAAAGAAAAGATTTATTAAAATTAAAAGCGTCGATAACCTGATATGTTCGTATACGTTTTTAATATCTCGTGGGTCCAGGTTAAGATATCGAAGGGAGGAAAAGTTTTCTCGTTTGGTGGCGAAGCTTATTGGCAGGAATCGCGATACGGGAGTAAATTGGTCGAAACAAGAGGGCAAACAGGAAGAGGGGAAAAAATCAGTGCCGGATGACTCGCCGGTTTCCGAGCGAGCCGGAATGACTAAGTGTGAATTCAATTAAGGGTTTGTTTTAAGCGTCTATCAGAGCTTGTTTACGGACTCGCTCATTATTTACGTAACACGGTGAAATTGACAATTTCGCCTTGGCCAATTAACGCTTTAATCGGCGCGACCCGATCGATTCTAATTTCATCGGCCCGTCGATCAATTACGTGCCTCGTGATCGTGTCAGTTCAACTGAACTTGGCATTCTATAATATTTATCGAACTTCCAAACTATTTTTTCATCCTTTTGCGCGTCAAGACATTTTTACAAAGGATCAATTAATACTTCACCCTTTCCAGACAAAATAAACACCCGTATAATTTCCAATTCACGCGATCCAACTCTAATATCTGTTAACTAAACATTTTCGAGACCCGAACTCGAATTTTCGAGGTCTACAAAAATATTCCTTCACCCTCCGCGCGAAGCAGCCATGAAAACCGAGACGGAGCGAGCGAAAAACAGCGGGGTGTTAATAATGGCCCTGGAATTCGGCCGTGGACCAATGTCAAAGGACCTCTCCTCGTCCAATCCCTGTCGGCGAGTGCGGCAGGATGTTGTTGTAGGCAGGACCAAATAGTCCAGGGCGGACCCTTCTTTTAATTGTATCGAAGGGTCGATCCTCCGGTCCCGGATAGACGTGGACCCGTGAGAAACGGGGATGCGTGCACCGGGGGCTCCAATTCATTTCGTCCGGGCCTTCCCGTGGAAGCGTCATTAATTTGGTGCGCGACGCTGCCCCGGAAAAATGGACAAATCGGTCGAAATGTCGCGGCGTTCTTTGAGACACGCGAAACTCTAGAAGTGACTCGAGTCGACGTCGAGAAGAGATCATTACTTAAGTCGGTCGGCTCGGATAAATCTCGTATAACACGATTTTCGTCGGCAAGCTACAGTATTCGTATTACAAGTCCAGATTTCCTGTTACTTCTCCACTGAATCGCTGCATTCTTTGGTTAATCTCGATTAGAATTGGAATTGAAGGGGACGCGATGCTGAGGACGATTTTTGTAATGAACCAGTGGCAAGGATTTTGGTCGAGCCGATGGCGCGTCGAGATTGAGACGTTTTTTGAAATGGACCCTGTGGAGAATCGTAGCTCGTGTCCACGCGTTGCGCTCGAGTGGGGCTGTCACAATGGGAGCAGAGCAGTGGGACGGAAAAAAGAGAGCAGCTGTGAAGAGGAGCTTGAAATGGCGATTCTATGCGCGTCACGAGTTGCTCCGCTATGATCGCTCGCCGCCTCGCCGTTCGATTTCCCTCTTTACCGCCGGTGGATTATCGTTTTTGCGAGCACGATCAAGGCGAACGGTTTAATTCCGAGTCGTCACGGCTTATTAATTGATAAAGGAATCGCGCTGCGTGCCTTTGCTAACATTCAATCACCGCGTAAGGACCGCAAAACAGACAGGAGGAGCGAGCCGTACCTCGCGTTTCGAACTCAAAGGCTGACTTTCAAAGGCTGATGTTGTTTTTACCGATTTTTAACACGCCAAAGCGTAAGCATTATATTATAGCATTTCTTGTTTCAGAAGAACCGACGAGAGTCGGTTTTATAAGGCGAAGACGACGTTAATCTCTCGATAGAGTGTAAGAGTTTCGCGTAAGAAAATGCCACGATTCTTGACGAGCAGGATTAATACTGATCCCACTTCGTCCCGGAAACGAGTCAATGGAATTACAGGATTAATTACGCGAAGGGTGTTAATGTCGAATTCGGTCAACGTTGAAGGGGATGCTCGAGGACCAAGGGTCGCTGGTCACTCCCTGGATTTCGCGTAAACCACTGGCAAAACGTGTCGTCGAATATCACGAAAAACGTGGATACCGTTCACTGCGCTGTTCATTTTTATTTTCACACCACGATCCCGAAAAAAATCAACATTTTCTCACCGATGAGAGATAAAGCAGACCTCCTGGGACCTTCAGTGAAATACGAAAGTCACGCTGTTTGCTGGAAAACAAAATTAATTCGTGAGAACAGGCGAAAACGAAGAAAAATCATTAATCTTGCGCACTGAACTTTGTTAAGTAACGAGTACGCCGTGTTTAACGCGCGTTGACACACACACACACACAGCGTACCTCGCGTGGCTCGAGCAAATAAAGGGTTAAGATTCACCGTAGTCGAGGAACTCCCGTGGTCAGTTGTTATTATATTATTCAAAGCAGGTGGAAGAGGAGAAAATATCAAGGGGGTTGTGCGGTGGCGCAAAAATTCCAATTTCCCCCGTCGCGACGTTCGGAATTCATTCGCCGCGGCCGAAAACGAGTTTCTACGCAGGAATCCCGATCGCGACTCACGCAGCCCGCCGAGGGGGCTCATTGCTATTCCGCGGGTAGCTCATGCGGGGCATTATGGTAGTCGCAGTCGGGGCTCTACTAAATTGAAAACAAGATCCGTCACGTTTCCAGGCAAGCAAAAAGAATTTTAATGAATTATAAGGAGCAGGTATGAAGGAGGATTGACAGGCGATCCTGGTGAAATTAAAGGGGCTACCCACTGGCCACCGCTGTCCGCCATTGTGCTGACTGCCGCGGACGGTTTTTGCCCCGCCACGGTACCGCTGCGACATGGGTACTTTTTAATATTCCAACAGAAAATTGCTTCCACTTTGCTCGCTCGCTGGAAACGACGTTTCCCCGATTGGAATCGCCGCGTTGCAATCTGTGTCGCCGATCCTCAGTCTCGAACGCTTCGATTTCGTCCCCTCGCGTTACCAACTACGATCTAGACGCTCTCGAAGTGTCCATTACAAAAATTCACCCCGGGTGTTCTCGCTAAAAATATACGCTGCGCCAAACAGAATGCCACCCCCGCGTTGCACTCGACGGAGCGACGCACACGCGAACCAGCGAGCCGCACGATCCACGGAGTTCGCGTCGAAAGGGTCGGACAACAGGAGGAAAAGGAATTTAATGAATTATAAAGGCTCTCTAGCCGGGTCAGGGGTGGCGGGTGGGACGAGCGAGGTCGAGGGAAGGGGATTGGCAGTCGATCCAGCCGGAATTAAAACGGTTGGCCGTCGTCGGCACTGCGGTGCCGATCCGTCCTGGGGGTTTTCTTGCGCCCCGAAACCCTCTGTGTGCAGACGCGGGTCCAGGAAAGAGTTCGGGTTGGCAGAAAGAAAAAGGAGCCTCGAGACGCGTCGGAGGAGGCGAAGCCGGAGTTGAAGAAGAAGAAGAAGAAGAAGAAGAAGAAGAAGAAGAAGAAGAAGAAGAAGAAGAAGAAGAAAGGGAGGAGGAGAAGGAGAAGGTCGAGGCGATGGTACTAGGGGACTTGATGAGAACGCCTGGTGGGGGAGGGTTTCCGAAACAGCTCGCCGCTATCTCGACTGATCCGATCAAGATTAATGAACGTGCGGCTTGCGAGTCGAAGCCTTTGCGCCGCCCAGGCTGCCGTCCCGTCTCTGTCCCGTGGCTGGTGCTCGCGTAGCCGCCTCCTCGTCGCTCTGATTCTTTCTCTCGACCCGCTGATCCACGCAGGGGCAGCGACTAGCGACAGGTACCGTCGACGAGTTCTGGTAATAGCGCGGTTCGCGGTGGCTGATGCGTTGCCGCCGCGACCAGCTCGCGAGACGTTCCGTGGATTCGGTTTCAGAGTGTTGGACGACGGCAGGGAATGGATGGTCCGAGGAGAGGGCATTGTCGAATCGCGAAGGAAACGGAAGAAGTCGAGATCGATAGAAGGGAGCAGCCGGCTTGGCTGCTCCGCGATAGTTCCTCCGGCTCGAGGTTCGCTCGAGTCTTTTTGTCGACGCGTCCACGAGTTACTCCAACGGTAAGCAACCTCGGAAGATGGGGAACGACTTCGTTATCGTCCACTCGATCGCGAGCAAACGCGACGCAAGAAATATTCCGGCGAACCGGCGACAATTTGTCGAGGACAACCGTTCGATCGAGTACCAGTGCGTCCCTCTCGACGTTTGTTCGCAGGAAAAGTTATAAGCGGACGCGTATTGGGATTGGCAGGGTAGATAAAGCTGCGGCAGCGGTAGCCGTAGCGGTAGCAGAACTCCTCTCTTTGCGCGTGGTCCGGCTGCCTCGAGATAGATGTGTCGCCGAGACCAGGGACAGATAAAAATACACGTCCCCCTCGCGACGATGGTTTTAATTAATTCCGAGGATCGACGCGACCGCCCGTGTTAACTTTCCGGCTCGGTCGCTGCGTCAACCGCGCGTGTCCCCGATCGCTACTGTGCTGCACCACAACGGACCCGTTTAACCCTGCCCCTGTCGTAAGAACGCTCCTGCGGACAGTCTCGTTCCTTTTCTTTTTCGTCCCACAGACTGTTGTCGGAGATACTTTGCGGATTAATAAGAAAACCCCGATTGGGACAAGAGAATGCAAAAGGAACATGCGACGAACGTGTAAATGTACGAACAACCGTTGAACAATCGACCAGTTTTTATGTACTATATTAATTGTGAATTGTTGGGAATAGAAAATAATAGCTTTGAGGGAATACGATCGAAACATCGATTTCACTTACCACAGCCATAGGGCTGTAGTTATTTATTCATCTCGTTCGAGCTGAAGATAATTAGTTTCCGCGCCACCCGTCGTCGCTCTTCTCGCACACCCCTACCGATCGCCAAAACCACGTTTCCATTATTTCTCTCCCGCGGAACGATCCGGGGCTCCCAGCGCGGCGTCCCGATTAGCATCGCAGGGCTGATCGAACGCAAGGTGACGAGGTGTCCGCGGTGTCTGCGGGCTCGAATCTAATTTCACCGGCGCTCCCCCGTCGACGACACGGGGCTCCTGTTATCTTTAGTTACAGCCTAATGTGTATTTGAGATGCGAAACTGCCTCTGGGGGATGTCAGTCAGTCGCTGGAGCGAGCGTAAAGTGACGCGATGAACGCGGCGCACCGCCACGGGGGTGAGGGACGCCCGAGGGTACCGGGGATGCTTTGTAATTACGGCCCTGATAAATGGAGTCGTGACTCGTTAATCCCCTCCAATTACGCATAATGGGGATCGCTCGAATCCGCGTCCCCGTTATTTTTGCCTATTCTCAAATCCAACCACCGTGGCACGGGACGCGCTCGTGGGACGAACGATCGCCCAGATTCGAAGGCGGACAGTTACCCGGAACAGGTACCCGCTGAATTTTCGAAATAATCATAAAACCGTGCCCACGGATATGGTACAATCGCATCTCTCGAGTGGCAATCATTCTTTCGAGCCTGTAGCTGTCCGTTTATCTGAACAGGAAGAGTGCTGCGACCACGGTGCCTCCGAGTGCAACCTTATTACGTCTCGTCATAAATCTTCCGATCCGTTCAAAAGCGCCAGGAAGTCTTATCCAATGCTCCAACAGAATATTTCAATATCTCCCCGCGCATTCATCAAACGCCCTGCAGGAATCAAAATGGAGCGAAAATCCGAAACACCTACTTCGCACGAAATTCATTTTTATAACCTTGCGGACACTCCATCGTTCTAATCGGTGTACCTGCAACGTCTATCTGCTCGACGCGTCGACGGACTTGTGTGCACGCACGGTATCGAGACTCGACGAAGTTCACGCAGCGTTTTCAATCCACTCGCGGCTAGAGGGATCGATCGTTGTCGAAGCGGGACCAGGTACATCCTCCGCGGGCCCGTAATCGCCTTAAGTAGCGCAACACGGAGGACGCTTTCCCGGCAGTCATTTATCAGGCGGATCGCTTTGCGCGGGTTGCGCAACCGGAGTGTGTGGTCAGAGACCCGTTAAACCTTGGCCAAGGGGAGAGTGCAAGGCGAGGCGCGAATTTCGCGTTGTTTGTCCCGTGAGTTTGCCAAACGAGCGATTCGCTGACCACCCACCGCACGCCGTGGCACCGCTACAGCATGTAGATCGCCGCGATTGCCAGGCGGATGCGGAGCGAAATGACCGCCGCGTACGGATCATTTGTCTTGGCTGCAACGAATGTGGAACGCGGGCGGCGGCGTGTAGGTGGGACGCGACGCCGTCCAGAAAATAGGGTCACGAATCGTAAGGTAGATCCGATAACCCGCCACGGAAGGTATTTCGCGTTCGTAGAATGTCCCTGTCCGCGAGGAGCTCCGTGGACCGCCTTGGAGGAGCCTTGCTGGAGATTACGACCAAGGAAATTGCAGCGAGATTGTTTCTTGGTCTGCGCGGTGACGTTCGAGGAACCGTTGTTCACGTAGCAATGGAGGAACAAGGTTCGATAACCGACTAAGCGCACTTTCGCGTGTATTTAATTGATATTTAAGACCCACGAGCGATCGGAAGGTTTGATTGTTAAATATACCAACAATTGGTCCGGCTATTTTAGTTCTGTGCAATGTATTTTAAAAAACTGAGATTGCTTAGCAAGTTTATAGCTGCAAGTTCGACGTTGAACCTGTAAATTGCTTAGATGCTTTTCTTCGATACAAGTAACCGGCCAGCCTATTTACCTTCATTCACGCCTAACACAATCTATATCCGAGAGTGGCTTGTAAGGGGTATTCAACGCCGGAAGACAACGTAGGTCGATTACAGCGTCCCTGTGTAGCAGAGCCGTGTATAGATCTTGCAATTAGCTGCTCTTGTGCGCTTCCTTCCTCTCTGGCCTGTCGAGGAGCTTGCTGGCAATCGTGTCCCTCGCTGGTTCTCCCTGCTTTTTTATCGAGAACCACCGAGAGGCCAGTTCGAAGTCTCTGTAATGGTATCGGGGTACACCGTGTACGGATCGATCTCAATTGAATCGAACACGCCTCACAGGCCAATAAGCGTAAAAACGAGATCGCTCGGGTATTCAAAGATTTGCATGCAAAGGTATTCGCAATTCCCCGTGGATTGAACGCAAAAACTTGCGTCCGCCATTTTTTAATATCTCGAGGACTGGTTAATTAACAGAAACAAGTTTCGATCGCAGAAAAAAAGAGCGAGGGCAACCGTCGCGATGCTCGCCGTCTTCTTCGTGTCCACGATCATCTAGCTCGACAGCCTTCGATTATCGAATCGCAGGGAAAAGTCAGAGACGCGAGCGCGCGCGCTCGCTCGCGATCATTCCAGAAAAGACGAAACGAAAGCAGGAACGAGTCGTGGTCTGACTTTCGATCCTGGGTGGTAGCAGGTTATCTCGGCTGTTGGCCGGGCTGCTGGTTGCATGGGCGGAGGCAGGGTCGTGCAGCCGGCCCCTCATTCGCTTTCCGGGTGCCACCCTTCTTTTCGAGGCTGCTGCGGCATATCCCCAGGCCAGGCTGCGGCAATCACGCACGTGCTCGCGCATGCGCCAGCAAGGCAACGCTGCACGCATGGGCGCGCACACACGAAGAAGACGCACCACCCGCTGGAGAACCCTTTCCGCGGCATGCCCGTCCGAACTAGTGTCACCCCGATAATTGGAAATCGTTTCGTTGCTAGGCCATTATCATATCGCCATTGCGTTTTTACGCCTACGATAGACCAACCTATAAGATTGTCAGGTCTCGCAAAAATTGTTCAACGCGCGCGAAAATTTGAACAGGCTCGTTCAGAAGACACGCGAGGTTCTTACATCAATCCGTATAGTCGTGGTATCGAGGTGACACACACGGATGTTACGTCGCACTGGTTCCGATAAGAGATCGATACGTGGGTCGAGCTGGAACGAGGTACAGCAGGACACGAACGTTTGGAATTACGTGTATCAGGGAAGAGGCAAAGAGTTGTACACCGTCGTAGACATTGGGAAATGATGTAGTTCAGAGTGATTGATGATTGAACTGTTCGGTAGCGGTAACCGTTGGCTGTTCCGCCGTTCTATGGACGGCATTTTTGTTTGAAAAGGGAGGATTCCGAGTGAAAGATCCTACCCCTCTGATGGAGCTTTGTGAGAGCGCGGCGCGCCACGTAAGACAGTCATTTCGCGTAACGAATCGACGTTTCGTGGCGAACGTTAACGGCGGATCGTGGCAATTGAATTTTTTGGCGGCATTAAGTCGTCCGGGGGTTCGCGTATCACGCGATGTTACGCGTCGCCCGGTTTTATCAGCATGATTCATAAGCGGCATTATCTCGTTATTCCTTTCGTGTTATTTTCAGCAATCGGTGTATTCCTTTTCGAAAGGGGAATGATTTATCGCGCGCGCTGTCCGTGTAACCGGTAAATATATGCACGCGACTCTACGCGCGTAATATGGATGAGATACTGTCAACGCCGTCAACTAACAAGTTTACCTCGACTCCGTTGGCTATCGTTTGTTTTCCAAACGGATGATGTATAGCGCGTAGAAAAATGACAAAAATATAGGAACCGATAGGAACACGTCGGATAACGAATCTGTAATAACCGAAATGCGTTCATTTTTCACGATTCCCGATAACAACGGGAAGGCGAAAAGCAAATACGCGAAACGTACGACGCAATCGATCCCTATCCAACTTATTCTCTCCAGGATATAGCGAATCCTTTAAGATCAAAGGAAAACAACGTTCCCCTAAAGCCAATAAGCAAGGATCTCGTTCGTCTAGGAAACACGGCATTATTGTAAATTACGAAACATTTATTTATTTATTCACTTTACTTCACGATTGTATCTTGATCGATCTCTACGATCAATATAAACATAAGCATCGGAGTGTGCCCAAATACGGTTCTTATCGTACAGGCTATATACAATATCGATAGAATATCAAGGAATATAATGTCACACTTAATAGAACGTTCTCGTAAACTCGTGCGGTTGGTTGCATAAAACTGGCTAATTACACTAGGATCGCCTATCCTCCTGACGCCCGTCTCGGCTAGAACGCGCCGCGCGCTTAATGCTTCTTACTAACCACTAACGGTCCTATATTTAATCTGTTAAACATCGTTTTGGTATATCGTCACAGCGACTCTGTGCATTTAAATCGTTTGATTGCTACTCGTCTCCGTAATACATCGTCCGGCTTCCGTCCGCGACGCCACCCCCCTCACCCTCGCTCGCTCGCACCTTTAATTCTAGATAATCATCGTTATTGGTCGTTCCTCGTATATACTTTCTCGATAAAAATAGACGATATGCGTTTTATTTACAACGTGCCGCGTGAACGCGAGCCTCGGACAGCGATTTCTTTTCCGGAGACCTCGCCAGGCCCGACGATCTCGCCGCGACCTGTCTGACGAGCACGGGAAGCTTCCACTTCGCCCGGGACAACGAGCGCGGATCCAGCGGGCAGGGAACTATCGCGAAACGAACAGCGACGAACCAGCGAACAATTTCTCTGCAACATCCCCAACATCCAAATCAATTTCTCCTAATCGTCAGCAGTTAAATCTCAAGTGTACATTCCCGGTTCTCTTCTCGACTGATTTGCCATACTTTTCTTCTGTCGTTTACTTTTTCGCGTTTAGACGTTTCCGCGTCCAACTCGACGACGAAAGAAAATCGAACGACCCGCTGGTGACACGCGAACGTGTTTCGCGTTGGTACATCTCGCGACAGATCCCCCTATCGAATACTTAAGACTCTAAGACCGCACACTTACGCAATAACATACGAAATACGATGCACTTTAATCACATAGCGAGACTCTCTTTACACGACTATATACATGCGCACTTTATCTGGTTCTATGTACAGTCCCACGTGGATCGGATCGATCCGTTTCCCTCGATTCCCTCTCATCGTTTCCTCGTTACCAACGGATAGTTACGGTTTGAGCATCCGTGAAACGCTGGAAGATCGAGAAGCTCTACCTTCCGACGATTTGGAAATGTAATTGGGAAATCATTCTTCCGTCAATTTGGAACGACGCGAGTAATCTGGTATGCGAGAGGAACGCGTTGGGAGCAATCGAAATCGTCGAGAAAGCCCTCCTATGCTCGTTGAAATAAGAAACTTTAGGTTACGACGTACCGGATGCAGTCTTTCGCCGCTACGAACGAGCGTTCGCGATAGTCGTTCGGCTCGCTGTCGCTTCACAGAATCCCAAGCATCGGTTCACTTCTTTCCGCACTCGTTTCGTAAACTACACCAGTACTCCATCGACGTCTGGCCAGACTTTCGAAATTCTAAACCCTACTTCGCATTTTCACTCGGCGACACTGTCTACATCGTCACTCAGTCCTCGAGTACCCGTCGCGTAGCGGTTCAAAGAGACCTTCGAACGATGATCAGCGTCTTCTCCGTTGACAACCGCCCACGAGAACATCCCCGCCGTCCCGACGAGCCCGACACTGTCAACCGTGACGGTCAGAGCGCACCAACGGCAGCAGGAACGGGTAACCGACACCGTCAGCGATCGTTTGTTCCACCAGGCCAGCCGCTCGATCGTTCGCTGTATCATCCAGATGACGATGACTCAGCCGTCCCTTCGAGAAGGAGAGCCGGAGGATCGCAGGAAGTCTCAGCCGCGTTCGGTCCCCCGCGCATTCAGCTCACCGTTTCGGTCAGGACAGTCACAATAGACGATCAATCCGCGCGAATCACCTCGAACGCGACGAGACTCTACGAGAATTCGTCATCGAGAACTACCGTCGATCGTAACGGAAGCCACGTCGAGGCTTCTAGCATCTCGTGCGTCCATTCCATCCCACGGATCATCCATCGAACGACGATCACGCATCGTAGCAAGATACGAAAGGGTTGCACCCTTACGCGTCGTCCATCGAGAGAACGTCGCTCCCCTAGGACCAAACGGCAACGAAACCGTGGCCAGCAGCGCTGAAACTCGACAGCCGACTCGAATAGTCCGGTTCGCCAAACGGATGTTACAGCGCCGTCAGCCCGTAATCAGACTTAATCGCCGGCGGCGGGATCGGCACTGAGACCTGCGACAAACCGGAGGGACTAGTGGCCGGTGCCAGAGGGCTGATACTTCCGGAGCCGATGTGGCCCAACGGCCCTCCCGTTGGGCCCTCCATCATGCCGGCCACATGATGATGACTCAGCTGCGCCTGAAGATGGGCCAGGGGATGCGGGTGACCTTGGAAGCTCGGGTGCACCACGCTCGCGTGCGGAAGGGCGGCGTTCACCGCGTGCACGTCCGACATGTCCGTCAAACCGACGCCCGTCTCCATGCCACCGCCGTCGATACCGCTCGACGGCGAGTTGTTGTTGTTCTTCCTCTGGCTGTTGTTGTTCCCGGTGGCCAATTTCGACCTGGTCGCCGGCGTCTTGCCTGGCTTCGCTGGCGGCGGCGCCGATTGCCCGTTCACGTTCTTCCTGCGCACGTTCTTCGTGTTCGGCAGCTTGTTGTCCTTCTTCCACTTCATCCGACGGTTCTGGAACCAGATCTTTATCTGCCGCTCGGACAACACCAGGGTATGGGCGATCTCGATCCGCCGCCGTCTCGTCAGGTACCTATTGTAATGGAATTCCTTCTCCAGCTCGAGGATCTGGTGCCTCGTGTACGCGGTCCTCTGCCGTTTCGGCTCCATCCCCGGCTGGTACGAGCCGTTCGCTGCAAGAACCAAACAGAGATCGGGCCGCGTTAGTCGACTGCCTTCTGGGGACCAGAACGTGGTTCATATTTAGTATCATTTCGCGGGGGAATAACGCGTCTTTTTCTTACTCAACGGGAGGAATAAACAGCGGACGCCGCGGAGTTTCAGCAAATGCCAAGTAATTGCTTCGACCTTGTCTATCGACAGAAACTGACGCGACACAAATACCCGACCGTTTACACAAGCGATCGTACGTCAATATCGCGCAATTATCCGTTCCGTGTGTGCAAATCGGCGATCTTTTTTTTTTCTATTTATCTCGCACATCTACAAAAACCAGCAACGTCTGATAAACAACCCTATGCACGATTTCGAACGACTCGTTCGATGCGACGTGTGTTCCATCGCGGATCCTCCGTCGCCATCGACGATGCTTCCTCTCGACCAACTTTTCACACCGCACAGACGTTTTTCTACCCGTCTAACGGAAGACAGCGCAGCGGAAGACCAAGGTTTCGCGAAACCCCATCGGCAGAAGGGCTTATCTGATCGTGGAGGAGAATTAATCGACCGAAAGTAGACTGTCGTAGCGAGTGGAAAGTAGGAACTTGTCTGTCAATTAATAACCAGACGAACATTTCTTCGGTCGCGATGCCTCGACGCTACGTTCGTTACTGGTTTGGTGAACGGTTGCTCGCTTAGCCCGGTGACAAGTGGCATTATTTTAAGGCGTACGCCATCGTCGATACTCTCGTGGCACCGTGTTCCCATCGACTGGCACACGCCCCGGGTCTCCGTAACGCACGATCGCCGATCGCACCGGATAAAGAACCGTGACACGTGCACCAACACCGACGGCGTCGTTCTCCGGAGAAACGCATCGAGCGACCGGCACCGCGTTTCGCAATCGAACGTTTCAAGGCCGCGGCGCAAGTAGCCGCGATGCTTGTCGAACTCGAAGCGGGCATCTTTCACCGGCCGGAAAGTCGAAACAACGATGATGAAGCACCGATGTGCAAACGTAAATTCAATTCGATGGCATCGATCTCGCTCGTGTTTCATAGGGGTGTTCCTGTATGCATTATGCGTTCATTTTTTAATGCTCGTGAGAAATGCCACTGCGCGAGTCACACGCTGAGCATTAGTCAGAAGATATCTGTGTTACGGATACGTGTGTACGGTCGGTACAAGGAAACGCTCGACAGCTGCAAGGGGAACGCAAAGAAACGTGGCTAAATTAATTAACAAAAAGAACAATGTTTGCATTGCACGCTACAGATCTATAACTTTTTTTTACGGGATCGAGCGTTTTTCGACGCGATGCATTTCACAAGCATATCCGCGATATTCGTAACTAAGCTATCAATTTTCCTATCGTCATTTTTTGCCTTCGAAACTCTCGCATTAGTCTCTGCTCTACACCCATTCCACTTCGTCACGACTTTACTTTCATTCGGTTGGTATCGCTGCCCTTAAAACTCTTAATCCTCGCCTCGATAATTAACGCAGCGATTCGATTTCTCGTCCAATCTGAATTTCGTAACGAACTGGTAAGTCGTTCCACGTTGGCCGTCGACTCGTTCGTCGAGCACGCATTTCCAGCATTTTCCTACTCGTAGACTCGTCGAGGCCTGGTCGTATCGGAGCTGACCATCGTGGCTCGGGTCGCGGCGAAGGTGAGGCGCGGTAAGAGATTCGTGCATCGATCGGTTGGCCGTATCGCAGACGACGTCAATCCCCGCTAGAAGCGTTCCTTGGTGGTCCGTTACAGGCACGATAGAGGAAGCATAGCGGCGAGTTCAGTTTAGAATCTGTGCAGACACATTCCATTCCGGAGCTGACCGACGGTCCGCACGGGGAGCCCCTTCTAACAGCAGCGTCCGGTCGTCGAGCATCGACGTCCACAGGGGAGAGATTGCAGTCCCCGACAGGCCGACGGACACGCATACCAGACCTTGCTGGACCGTGAGGATATCGTGCTATGCGCGAAAATGATACCACGTCGGATAAAAATGGCCACGCGGTACACGGCTGGAGAGTTCGTGAAATGCACGGTGCGAGTACGCCTTCGGATTGGAATGGACGTCGGCGAGAGATGAATCGAGAGAATTCGAAAACTCTATCGATGGGACGATGCTAGGACGGAGATGCATCTGGTACTTGTCTTTCCTGTAGAAATTTGTAGGAAGGCGAACGAAGAGCTGGTAAACGTTCGCTCGAAGCGTTCAAAGAGGAACTCGAGAAATAGAGTGTAGCGGAAAATAATGAATCGAGCGTGTTCCCGGGAATTTGAATAATTTTCGCATCCACCTACGCGGAATAGGGGTTGCAACGAAGAAAAAGGTACAAAGGGAACGTCTGTTACGGTGAAACGGCGCGTTAAAAACTTGTTTCGCATAGAGGACGCCCCGCGTTTCTTTCGTCGGGGATATTTTTTGTTACCTGGGAATATGAATTATGATATTCGACTTCGCCGGCGATAGTAGCCCGGTGGAACGTGCTCAAAAGCGAAATAGTTGCAAGCTGGAATGAACAGCACTTTCCCCGGTCAGAACGGAATAGAAGTTTCTGGCCGCGAAGCCAGCCCAATTCTGTGGGATATTACGTTGCAAAAATCCTCAAAGAGGATTCATAATCCTTCGACGAAACGCCTTCAGCGGGCCGGAACGCTCGCTGCGCGTTTAACTCGCGCCATTCTCGTCGATGCGTTCTCAATGAACGATATCCTCTATGCGGACTCGTGCACCGTGCGATCGTGAAATTCCTCGGCGTTTCGATCGGCTGGGTATCGATCTCGTCGACGGGTTTACGGACAGAGAGATGCGGATACGAGACCTCTGCCTGTCTCGAATAATCGGTAGTTCCACCATCAGAAATGTTTAGGTATTATTGAAACAACGCGGCGTTTCGTCAAGATCGAGCAACGCCTCGATCCTATCCTTAACAATGACACGAATCTCGGTCGATCTCGCCTCTTTTTTTAGTACGCGTTTAGAGCAGTGCCCGTGGTTCACGATTTCTCAACCTGACGTGCGGTACGACGATGAAGAATGGCGACACTAGGCGTAACCGAATAGGTGGTAAATGGTAGGCTTCTAAAATCTCGCGCAGGTGATCGGGAGGTGCAACGATAAATTGCGGCTCATCAGTCTTCTGGCTGCTCGGTACCGCATCACCTTGCAGCCTCAGTACATTAGTCTCGCAGGTAGACCTTGCAACAATGCGCTCAGAGGTTTGTCATACACTTAGCCGTGTACGATGAATGCATTCCGACGATGTTTTTATTGTCATTGATTTAACACGAGAAAAGCAGGATGGGGAAATCGTGTATCGTTGGCTGCAAAAAATCGAACACGACGAAGGTAAAGATTTCAACATAAATTAATAAGATGCGTTAACGAAAAGTGGATCGTGAGCGTGAAAAAATTTGTCAAATAGTAAAGCCTGACATCGATGAGTGCAATGATCCGACGGACAAAGATTCTCAGACCTCTTCGACACCTAGCGATCTTATTACCTCCAAATGTTCTCCTACAATTCCTCAAGCTGACCCTACGAGTACTTTAATCTCTAAAAGATCGAACCATCGTCTACTATCGAGCTAGGCTGCGACGTCGAATTATCAGCCCCCGTTTCACGGCGTGACCGAGGTATTCGCGTAAAGAGGAATTCAATGTCTCAACTCACCGACACCAGCAACGTGGATCTTCTTCATCCACGGATAAATCACACGGTCCCCGTTCTCCTCGTCCTCCTCCTCCTCGTCCATCATCCCCGGCGACCCGTCCATCATCTGATCGTCCTCCATGTCGTCCTGATCGGAGCCGTCGTCCACGTGATGCTGTTGCTGCGACTGCTGCTGACTCTGCTGCTGCTGTTGGCTCTGTTGCTGCGCGGTCTGTATATGCTGAGACTGCTGCGCGGCGGCGGCTGGTTGCTGCTGAAGATCCGGCGAGTTGTCGCGGTGCAACTGGCCAGAACTCGGAGGGCTGCACGCGTTGCTGTCGTGCGGTGGCTGCTGCTGCTGCTGGCTCGGCTGTTGTTGATGATGCTGAAGACTGTCCGGCGGCTGCACGTGATTCTGCATGATACCAGGCGAGAGCGGTGTCGAGCCGAGGACAGTGGACGCGGACACAGGTGGTTGCTGTTGTTGCGGTTGTTGCTGGTTCTGCATCGAGGATGGACACGTGAGCGGCGGTTGCTGGGCTTCCGGCGGCATCGCGAGAGCGCCCACCGCGTGGTGATGAGGATGGAGGCTGGCATGGTGTACCGCGTGCACTTGGTGATGGGGATGATGCGGACCGTAGTAGCCACCGTAGCCAGCGTAGCCGCCGTTCAGCTGTACCGCGGACGACGCTCCGTACGGAGTCGACGCCGCCTGGTGATGGTGCTGATGGTAGCCGTATTGGAGCTGATGCGATTGCGGATGATTCAGGTGGTGGCCACCGCCTGTGGCGGGAAAGAAATCCGCCCCCGTGGACGGGATGTAGTTGCTCTGACTGTACTCCTCGCTGGGGGGGAATTTCGGGTCCACCATCACGGAGGTCGCCGCCAAATGGTGACTGGTTGCTGCCTGTTGGTGCTGGTGATGATGATATCCACCGGCGGCGGATGGATTCATCAGGAACGAGCTCATCTTCGCGCGGATTCTTCGATCTCGAACAACCACCGATCAGAATTTCGCAGCCTGGTCACTGTCCCGTTACGGTTCGCCGTCGGTCTCCGGTGGTCGTTCCGGGGCTAGTTCATAGAGTCGCACGGTTCCATGTTGATGATATTCATTGTCGGAAGCGTATACACCTCACTGCACTGTGGCCCGTGCCCGACATCCCTTCTCTCCCGTCCCGAACAGGGTGACTTTTTCCACCAACGGAGGGGAAAGAGTGCCGCGTCGAGGGACGTAGACGGCGGAAAAGGGAGAAAGGCAAGGGGGAGAGAAAACAAGCGAAAAGAGCAAGACCACGGAGAGCAGCAGACTCCCGGTGGACAGCTGCTTATCCTCTCCTCTCCTTCCGCCACTTTTGCGATCTTCCACGAAGCTCCGCGGCCTCGTTCGCTCCTTCCCGCCCACCGAAGCCCAATTACCATACCACGTGACCGCGGCGCCGACCAATCAGAGCCGCTCCCAGCCCGCGACCATGATGGATAGCACGGCACGCATGCAACACGTGAGTGGCGCCACGAGAACCACTGCGGCAGGTGCACCAACTTCTTTCTTCGTGTCTACTCGGTGAGCGACGGTCGCTCAGCTTCTCTCTACGCACCCGTTCTCTTCTACGACGCTGTTCTCTATCAATCCTCCGTTACTTTCCGTTCTTTTTCCTTTCTTTTCTGTCCACCGTTCGAATTAAACACTGCTCACTGTTCCAACGACGATGACAACGACGAGTGCCCGCGACGCATCGAGAATAGTTCCCGCAGGCGATCGCTCATGAAATTGTCAACTCCGCCCGGGGAAGAATCCGTTCACGAAACGCGTCCTCGAATTCCGATCGATCCCATTCACTTGACACAGCCGTAGCTACTTGCGGACCCGAGGAGACGACGAAGGCACCGTCGAGCACCGAGCAAGCTGTCAGAGAGCCATGAAAGTGAGCTCGTCCTGCCTCGGCAGAAACTCGTCTGGCAACTCCGGCAACTCTGTTCCCAACTCCCTCCAGGCCCGACGAGGCCGGCTGGCTACGAGCCGTTGCGGAGTGCCGGGGCACCCCCTCTTCGCCGCGTTCCTCTTACTACGCCGCCAGCCAGCCCCACTCCGCGGTAGCGCGAGACCAACCCCTGCCACGGAGAGCGTGGATCCCGTGCCCTTATGGGGCCATACTCGAGGGTACCTAGAACCGTATAGTCACTCCTACGGATCTCCTTAACCCGCCTCCATCCTTCTGAAATCCATCTTACGCGAGCGTGGTCAATGCACGACGCGAAACGACGCCGTTCGACGACGTCGCGTCCAACTTTATCGTGGCCCTCGTATTCGGGGGTTAAATGGTATCGCGATGCTAATTGGGGTATGTACGCTGGGGATAACTAGAGATTTTACGATATTCGGGGATTCCAAGCGGTGGCGAACGCTTTCGAGTGCAAGTAGAATGGTCCCGTCTGTCCGGAGAAGTAGAGCGCGTAAGTAGAAAGGTTAAGTAATGGTCTGACCTAGGCGCGTCCGCTGAAATCTTCGAATCAGCGCCGCCGCTCTAATTCGCCGATGCGAGGCTCTCGTTTCGTTCACGGGTTGGTCGTTTCTTCAATAGCATTCCGCTCGCGCGAGCTTATCAATCGTCGAACCGCTTACGATTCAGTAGTCCATCCGGCGACTGCGTTACGTAAGCGAACATTCGTCGCGGTCCGAATTGAAAGTAATGGCTGCCACGTTCTTTCGCCGCGTGTTTATATTAGTGCTCTACAAGTGTCTCGCTACACTCGGTCAAGTACGTCTACTCGCGATCAGCTGCTCGCGAGGAGCAAAGCGTATAAAGCGCCGAGTCATTACACAAAGAGCACACTCACTCTGTTTTGCCGTGCCGCGACAATGCGCCACGACGAGCCTCCTCTCGACAGACCACTGTACCGATTCGCATCGCGCTTTTCTTATTCGACGTGGCTCGCTACTGGAGCTAGGAGGTCGATGCCTTCGGCTACTTGGTCAGCGTTTCGCAGGTGAAATTTACAGCGGTTTAGAAAATCCAAGAAGAAAGTTTTTCGATACCTCGGAGGATAACGAGTGAGAATAGAGAATATAATCAGGGAGTAAAAATTAGGAAACCTGTCATCCACCGAGTTACAACCCCAAGAATTAGTCGACAAGAAATGGTTGAGAAATACTCGAGTAGCCCCAGCGATATCGTCAGCTCGTTATAAGAGCGACAATAAAGGCATCCTGGCAATATTTCCCAACGGCGGAGGATAGCTGAAAAGAAGAAGCTGGAGAACAGGAAGGGGCGGCGATTCACCGAGCCCTGAGAGCGCGTCACCTGTTTTTTTCCCGGGCCGCGCTCGCCGCGCTTCCTCGAGTCGAGGTTTTTCGTTAGCCAAGATAGGACGCCGCGGCTTATTTCTATTTTTCTTACGGCCACTTCGGAACGAAAGGAACGTCGCGTCGAGTGGAATCTGCGACGGGGGTTCAAGGGGCTTGCGGATGACGTAGAACGAGAGCGAAGAGGGTTGCGCGGACGTTGTCTCCTCGTTTTGCGGCTCGATCTCTCTGTCTCCATCAACCGACGTTCTCTACGAGTTACCCTCCTCTTCTTTTACCCCGCGACACCACCGTCTTCTGCTAGCGTTTCTTCTTTCTCCGTCTTTCCGCCCGTGCTCTCCACCCTCCGCCCACGTCCTGGTTTCTCTTCGAGTCCACGCCGCCGCTCCTCTTCTCGGCTCTTCCGGCGAAACACAATCAATCACTTTTCCCGGTGAGCCGGCATGACACCCTCCTTTTACACCCACAGCCACCCCTGCAACCGTAGTTCGTCAACGACGATTCCCTCTCGATTCTCCCTCGCCTTTCTCTTTCTCCGTCTCCTTTCATTTCCACCCCCGCAGCCGTCGCGATCTCCCGGATGGCGATTATCGCGAGATCGCCCATGAGAGCTCACCGACAGTCGCCACGTGTGTCACGAGCTTCCGGGGACCTCGAGTGGACCCAGGGAATTAAGGGCGAAACTTTCTCCGCGATTGTTGCTACGGGAATTATGTGAAACCGTGTGGATTTAGCAGCGTCGAGTGCCCAGGCGTTCGACTTCTTTGCCATGGTTAGATTAGAGTGAATTAGTGGTCAGAAAAAGGGATAGCTTCTCGTAAATGAACGATGAGCTATTACCGAAGATAGATATACGCTATTAATCTCTCACGGCTCAGTGATTTCACTGTGAAATCCAACGTCTACCGATTCCCTGAAACAAATCTTTTCAGCCAGTAAAATTTGTCGTACAGAAATATGCGAAGGGTTCATCGATTTACCATTCTTTCGTTTCTGCCATTCTCGATGGCACACGCGTTTATTACTGGCACATGCGAGGGCGATCTTCAACCCTACCGCACGAACGTGTCCACAAACGAGACAAGCATCCACGCGTTTCGAATTGTTTCTTAGCAAGTAGTATAATACTCTCATGGTCTGAAATATCGGTACTTCCAATGAAACATTCCAAGAACGTGGCGGTCTCCGATTAGCAGAAAGTTCTGCGCAAGAAGCACGATTTTTCTCCGACAGAGAAAGCGATTCATCCGCAACGCTAGAACCACCTTTCGTACTCGCGTAACGTGCGACCGCGGCGACCAAAAAATCGAAACTCTCCAGCCGCAGAAAACACATAGACCATCGGATACACGCAATTTACGAAGAAAATCAGACATCCACGAATCTCTCCGTATAATGACAGCGGTTTTTGCGTTCCGTTTACAGCGACGCGAAAGAATCCTCGCGGTTCGACGGGAGCGCTTTCCCGTGGAAACCCGTTTGGCTGGAATTCCCCGGCTAGGTCCGCGAGCAGAGGCGTCGCGCGCCGCGAACCACCGAGTTCCGTCGTGATAATGATAAATGGGAACGCGGTAGTTTACGATTTAATATCAATCCCGACCGGCCGGCTGCTTATTATCGGCCATTAGGAAAGTTTTAATAACGCGATACGCCGCCGGCCGGCCCTGAGGGTGGAACCATCGCGATTTATCACTTTCATCGCTTCATTACTGGGCCTGCTACGCTTTACTTGTTGATCGTTCGCGACACGATCGCGAATCACCGGCGAATTTTCATTTTTCCACCGTCCAACCCTCTTACTCTTCTTTTGGCGTCGAGCGAGGCGGACCTTCTGGGTTACGCTCGGTCGATCGATCGCCCACGATCACTGTGAATGCTTCGTAATTGCGTTGTGAATTCGTGAACGCAGCTATATCTGTAGAACTTTGAAAGATCCTTCTTGAAGTTAGCTTTGATTAAAAAACTGGACGTTTTTCTCAGAGAATGCTCGAGGCAAGATGCTAGTCCAATGCGAGAAAGGTGAGCTAATCGCGATCGAACGAGGCTGAAAATATTTTCCAAGCGTCTGATCACAATGGTGTCTTCGGGGACAGATCCATCTCTGGTTCACAGAATATCCCAAATATTTACGCGAGCTCGCTGCGAGATTCGACGCGGTCCGCGCGAGAATCCACGCGTGTCCCGAAACCCACGACGTAACCCGGCTATTTTCGCATGTGTCCCGCGTAGAGGTGTTGGCAGCGGGTCTGTCCGAGGCGAACAGCACCAGTCTCTGGAGATTCTATTTCGCTGCTGAGTCACGATCCCGCGTTTGTCGACGTGAAAAGGGGGACCGCGTCCTCGTGGGGACACCCTGTCGTACCTACGAACCTCGTTCTCGACCTTCGAAACGATCGCTGTCGTTCGTCGATCCTGCGCGTTGCTGCTGAAAGCCGGAGAAACTCGGTCGAGGATTAAGGCGGTTTCTCCACGGAGGAAGCAGCTTACTTTTTTCCTTCAAACGACGTGTTTTAAATCTTTAGCACGCGAACGCGTCCGATAATGTCAAATTTCATTGACGAATCAAATTGATTCACGCGTGAACGCTGGAACGCGCGCAACGCGTCAGTATTTTTGTAGCCACCGTGAAACAACAGCACGAGGAGCATCCGCGCCGCTTTCAGAAGCCACTCGGACGGCCAGGCAAATTAACTAATAAAACCAACAGGCAATTGATCCTCTCGTGGCGAGTACGCGCACCTCCGCCGACGAAAAAGGAACCACTTGAACGGGGCCCCTAAAATGCGTTGATTGAGTATCCTTCAGTCGCTGACAGGCGACGAGTACGGAATCGACGCGATCCGTTGAAAGACGCAATCAGACGGGGCTCGAGCGGCGTCCTCGCCGCGATACGTCGACAGGAACACGTGTTTTCAGCGATACGCCGACGAGAAAACCGACGGACGAGTGAAAGTACCAGCCGCCACGGCGGGAACAGTAGTTCCACTTTTACGCGCGTCGCCACCGCTGAAAAACGAAAGAAAACCGCGCGATAATTATCGGTCCGCGGGCACGGGTAACGATGTTAACGCGACCCGTGACCCGCGCCCCGCGAGCAATTACCACCTGACGTGGCTGCTTGAAAGCAATTTGCGTGCGGCGAGCTGGCTCTTCCGGCGACGCGGTCAAAGGAGCCCGGGCACGTCGTGAAAAAGCCGCGTTTATAGCGGCTTACGTCGACAGTCGGCCTCCGCGGACGAGGAAGAATGGCCGAGTGAGTCGTAAAAGTGATTCATCACCTTTCGCGGTTGCACCGCTCGCGGAGTCGTTAGCGACGATCCTCCTCCTCGAGCGAGAACGCCGCCGTGACATCCTTCCTCTGGCAAGCCCAGAAGCTCGCCGGCTGAGTTTCACCGACACGTTATGCCTCGTCCGCGGTTCGACGCGAACGAAAGTGATCGTCGTGGAAACTGTACAGCGAAGTGGACGTTGAAAGAGAGAAGGATTATTAAGGAAGGGTCGATGCTAGAAATATGTCGAGGGTTAATATTAAGATCCACTCCAGAATGGCTATCAATTTCCTAAGTGAAAGGAGACTCTCGAAATTCTTCCACTCCTCCTCCACTTGAACTTCCATCGCAAAGTCACCCTTCTGTTTCTGCTTCGTTTCGAGGACTTCAGACACATCTCCAATTAGCAGCTTCGCCACGGTCGAGGAGCGGACACCTCCAGCAGCTGGTTCAAGTGTCAGCAGGGAAACCCTTCGCGAAGGGAGAGCCGTGCGAACGTCACTCGGACGCTGATTATCGCTCGAAGCAGCAGGAAAGAAGGAGGTAACTGGGTTAAGGTCGTCCAGCATCCGTGACCTCGACAATTACCATTCGACGCCCTTCGGTCCTCCTCCGTTCGAAGACAGTTTGCATACACCGTAAACGCTGCCGCATTGTTCGCGAAGGGCCTCCGGACGCGACCCAGAAACGTTTTCGTGGCTAATTGCTTTCGGACGACCCGTCCGGCACGCCGTTCCCGTCCTCCTCCTCCTCCTCGAGAGGACCTTCGGGACCGCCGCGCTGTGTTTTACGGACGCGCGAGTGGAATGAAGACGTTACCGTTCAGACGTAACAGGGGGAGCGAATGAACGCGACGAGAAAGGACGATCTCGAACGCGCACGCGAGTGAAAACGGGCTGGAACTTGTGTAAAAAAAAAAGAAACGAGAGGCTTCGTTATACTTAGGCTAGATCAGCTCGAGATATAAAAAGGAAACGAGGTAAAGAGGCTAGCTCGTCGTTCGCTCGCGATCGTCTCGAGTGCCTCGACTGTTCCTACGTTTTTACGCGGACGTTCGCGAGAGAAAGCTTTAATTGTTCTCCCTGGAAACTGTGTATCTCGTTACGGCTAATGTCCTAGAATTATCGCGTACGGACGGACGCGAGCGCAACCGCGCGAGTGCTTCCTGTAACGAGTCCCTCGAACCCCGTCAAGAGATCTATCACTGGTAAATGATAAGCTACTATTCGCGGCCCCGTAAGTGGATCGGTTTGGTAGCGATTTCGGGAAATAGTTGTTGTTCCAGGTGGTAAGTGCAAAAGGATGTCCTGAGGGGGGGCAGGCAGGTACGGCTAGAGCGGGACACGGCGAGAAAAGAGGAAGAAAAGAGCTGACGGCAGCGCGAGCTGGCAAGATTAATGGATTCGCATTGTCGGCATTTTTTCAAGCGTTTTAGGACCACTTTTGAGCGCAGGAGAGCGTCTCATTTTTCAAAAAGTCCGTGCCGTCTGCGGGGCCCGATAGAAAAATCGCAATCGATTCGGCCCGCGCTAATGGTTCCGAATTAAACCGTGCGTCCCTCTCGCGCGTACCCGGGTATCGTTGGACAACCTCTCGTAGGTCGTGTTACGTAAGAATAGGTATCGATGGTCGTCTCGTAAATACCGTCGTCGGCTGCAGATACGTTGGGATGATTCGTTCCTCGTGGCGCAACACGCGATGTGACATTTGAACGCGCCGAGCTGCTCGTTTCTCGCGTTCCCCGTGCATTCGAGAAAGAATTATTTGAAATTCAGCTTCGAGCGCACACTCTTCGAAGCTTAGAAGCCTCTGCCAGATACCGAGATAACCTTTCGCGTGATACAATAGAGCTTTCTGTATGCAAACAGTCATCGAAATTGAAAGAAACACGGTGAAAGCAGGAAAAATGAGCGTAAAAGAAGCCATGGAAAAAGTCTGACGAGTTTACGAGTCATCGGGGACCTGAGAGTCCCCGGTTTGCCTGTCGAGAAGCACGAGCCCGACCAATTTGTGGCATTTATTAGTAATTTGAAGATTTACAGCAATCAGGGGCCACGGGTGAATAGAACGGCGTGTTCAAACACGGTAGAGGAAGGTGGGAAACATGACGAAGGCGGAACAGGACGAAGTTGGCGCCTTGGGACCTCCGATCCTCCTCCGGGCGAAGATAGAAGTTGCAGCAGCTGATGAGCCGTAACCGATGGACGCACAATAACCCTCCGTAAGCAGTACCGCTATCTTTCATTCCGTCTTTCGTAGCCGTGGTAGGCGCGCACGATCTTTATCTGCCGCGGGGACCTCGCTCGCGCAACGGAAGTCACGCCGCGCGAACATATAACTTGCGCTGGAAATTGCCACTGCGCATTATCTGATACAGAAATTCTTCATTTTCTCGCTCGTTCGTATATACACTTGGCGATTTTTCTACCCTGGTAGCTCGAGGAACACAGGAGACAGGGAACGAAAGGAAACGCGTCTGCAGGAAACGGACGAATCGACGTCGAGATGGTCGAAATTTCTTTGACCCATTTAACCCTTTCGCCTCTGACGGAGACTTTACCACCCGCGGAACGTCCGCCTCGTGCGAATAACTTTCTTCCGTCCGAAAAAATTCGATTCGCACGGCAATAAATCAATGGCCGCAACCCTTTGGCCACTGCAGGCCACCGAACCCCCAGCCATGGCTACCGTGGCTCCGTTGCGACCGCTGCCAGAGGCTACCGATCGCCCCACAATGAGTCCTCGTTCCGGTTGATTACAATCGTCATTATTTAGGAGTTATAAATTATTCAAATTCCGAGACTTCGTAGGAAGAAAGTCCATTTGCCTATCTGAACCCTTTCTTTCGTCCCGCCGCTTTCTTTCCTTTCGGTTTCCGGACACTTACTCTATCTGCTCCTCGAATCTTGTACGCGTGGACGTTTCTCGATCGCGTTTCCTCGATGGAAGTAACGGTAAACTTCGAGCGTGTTATTCCCAGAGGTGGGATCATTGTTAAGTTAGAAATTATAGACCAAAATAAAGGAGTAGGGAGTAGAAATATTTTTACCACATTGAAATTCGTAATTGTTCCAAAGCCTTGATTACGGCGAAGTAGGGGAAAGAAGAATAAGTAAAGTTCCTTCCTTTACGAGAGTAGATCGATTCCAGGATCGACAGCGAACGAGAACGGTCACGAGACCCATCCGTTTCACGCCGGGTGCCGGACTCTTTAAAGTTTCCTCGAGAAAGTTTGATGAGTCTATCGAACGCTATTATTCCGTACCCCCTTCCTGTCGTCTTTCCCCGTTCTTTAATCATTCAAAGCGAATCAATCACCTATCCAGTGGCTTGGGATCACTCGAGTCACCCTCCATCCACAGCGGAACTTCGTCATTCTGGATTCTCTCTAGGACGACGTTGTCAAGCAAGACCAATGCCCGCGAAAATCGCGAGAGAATAGAAGAAAATAAAGTTACATTCGTACAAACTTAGTACGCGATAAATAACTTGTTAAGAGCACGAAAAAGGAACCCCTTCGACGGACGAAATGTGATTCAGCGTCCCAAACATTGATATTAAATCCATCCCTGTATTTAATCATTGAGCTGGTCCCAAGTTAAGTCACTAAGCCTCGTTGCAAATTCTGTCCAAGCCAATATCGATGCGCAAGAGGCTCGTATAAATGCGCATTTTATTAAGGGACCACGCGTGTAAGGGTTCCGCCGAGCCTTCGCCCCGGGGGTAGCAAACGCGTCCGCTTTCGAACCCTTCGACGGCTACAGCCTCGCAGAGCCCCGTGTTCACCAGCTTTGCCTCGTCGTCTCGCTCTGTTCGTGCTTTACGAGGCTACTCCTTCCTTCTCTGTCTCTCAGTCGATTCTGTTCGAAGAGAACCAATCAGCGATCCCTCGAAGCCCTGTTGCACCCTACAACCCGCAGCCACGCCTGCCAATATAGGGTAGATACCCTCGTCAGATCGACCCTTATCCTTTTTACCCGCCTTCCTTCTTCTTTCCTCTCTCTCAATCCGACGTTGCTGGACCCGAATCATTCCGCAAAATGGTCTCTTCCTCTGTTCCTTTCTTCAATTTCTTTCTCTTTCGCGTTGCTCGTTCGCAGAATTTAATAATATCTTAATTGGTATATTTTGAATTGTCAATATTTAAAATAAGAGTGGAAAGTGAGTTCGTATGCTTCGTGTTAATTGGCACTGACAATCCGTTGTTCTTCCTTCGGTTACTTCGCAGATACTCTGAGAACACGCCGCACACGGGGGAACCGTACAATTCATTACGAATGCAACTATAGTTGCGGGTTACTGAATATTCGCACATGCTCCCAGCACGTACCGTTATGATTAATATCAAACAGCGCCGCGTTACAACGTTCCCCGGCATCGAGTCTAAGCTATGATTCTCTCGATGACCTCTTGTTCTACGAGACGCACGATTTTCTATAAGTCATTACGCGAAATTGCTGTGAAATTTACAGTTACGCTCGGGACTCCTCGAGAAGTCGCCTCCGAGTGGCGCACACCTAACTCAAGAGGAGAAATTTCAAGGCAAAACGCAAAATCGAGTACTCGATGTCAATGCAAGTGCGAAAGAGGTTCGACGAAGCTCGAGAGATGAGAGAATCGGTTCGATTCGATGCGAGCGCGTGGACAAACGAACGCGCTGATAGCCGGGGACCGCGGCGATGTCTCGCGAGCGGTCGATGGAGGTACCAGATGAAACGTACGAGTTATAATAATCCGTGATAGCAACGGTGGCGATGTCGAGGAGCGGAGGAGCGGTCGCGCTGTCACAAAGGCATGCGCCACCCACCTCGACCTGGACGCTCACATCGTTAATCAACTGCACCGGGACCCTTAACTTTCGAGGCACCGATCCACAGGTATGGCTTCGCCTCCGCTAAACCCGACAGCGTTGCGCGAACGTGCCTTCAAATAGACCAACGAGACTCTGTTGTCTCGAAAAAGTCTCGTCTCTTTTGTCAGCAAAGGCCTTGCTGGTCAGCCTCCACTCGGCTCGCTCTCGCAGGAGACCCTTTTGTTTCGCGTTTCGCGGTGAATAAGCGCAGACGGATTATCTGGTTGCGTCACGCATCGGTTTTCGATGATTATTCTGTGATTACGTTTTCCAGCTGCTTTTATCGTAAAAGGACTAACAATCGTTGCGCGATGTTTCGTTTCTTCGAAGCTGAACCGTGGAACTTCATTGGAAAATAATCAACCTGGCATTTGTAGCAGTAAAGGTCAGGATTGTAAAAATGCATTACTCGCTCGTCGTTCCATCGGGTACACTACATCTCGCGCTGAGTTTCCAGCGACGTTAATAGCTCGTTAAATATCACCGTTTCTAATTTTACGAGACTCGCTTTATCTTAACATCTCGCATTCACGTAACGATCCAACGAACATTCTTTCAGCCTTTCAGAAAGCCGTCTAAATTTGAAGCTCGAAAAAAGCACCAACAATCCTTCTCACTTTAATCACCATTTCCAACCGTAAGAACGTATTCTATCCTATCAATCCAATCGTCTTAAAAAACAGACAGAGCGGCATCGATAAAATCCAGCGGAAGCCCACCAGAAAACCTCCGCGAAGATCCTCGCCATCCCTCCAGGAGAAGAAAAAAATGATTCGTACGTCCATCAGCGAATTCTGCCCACGACAGCCGAACAAGGGGACAACGCGACATCTCGTTTCGAAGGAGAGAAAGTTCCCGAATCTATTATTAGCATCTAGAAAAGGCTTCCATACAGAGGGTGCACGACGATACACGGAGAAAGAGCCTGGCAGCCCCAGTTGGCGATGCGCGGCTCGAGGACGCGGAGGGGTGCAACTGGGGTTGGAAAGAGAGAGAGAGGGATCCAGGAGGAGGACAAGGGTTTCCTTTCCTACAGTGGCACCCCTCTATGATATTTCCGAATAGCCAGCGTCTTCGTACGTGGGGGGACGCGGGCAGGGTGGCAGGAGATTGGGGGATCAGCGAGAGGGGTAGAAACGAAGCCACCCAACCCCTCTGCTACCCTCTTTCTTTCCCCTGGAAAGCCTCGAGGTTGGCGTTGCCGAAGGAACCCGACGTAACAGGAACGAGCCACCGGGGTGAGACAGAGAGGACGACCGTGGACGAGAGGGAGACGAAGGGAGAAGGAGAGCCATGCTGGCGGTGCTGCTAGTCAAACCAAAACTCGGCATGATTAATGATCGCGCGAGAGGCAGAGCGCTGCTTCAAACAACAAACTTTTCCCAAGGAACGCCGAAGAATATAAGAAAAAATATATAAGAAAGAGGGAACTCTCTTTCTTCGCATCCACCCTTCAGACCAACTAATACCCTCCTAGAGCTCTTTCTCTCCCTCTATTTCGCCCCGCTTCTCCACGCCGTTCGCCTCCGATCCGACAGCCTTTCATTTCTTTCCTACGTTCTTTATTCCCTCCGCTTCTCTTGCCCCTCGCCTTCTCTCACCCATCCCTCTCTTCGACTGTCTTCTCCTTTTCCTATTATTTCCTACTCTTCTCTCGGTTCTACGCGGCCGTATGATTCCTCTCGCGTTCGACTCGCCTCGCGGACGCTGGGGATAATACTCTCGACACCTGCGTCGGTGGAGAACACCAAGATCTTTCGTGTTCTCTTGGTCTCGAGAGAACACCGCGAAGGTTCTTCGTTCTTGGCGAAAAGTTCAAGCAGAAACGCGATAGTCGATCGATTAAACCGCGTACAGTCCTCGGAACCGGACCCCATCCTCAGCCAACTAATTCGAAGCCCTATTGGAAACACTTCGTGACCGACGTCGGGCCCAACCACCCGAGTCATCGAGGAGCGCATTCAGTACGCGCGCGGCCGCACCTGGCGGTAAAATTGGATCGTCAAAGCGGGCGCGCGATGCAAAGCGAGCAACGAAGGAGTCGGTCCCCGGATCCGGCTGTTCCGTGCTCCAGCGCGCGACCAGGCGTCCGTCCGCTCGGGCCTAGAACCTTCAGGGCGAATCTGCACGGTCATCGCCGGTCGGCTGTAACGCGTACGGCGCGCGTAACCGTAACTTTCTCTCTCCCCTTTGTGGCCACGGGACCTGGGGCCCGTTTCTTCCGTATTTACGTACACCGACGACCACGTGCACGAACACCGGTCGAATAATAAACACTTATTAGCTGGCTACCTTATTTGCGGCCGATTCACTTGATGAGCGGCATTCTCGCGCGTTATCCGGCATTGTGCCCGCGAATCAATTGCCAGCTACGGCCCTCTTTCGAAGGCGCGCCGCCTGAGAACGGCTTGTCGTGGAGCGAGAAGCCGCGGGTGAACAGGACGAAAGAGGTGTAGATTACTCGCTTGTAGCGCTTGGAAAACTTCGTTGATCCTGCTGGTCCTTTGCTCGCTTGCGTTCCTCCTCGTCGTCCAACAGATTTCCTCTGTGAATTCTACTAAAAAGTTGCAATTTACGCGATGATTTTCACAGTCTTCCGAGTTTCATCGAGCGACCTGGATGAGGAACAGTTCGCGCGTAGAGTTCGAGGATCGGCATCGTTGAAACGGCAGGGTATTAATCGGTTTACGTCGGTACCATTTCGAGCCGATTCACCTGATGAGGCTCATTCTTGACTGGTAATCGTCACCGACCAGACGAGATCCCAGGAAACCTCGCCAGACTGTTCTCCTTCGTCCTCTTGCACACCTGATCGCGGTACACGCGAAGGAGTTGAGAAACGCGCGTGTACGCCTCGCGATGACTAATGACGGGCATCGTAAGTCACTCGGAAATTGAATTAAACGCGACTGTAAAACCGTGACGGGGCGCAAACTATCGGCGACCGTTCGAAATCGCGGTTTCTCGGGGGAAATTGGTTGCTGCGAGCAGCAACCATTTTGCAGTTACCACTTCGCGGTTCATCCCCCGACTGTTCGCGTCGCGATCCTACGCTTACGTAACGCAGTTGTTTGCCTTTCGTAATCCTTAGAAGTACGCGATTATTCGTTTGCGCGAACTTGCGAAATCCGTTCCCGAAGGATCGTTGAAGAACTCCGAGCGATGGTTGTTTGAAATGTTCGAGGTACTGATACCATGCCACGGGAGGGTTTCAAAACCGTGCAGGTCAAATTTATTACCGCTCGAGAGTTCGGATCGCGGCACAGTTTGAACCAGGATCGAACGGCGTGCCCCGCGGACGGCGAGGCCGCTGGAAATCGAGCGAAACCATTTTTTTCGACGGCGGAACACGGCTGGTTCCCGCGCAGATGGATTCCGGTAACGCTGTACGCGCACGATGTTCCGCTCGGTCTTCTTGATCGATCATATATTAGAAGGTACGAAGTGTTTCAGTACACCTACAATGAACCGGAGACGGGACGATCCATCGTCAATGAACGTCGGAATTACACGGCTAAATGAGATTCTAGCGGCGGTATCAAAGTGGCAGCAGGTGGTCAGGGCCACGGCCATTTTTCCCCGCTGGATACGCTTTGCTGGCTGCCACGCAGCCCACGGACGGAGCTGTCTCTCTTCTGCCTCGCTAAATCGTGAAACGATCTGCGAGAGACCGTGGACCAGCCTCGACTTAACCTTTCGCGTATCGTGTTTGCGTTGTCTCTGACATTTCTCGCAATTTCGCTGTCGATCGTTCATTGGATCTCGAGTAGATCGGCTTTGAACGATTTTTGCTTGACAAACTCGATCAGGGTGTAAGAATTTCGTAGTCAGATGCAATTACTACAGTTTTCGAGGAACATTTAAAGTAGTCGGCCATTCCGTTGCGTTCGGTGCCATTTTACACGAAATCTTCGCCTCCGAGAAGGGTCGCTAATTATCCTCCCACGTGACTTACCAGCGGTGCGCGTCTAAGCCAGTGGGCTGGGCATCCTCGTGGTTCAGCTGGCTAGAAATGGTCACGTAAGACGTCGGAACCATCTTGGCCGTTCCATTTTTTTCTCCTTTTCCCTCGGACCGCCTAGAACCGGCGATTAATTATATTTCCGAGCACTTCTCCGGCTCGTAGTTGATGAATCCCACGGCGGATGAGAACGAGACGGTTCGTAGCGTCGCTCCTCTGGTGAAACCGCGCGCGGTTACGTCCGTCCGTTCGTCTTCATCGTCCCCGGTTTCTACCAACGGTTCCGAGACAGCCATTTGCCGCGATATTAATTTTCTTACGGGCGTTTTCGATATTTTGCCGCGCGAGCACCGCTCCGTACGCCGCGGCCGATTATTCCGCGGCGACAAAAACGAGCAGAACGCGCGGATTCGTAATTGAGACTGCGATCAACGAGCCGAGACAAATAATTGTTCATAAATCAGTGGAATTTCATCGGGGCGCGCGGCAGCATGTTGCGAGCGCATTAAATATTTATGCACTCGTTAGGAATCTAGTGGATTTCTTGAGTGGCTCGCCCTGGGACTCCCATTAATCGTGGCCGGGCGATCGCGGAACACCCGATGACATTATTCCTACGGAGTTTCAGCAAATGCGCCGTCGTTACAAAAACGAGCGGAACGAGCGCGAGGAGCAACGGGTGACTAATGTGCAAACGAACCGGGCGAAACAGATTCGTTGGGAAACCTGGCCACTGACAACCGGGCAACATTCCACTCGCCCGTACGTTTCATTAGAAACTTGGAACGGAGCATATATCTTCCGCGGGATCTTCGATCGCGGCGCCGTGAAACTTTTACAGATTTCTCGAACTCGTTCGCAGCCGATTCGAACTTGAAACGAACGCCGTATCAACAGCTCAAACGTATAGTTTGCGAGCCGTGCGCGTGCACATTACGATTTCGATCATTCCGTTCGCCGATCGTCCCGCTGTCCAGCGTCCAGACATCTCCGCCAGCAAGATTTATATTTCACCGACGACTGCTGATCGACCGCGTCGTCGGCGTGCCTGCGAACTGACAGCGGAAAGTCGACGGCGTTAACCGAGCATTACGCGGTAGGAAACGCGGTAGCGGATCGTTTAAACGGATTCCAGAAAAGCAAAGCGAGCAGTCGTACAAGGTAAGACGGGTAGTAACGAAGCCGGCGCTCGACAAATCGTCCCGGGTTGCGCGCGTGAAAAAATGGCGGACCGCTATTAACCCGACGTCGGTATCCACGTCACCGATACACATCGCTATTAACAGACTTATCAATATTAATATTAAGCAGGTTATTAATATTAACGAGCGCTGGCGAGGAGAATCGGCGTGGCGGCCAGGCTGCGCAGGAGGACTCGGCCGGAATTATCGAGAAATTGCATCCTCGTGGAACAAGACAGTCCGGGACAGAACGAAATAGATAGGCTCCTCTAAGGGGCCAAGCCAGTCATCATTAATATTATAGCGCAGCGGCGCTCATCGCGTCAGATCTATGCCGGCCTCTTTCTGTCCGCGTCCGATCCAGGGAGATCCACGCGGACTCCGAAGGCCAAACGCATCAAAAGGCCCATCTTCCTTCTTTCGTCTTCCACGACGGTGGACCGTGTGGGCCGAACGCGCGCCACCGCCGTTCGACGTCCCGGCGGACCCGTACGCGCTCATTATATCGTCTTGATCCGAGCCTTTGAATTGATGACTATCTGTCCACCTGAGAATACGAGATATCGCGGCATCCGGCCCGAATCGACGGCCTGGTTCGGTCCGCGGGACTCTTCGTCGCGAGTGCATAGTAATTAGGAATTACGGGATATAATTAAGAGAGCGAGAGGGATGGAAACCGGTTGGGGGACGCGATAGGGTTGCGGACCCTCCTCAAGTCTTCTCCCGCGTGTTTCTTCGTATTTATTTAAACGGTGTCTTCGTGCGAGAATAATAAAAAATAGCGAAGCTTATTTCGAAAACTTCATCGAACGCATACGGAGCCACTCGATTTCTCTGGAGTTGCCAAAGAGAAAATCGAACAAAAGAAGAAACGCGATCGTAGAGGATCACAAAAAAGATTCCTATCCCTCGGATCTGCCTTTCTGGCAGGCTGTTCCGATCGGAGTGACAGCTGATCCGGAATTAGCATGATTTGTATCGGACGTGCCCTTGCATACCTCCTCCCTCGCTTCTGGCTCTTTCCACAGGCGTGTGGCGACGATTCGAGCCGCGTCGAGGGATCCATCGTGATCGAGGACGCGCCATCAGTCACCGGCGGCCGATCCGACGGGGGTTGCGTCGTTCGCGCGAACGCTTCGTTCAGTTAACCCCGTTCACTTGCTTCGTTAACCGTTTCACGCTAAAGTGTCTCGCAGCCACGCTTCGAAACGATTCCGCAGTCGCTTGGGTAACCTTGGGATTGACGATTTTATTAGCAAGACGCCGTGAGTCTGCGAGATTTTTGGCAGCCGATCGCGTATTACAATTGGTAGCGCAAGGAGAACGTATCGTCTTAATTGTGTCGATAGAATAGTTCATAGGATGAGTACAGTGCCGACAGTGATCAGTGGGAACGCGCAGGCAAAAGATAATTGCAAAATTACTGTTGTGATTTATGACGAGAAAATTAATTCAATGAATATTAAATCGTTTCCCATTGTCACCGAAAAAAAACAACGTATTGCTACTTTAACGAAGGGGATAAAAAATTGGCCAGAAAGTTAGACGGATCGCGACGCGAGCATTGCTGTTTCCTAGTAAGCATCCTTTCGAGAAAATTACTTAATAGCGAGGGAACGTATGAATGGGTTAAACACGGACGATTTGCAACTAATAAAACGGTTGGACCGCAGTATTTTTAATGCGTCGCGGTACAATCCCGCCGGCTAATGAGTGGCTGGTGTCAAGCTGGAATGTTAATCGGCTAGAATTCATCAATCATTCGCGCGAAGAAAATGTGGAACGACGTAATTTACGAAAACTAATCAGATACGTACGCGTTATAACCAGAAAACGAACAGATATAAATCATAATTAGGTCGTCGCAAAAAATCGGGACCCGGTAACGTTTCCATCCATATTATTTTCTCTCTTGTTCTTCCCGTTTCTAGCCCCGCCGTGACGAAACTGGCAATTATCCGCGCGCGTTCACGAGGCGCTAATTCATGAAATTGTTATACCTTTGACATTATCGACGCTCACGATTAAAAACCGCTAATATTTAACTCGTTATCTAATGTTTCTCAACAACGCGGAGACGATCGTAGATGCGACTCTCGTTCGATAATATACCAGCCTGAATTTCTTGTTTGGTGGCAAACTGAAACTTTCTACAGCGCCATCTTTACGTAACAAGCACCCTTCGGAAAATGAGTCGCTCAAAATTAATTTTAGGCAAAAATTTTCCTGGAACTCTACGAAAACATCTCGCGACGCTAAAAACAATGGGAACGGCGCAATATGTCTGCCAAGAAGGTTCCGAGCAAGAAACGGCGCAGCCAGAGGCACCGAGAAACGGGGCAGCCAGCGTATGCGCAAGGTGTCGTTGGATCCACGCGAAATGATTGACAAGTATGCAACTCTGGCGAGGCAAAGGATGCGGCAGAGTGAAAAGTAGCAAAGCTATTCCCGCGGTCGGTGTTTCCTACGGCGGCTCGCGACGCCTGGCTCGCCAACCAGCCAGCCAGCACCCTCTCCCTCGTGTCAGGCATATCATTAATCTTGCTGTGTTTTCTCGCGCACTCGGATGTGGATTTAGACCCGAGACACCGCGAAGATCCCTGGAAAACCGTAGGTGAACGCGTCCACCGCGGGCCAGGGACCGTTTGTCTTCATTCGACCACGACGATCGAACCTGGCTGCTGCCCTCTTCCGGCATCGCCGCCAGCCGGATGTCGCGAGTGCACCCGTTGCGACGTGATTCTCACGTGGAACGTTGTCGTTTCGTCTCTCGATTCGTTCCTCCAGACCAGCTGGACTGTTCGACGGTGTTTCTCGTCGTGCTGTGACTTCAGTGCGCGATTGTGACTACGAGAAATTTGTTTCGAGGGAAAATGGAAAGTATTTTTTGGAGAACGGTGGTTGTTCGAACTTTGAGCGGAGCAACAGTTTGTGGGATATTGGGGTGTTCGTTTAACTATTTGATCGTTCTTATTCGAGACGCTGAATCTACTGATTATTACTCGGAATCCTTCGCAATTCCAAGGCTGCGTTTAATTGGTCACGGTACGATTGTGCGATTTCAATTTCACTTCTCTCGTTCCAATGGTCTGCAATTTATTTACATAATCGCGGCTACAACTTCACGGTTCTTTCACGCGACGGGATAAAACAGAATTACGAACGCAATATTATTTAAACCACCACGTTAAATCGTAATTAATAAAATAAATCTATATTACCACCGCCAGTCGCTAGATACTATTTCCGCAGCACGTATCTTGCCCAACATTGAATCGTACATGTTCCACAATTGAGGCGGTCGTACAGAGAAGTTCAAAAAGAACGAATACAATTCACCAGACTTCTAAACGCACAGTACCATTACCTACGTGCTTCAACCGCGCGATAAAAATACAACGAAGTAAAAACTACTCGTTCGATACGCGAGCGAGGTATTAGGGTAAAGAAATCTGCCCTTAAAGACCGGTCCTCCCTCGATGAAACACCCTGTAGGCCGTAACGAATGAAACTTAATTTCCACTAATGACGTAATCGCGACGCACGATCGAATGTGAATCAGGTCGCGCTGTTCCAAAACGGTCGCTCTGTATCGGGTGGAACGTGTACTTGAATCGGTGGCGCAGGTGCCGCTCGAAAAACCGCCGCGGATAATAACGTCCCATCGAAAGGGGAACGAAAGGCGCGAGGTGCCGTGGCGCTCTTGTAAATCGAGCCTGATGGAGAAACGCGGCGTTCGAGCTGATGAACGTCCGGTTAGCAGTAACGCGGTTTTTACCGTTCCCTCGGCACCGTTGGCTCGCGACCATTTTTTCGCAATTTCGCTCTAACTGATGTCGGTTTGATGGGTGGGGGGGAACGATGTTTACGGGTAAGCTAATGACCCCCAGCTCGGCTGATTCTAATGAAGAAATTTACGTCGAACGTCGAGGGTAGCTCTTCGTGGACCTGACTCGTCGAGGACTTCTTCGCGCAGGAAATTACGGTTGAAATTGATGCGCGTGCCGCTGATAACTAGTCGAGTCGCTCGAAACCGCGCGCAACGTCGCGACAGCTTCCTGCCGCCATTTTTAACGGAGACGAGGACTGGTGGTGTTTCACGGCTGATTGATTTCTGAATAATTTATTTCGTTTCTTTCTTTTTCGTCTTAATTAGCGATCGGTGCTAAATAGGGGCAGAAAAAATTGCGACTCACCTTCGAGTCCGTCCAGGAATAGAGTTGAGGTTGGAATTTACGAGGATCGTCGGGTAAAATTATGGCGCGGTGTTACAAATTACCGAGCTTCCTCGGGAATTACGTCGTTAACAAGTAAACAGCCCGCAGGAAACGAACCGACGTTACAAACAAGCGGTTTCCTCGTTAATCATTACGGGCACTGCGTCGATGCACGCTTCATCGACCTTTTAACGGGTTTTCTATTAGCGGTGCTCGAGTTTTTCCACCGCGCCGATAGATCCTTCGCTCTGAATTGCAGATTATCCGTGCTCCCGATCGGCGCACGCATTGTAACTCTTTTTTCCTCTCCGTATCGCGCGAGTAATCTGCAATGTGTCGCGATTACAAGCACCGATTAGATACTCGCTTGTCACCAACGGGTTAATGAGTTTCGCCGATCGCACGCTCTGATATCGCGACTCCCTGATAACACGAAGTAGACTCCGATCAATTAGCTGTTCAGCGAACGATCCAGTAGCGCATCAACATTAATTATTATAAGCCGCCACGTTCACGATGATCGTACGTGTCAGAGTAATAACAATATTTTTATGTAAACCACGTTATTAATTGACATTAGTGTCGTCGATTAATTAAAACGTAAAGATAAATGGCTGACGAAGAATTGAACGCTTTTTATCGCCGTCGCGATATTTTCGATCGAAAGGGAGAGTTAACTGCGAACATAGAGATGAAACGTCGATGATCGAAGAGGTTCCGTTTCGTCTTCGACGGTGTACAATGTGGGACGAATGAAATTATATAACAATTTACGTTACGAGCAGAAAAGAGGAAAAGATGGAAAGGAGCGAGGTACCAGCACACTGACAAGCTTCCATTGAATCGCATTCCAAGCGCAACAGTCCCGCACAAAGGAGATCTTCCAGGCATTTTCCATCCGAATCGTTACGAAACCCCCGGTTTTTCCCCCCTTTTTCCCGCGTTCGTTCGATTGCGGCGAGCGCGCGTGAAAAGTGGGCAGGCCGCACGGACTCGGTAATTACGACCGTGTATGCACTTCATTAGCACTTTACCAGCGGTTGCGTAACGGGCATGCGTGTCATTTTAATGTGAGCGCGATCAAAAGATTAATGGACGCCGCGGCGTTACAGAAGGATTCGAGAAAACGCGCGAACCGCTCGGCCTCACTCGTGATCGACCGTGAATAAAAAGGAACGGGGATTCTCGAATTGAAAAAGATGAAACGACCAGCCGGCTATTCCACAGGCGAACGAGTCATCGTCCTCTCTCACCCTTCGTACTCGCACGCCTGGAAAACGTAATCGGCTTAAACGTCCATCTTTTTTTGTCCAATTAGGGTGCCAATGAGCGTTCTGTGGACTTTTCGGAACACTACCGCCGTGTTGCTTAACGATATAAATTCCTTCAACTTTCTTCTGGTAACGGGTGTGGAATTGTTAAATTAATAATTGGTATTACTAATTTCCATCACACGCGCTTCAAATTTTCAAACATTCCATTTCGAAAACAACTCCTTCGCACCCTTATCACTAACCACACCACGAGCTTTTTCGCTTTTTCGATCATCGTTTCACGATTCTCTAAAACAATCAATTGACAACGCGCAACAAAACTTTAAGCTCTCCTGTACAGATTAAGACTAACAACAGGAATGTGCAAGCTAACGCAACGTGTGTATTGCGGCGTCGAGTCTCCTGCGAGCATCATCATCCAGCAGCCTCTCTCTCTCTCCCTCTCTCTCTCTCTTTCTCCCCCTCTAGTCGTGTATTGTGTACAGCGGTACAGTCTCTACGAGTACGCTGTGCTAATAACAATCATTAATTCTTGATCGCCTCTAACAGATTTTTTCTTCACCTCCCGGAATCCGTTCGCATGGCCGACGCGCGGCAAAACACTCGGCTAAAAAACGATCGCGGACAACAAACACGACGCGATCCTCGTTAGATTACCAGGACGAGCGTCATAGTATGCGAGTAATTGCACACGGCGATTAATGAAGACATTCTTGCTGGTGGTACCGCTCGAGCGTAACTCTTGTCGCGTGGCGAACCGTGCGAAGATCGCGGACTGTCACGCTGGAAATCGCATAAAATTCGTGGTATTCGGAGTGACTTGAAGAAATTGCTCGACTAAAGAGACGAAATTCATTGGACAATCGTCGATCCAAAATGCTTGTGAAACCGTCCAATTCGTATTGACTGTTCGTTAATCGTTTGCGTACAGCCATCTTGAAGCTTCCCTGGATCGTTACCAAATAATCTGTAACGCAGCTTCCACACGATTCTTCGCTCTTGAGAGTATGAGAGTAACAATTTGATTGAAATTCACGCGCGAGAAATCGAACCGTTGCATCGAGACCACTGTAGCTCTGTATGCACCACACAAACCTCTCTAGAACCGAATTTGTCGCCTCTTATCAAACAAATTCGGATCTACAGGGTAGATGTAGAGCATTAACTGGGCCTTCTCGTATCGGCACATAAACTCTCGCGGCAAATAGTCATTTTTCTTATATGTACACACTCGTCTACTGTCTTTAACAACGTACGTGCCGCTTCTAACTTCGTCGTTGGCCCAGTGTATGCGATTGACGGCGATCAGCTGCCCGTTTTGCATACGTCGATTCATCCACCTGAAAGCAGTCGCGAGTTAATACGCGTGTCTTCGTCGTTTACTTTTGCTAAATAGATTGTACAGGAACTTTGTTTAAAGGATGCAAAGTGCTCTGAGATTGCCATGCGTCGGATTTCGATTCGAAACGGCTTTATCCACGTTCCGAGAAGCGGACTGTTCGTCAAAGGATCCGATAAACAGTTAAAATTGCCGCTCTCACTAGTCCAGATCGAGAGTAGTCGAAGTGCAGAGTCATTCGAAAATAGACTGGTTCTGCCGAGTCACCGTACCAACCGACAGGGAAGCATCTATTTCTGCCAAGAGCGCCGCGAATCGAACACTGTCGCGGGAAAAAAATTCATCTTTGCAATGTACAGTTCTCGCGAAAAAAAGTGGCACAGAACAAACTGTGATATTAAAAAAAAAAAAAGAAATGAATCCTAGCTAAATTCTATAAGAAGCCTTTACAATTCTATTCGAAATACATATTTTACTTCAGGTTTCTTATCGACTCGTACATCACTCGAATTCTCTATACAAATGAAAAGATTTCACTTTTCAAATAGCTTGCAAATTTAATCTCCTATTCGCACTTCCGCAAAATTCTCCAACAAAAATCTACACAAAACCCTCAAAAACGTCTAATATATCTTTCCTCCGTTCTTTGTATATTCTCGTACGGAACAACCCCTAACGATCTAAACAAAGAAGTGCCTGGTGCCTCGAAAGAAAGTTTCGAAACGTGAATCGAGCCGCAGCTATCGCGAGTCATCGAGGGGTGGGACGATCAACGACGGGCACGCAGGATTCGTTCCATCTCAGCTCGGTGGCTCCGATACGCCGTTAAAGATAATTCCTGTTATGTCACTTGGCACACTTCCCGGGCGTATATCATAGCGGTTTATCTTAGCGACAATAATCATATTACACCTGCACTACCCGATAGTGATTGATGCTCGTCCCTGGGATCGAGAGCCGCCCGAGCGTTAACGGCTCGCGGATGACACAGCTGAATGCAGCCAAGGTCGTGTTCTCCTTCGTCCTCCTTCTCCACTTATTCCTTAGCGGTACAGCACCTTTTATTCGAGCACGCCCGTGTCGACGTACCTAGCCTTTCCAGGTTACTTGGTCATCGACGTCGTTCTCGTCTGAAAAATCATCGCGGTTACCTCATTAGAAGGGGGTAAAAATCGTGGATGTTGATTTGTTGGAAGGCACTTGCGTTTGGTTCTATAGGGTGAGAGATACGGGTGGAAGAATACGTAGGATTACAAGGTTTAGTTTCAAAGCTCGACAGAGGAGCTTTGCAGAGGTCCTGTCAAAATATTTTACCACGGATTACCTCGTTTGCGAAATTGAAACCGATGGGACCACCGATAAGCTTGGAAGATTTTCGAGCCTCGTAAGTCGGTGGTTAATCCTCCCGGAATCCACTCTTTCCTTCGCTAATCGGGATTAACTCGAATCAAGGCGGGTCGAGTTTCGAACCTGGCGTCAAAACACGTCAAATTTGTATATTTGGAGAAGAAAAGGGAAAAGCTTAGATCGCTTGAAACACGTGTAAGCGAGAACGCTACTCTAGGGGTAATATATCGAGTGGTTCGAGGGAGAAGTAGATTTTAACAAGCTGTGCGAAATGTATCGGAAACATGAATCCCTTTTAAGTCGACTTGGACGATGACACTCGAAACGAATCCTCGGAAGTATAGATATTCTTAACTGAACGGACGTTGATTCGTTCCCTTGGGTAGCCAATAATCCTTCCATGGGGATCAATAAGTCAGCACGAATTGCAAATGGGGTTTTCCAAAGTCTCTCCTTCAGCTCCTTTACAACCCAGAATTAACTAGGAAACACACTTCCAAAGTGTTAATTAAATACTCTAATTCGCAACTCTGTAAATCAATCCCTTAAAATACATTTCCATTCTTCACATCGAGACGTATAAAATAGAATCTAGATCCCCTAGTGATTCCAATAATTTGGAAAGAAAATAAAATCGAGGGTTCGTCTGGTTTTCGAAAAGCCTCGCAGCCATGGATGCGCAGAGGGCGTATTCGTGGAAGAAAGGCAGGATGTCGGATAGGTGGAGCGTGGTGGCCGTCGAGTTTCGTGGCAGCCTCCCTCTATCGATTCACCCCCTGGCTCGCTACAACTGGCTACGGCGGCTCGACGCCGTCGACCCTATTATCGTCGTCCCTCTGTTCGCGTAATTTCCAGCATTAGGACTGTTGCGCCGTCGAAACTTTTCACGCCGGACGTTACTTACGGCCGCTTAAATAGAACTCGCGCCAACGATGATACACGCGGGAACTCCGATAGCGTGGAATATACGACTACGAGTTGTGCTCGCAACGGCAAATGGCGAGTGGGTGATAAGGAAGTCCGTGGATTTTGGGTTGGGGATGCGGCCAAATTTAAGGTTCACTTTAATCAGTCGGTGATCGCGACTAGAATTTTCTTAAAAGTTACCATTGAACGTGTGCATTTTCGTTTGGAAATTTAAGTAGGAACATTTGTATTTAAAGTTCAAGTTTTGGATTTATGGAGGGTATTGGATACTTTTAAAGCGATGATGGAGTATAATGACGCAAATTATGGTTTAAAAAGGTCACGTACCAGCAGCACGATGCCATCTAGGGTAGAAACAAATTATCCGCCGGTTAGATTGTCTCTAATTGGACGGTGAAAGTTTTGTTCCTAAAATGGAGTAAAGTTAGCGAAACATTCGGTGTATTTTCGTGGCATACTTACGAGCCGTTCGAATGGCGCAAACGGAAATGAAATTCTGACGTAGGGTATTTTGGCTGCGATCGTCTACGCCCGCTACCTAAAACGAACGATTCGAACGTGTTGAAAAGTTTCCCGTGAATATGAATTTACGAGCGGGTAGGTTCGTGGCGTGCGAGTTCGAATTAGCCACGTTCGAAATCTTGTACAAAGAACATAAATGAAATATAGAGTACCGTGTAAGTGGCGATAAAAGCAGCCGAGTCAGCATCAATCAACCCTTTCACCGCGTGAGCCCCTCGCCGGACAATCGACATCCGCACCCTGCCGCCGCTGAAAAATAAACCGTTCGTGAAACTTTTACCGTATCGCCACGCATCCTTATAAAAATACTCCTACCTTCGCGTTACCTTAAAAACTACAATCATTTTCATCCACCTATAATTCTTACTTTACAAAATCACATCTGACCAAGGAAACATTCTATTATCCCACAAGGATACCAACGAAACTTGAAAAGTAGATCGTCTACGATGACTTAAAGATCGATCGTAAAATCACGATACACCACGAATTACGAGATACAACCACAGGAACACCGCACAAGCAACTCCAACTTTCGAAATTACTTCGGTACTTCAACTACTTTCCACATACTCCAAACAGAAGCACGTGCAATTGCCAAGGGAGCGTCGAGGACGACTCTGCCAGGACGCACGACCGTGAACGCACCATGGATTCGACTAAGACCGTATTTTCGAGGTTCCGTCACTGGTTCCAGCGGGCAAAACCGATCCGCGCAGCTATCGCGCCCGCCGCGGAGTAGATAAGTCGATCTTCATCGCGTGGAGTAACACAAAGAGGAACACCGGCTGGTCTGATGGCCGGACGGTACGTGATGGCTGAACCGACGAATAAACCAATAAACGGCGCGACCATCTGCTTGCCAGCCGGCACATCTCTGTCTCCGTCTCTTTCTCTCTGCCTCCCCAGTCTCTCCGCTCCATTCTTCGCCCCTCGACCGTTCTACTCCTCTCTATCTCTCTTTCTTCCTCTATCGCACGAGCATTTAGGTCTCCCTCTGTTCTCGTTCCCCTCGGCTCCCATCGACGACCAACACCGTCGTCACTGGCAGGAGAACCATTTTATGCGATCCTGAAATGAAATCCATGCGAGAGGGCTCAGCATCCGTGGGGAACTCCCGCGGCTTTTATTCCACGACAATGAACGGAGCCACCCAAAATCCTCTCTCTCTCTCTCTTTTTCTCTCTCTTACCAGCGCCCTCGTCCAATCTTTCTCCCTTTTCGGCTCGGCGAAACCCGATTTTCGGTCCGTACAGGAATTTCCAACGATAACGCGCGGGCTCCTCAGGGAACCCACCCTTTGACTCGCCACTGTTTCCATCGCGATAGCTGTTCGGCTATTTTTTCGCTCCACTCGGTACGTGGAAGGGAGGTTACACGGGGTTGCGACGGTGAAAATTACGAGGGAATGGGGTGGTAGGAAGTCGATGGTAGGATTGTTTCCTGTTGATAGCCCAGCGAGATGAAAGTTCGCGTGTCTGGTGACCGGGGATCAGCCTGGTCGATGATGGCGTTGTTTCTGGGCACCAGGGTTGACTCACGACCATTTTCAAACGGTTTTGGGTCAATTCACGTGCCTATTCACGATACGTTTCAACGTATTTTTAACTTAACACGACGGGAGCGATATTACGCGACGCTCGATACGAGGCTGGAAATAATAAGCCGCGATGAGATAGTAAATCTCTCGTAGGCAAGCAACGCGGGAACAGGAGTATACATTATTCATGACAATTAAAGCTAACAAGTCTAGATATCATTAAGGAATACTCCGTGTATCGGGAACAACGTAAAAAACCGTGTACCTACTTTAATAACCTCCTTTATTAAACAGCTACAAGATTCGAGATACGTAATCGAATCCAGCCAACCTGCTCCCATTTTTCATACGCGTTTAAATTTAACTATATCACGAGTCTCACGTGCAATGGCGAGATTATTTTCGAAATGGAATTCGCCGGCTAGCAAGACTCCGTGGAAGTTGAAACTCGAAGAATTTCGGAAACGCGTAGGCACGCCGACCGGACTCGGATCGAAGGTCGATCGACCGCCATTATTCCTTGCCTATTAGCTGCAAAGGTCCACGATACCTGCTACGAGTCAGGACGAGGAAAAAGTTGAACAATAGAGTATACAGAGAGCATCCCGGCTATATTGCCGCAATAAAACTACGCTGCCGCTGCGTCCGTAAAACCGGACACGGAATTCCAAGAAAATTTTCAGAGCCCCGTTAACTTTGCATTTTAACGGAGCTTTGTCCCGCGTTTGCCTCGTCGAAAATTCTTCTAATCCAACGAAATATCGTTCGCAGAGGGTTGAATAAAAAATAATTGGAGATATTTAAGCGTTTTTAATTTGCGACGTTTCAAGTGGCTATTAAGAGGGGAATAAGAATTGAGCGGAGTTACGATCTTGAACTTATTGACGTCATGTATCGCTGATACGGGTATCTCTGCAATGATCGAATATCGTCAGGTAAAAAAGTGATGGCTACGCGAATTAGCATACGGTATCAGTGTCAGTGGGAATCGACTTTTGCCCCACATGGCGGACTATAAAAGATCGTAACGAGACCTCGTTGGAGTCCCGTGCTCGAATTGCGCCGCGTGACGTCACTTCTCGCGGAAACGTGTTAATTTATTGCAGCGACGCTTTAATTTCTCGGCGTCAACCGCCGTGAAATTGCGTGGAAACAGTGGGAAAAGGTTCGCGGAGAAACCGTTTAATAAAATTCGGTCGCTCGTTAAATCGCGAAATCTACGAACTTTCCAAAAGTCTCGAGATGTTCAAATTTTACGTTAGCGAGCGTGCTGCGAACATTTGTGAATTATTAAGCGAAAAGAGAACGTGGCTCGTGCCGATGTCGTTCGTATCCAGCAGACGTTATCATGAATTTCGATTACAGGCGAATCGACAAATCGTCACGCGAGCTTTCACGCGAACGGCTCGTTAAGGGTATCGACTGCGGGACGAGCAGCTGTAGGTTTTCAATGAATTCACCGTGGCCACGATTGGCTTTCGTTGAATCAGCATCTCGCCGCGGGCTGATTTCCATTTCGACGGAATAAAAACGGGACCCGGTGACGAAATGTCGCGGCGCACGGGGCAGTTATGTTAAAATATTGGAACGGTTATTGGCTCGTATTTCAGACGTGATGGCCGACCGAAAATTGGATCGTTTATTCCGACGTCCCATTTGCATCTGAATTTTCATATCGATTAGCGGCGGTGCCTGTTTTGCGTGCCATTCGTCAGATTTCAAAAATAAAAGCGCACCGCCGAACGAGAGGGAGCTAAAAATAATTAAATGGCTCGAGGCATTTCCTTTTTTTTTTCTCTCGTGGAATAAATGAACGTATAATTAACACTAGCGAGGGATAATTTAAAAGTAACGAGAGCTGAACGCGCAAAATATTTAAAATACAGTTATGAATGGGATAGTAGCGTGCAAGAATGGCGCATTCAACAGATAAACGTGTTGAAAGATTGTGAACGATGCCTCTCGAACGTCCAAAAATCGCGGTCCCTGTGTGCTCCGAGAACATCGATCAAACTTGACGCTTTGTCGCGTCATGCCGCTTCTTGTTCATTCACGAGTCGATTCGCCGGACCTGTCGATATGTTTTAACTAATAACACGGCCCTCACACTGCAGCAGATCGATTTTCCAGTGTCAACAGGCCTGCCTCGAGATGAAACTTAAAGGAGTACACGTTGAAGGATCGACCGAAGTGTTAACTGTCTCTCGCTACTTCATATTTATAGACACGAGCTCTCCCATGCGTGTATACAAGGCGAAGTAAAATAACCTGAAAATAACCTCTTTCAGAATGTAATCGAGAGTCGTAGTATTTCCAAAAAGGCACCCAAACTATTCCTTTAATGACTACTGTCTACCATGGTTCGAGAAATCAAAGAGATCGTGGGAGAAATCGAGTCCTCCACGATCGATGAAATCGACAGGAAGGTTGGAGTCTCGAAGGAGTGGCAGTGAAAAACGAGGATGAATCGAGTCAGGACGAAGATGGACCATCGCGTCGGATGTGGCGGCAAGTTTAGGGATCGGTAGGCTAGACGTGGAATGCGGGCTGAGTGAGTCCTTGATTGGAGTCATAGCCGGTTTGCTCTCGTGCTTGCGCATCCACTGAATATTATCTTCTTCCTGAAGAGGCTCGACGACCAACCGTTCGATGAAGTCACGTAGGAGATGTTACGACGTTGTTTTCGATTCGACGCGCATTTTGAATAATAAAGAAACGACACTGAAATCACGCGGAAAAAGGTAGAGAAAGTCAGCGGTGAATCGGAGGAACGATGATACGTTGAAGAGCAGCAATAACGTTCTTCGTGCATCATTTTTTATTAACGTTCCAGCTGGGAGTAGTAAAACCTGATCTCCACCGAACAATCAACTGCACTTAACAGAGCTTTAGGCTATATTTAGCAACTCCGATAGAGAATCCAATGGTAATGGTGACTGGATCTTTCCGAGGTTGAACGTGATAATAACTTCACGTAACTGTACATAGTTGTAGTATTCGTAAAGACAGAATAATAACGATGACTCTGTACCTTTAATCCGCGAACTATCTCGTGTTCCATACACACTCGTACATGTACCGATCACGTCGACGGTTGTTAAAGTAACAAGAAACCCCGTTAGAACTCGTAAAAAGGAATCGAACGCGTACACGAAATCGCCTCCACGTCGAGTGATAAATATTCCTTAAGGGAATGGTTAGTAAAATCGCGGGACCGTCGAGGGAGAATGAATAAGTACGGAGGCATAGCGAGGGATGGCCGATCGATCGGGATGGCGATTCCGCGGTCACGTTTTCATCGCTTTTGGAGGACTGAGACCGAAGTGTGCCATGGCTGAGAAGGCAGATCGATCGGCGTCCCGCCAGATACCGAGATGCTGGCCAAAACTGACGAAATTCACCACCGTCGGCGCCACTGGGCCTCCTCTTCGCCCGTTCGAAACAGAAACGTAACGACCAACCGGTCCCTGGACCCGCTGACGTCCGTCTCGGCGAACCCGTGTGCGAATCTCGCCAGGATCCACAAAGATTCGATTGTCTGCGTAGGCACGAGTTAGATACGGGCCTCGCGACCAGTCGCAGGCGTAACGTAATGTAGGGTAAGTTAACGATGATGGCTCGTTCGGAATTTCGAGCCTGAGATATGTAAGTGGGTTAAGTTGGTGTAGATAAAACGCAGATTAAATAAGTCACGTTCTATACTGTACGAAAGAGTTATTTGCCTGTTAGCTTCTGACCTTAATAATAGTTCTGGAAGATTGGACTGAATTTCGATTCCTCGTATCCACTGCAACTTTACGGGAAGTAGTACGAATGAACTTGAATTAAATCGCGAAGTTTCTTAGATAGCCAGATGAAAGATACGAAGTCGTTACTTGCGCGAGATCGGTTTTGATTACTCTATGGGAACTTGAAAACTCTATGCAAACGAGATGAACGATAGAGACAAATTGCAACAGAAATTAAACAACGTACTTCGCGTAATTACCAACGAAACAGGAAGAGGAGCAGATTTGAACAAACAATAGTTCCTTGCGCAAGATTACGAAATATCGATTATCATAAATTGGGTTACGCCACTGAAAACGCATACTCACTGGAACGAAAAACATTGGCTGCTCGTGAACATTTTCCAGTTGCACGTCGAAGAGGTGCGAGGGGATCCTGATAAACATTCCGCCATCCCTCGAATGGTCCGATACAGGATGGTGGCGATGGTTTCTCGACGAGTCTGCGCTCTGGGGGTTGAAAACGCATGCATTAACATAGACGAGGCCACTGCGACCTCGAAGCTGTCGCAGACTATCTTCGCAATCTTCTACGATTCGAGCAATTGGACGTGCATGGTGTCACTAAACGACGATCTACATAACAGACAATAATCCAGACGCGTCATTCGTTCCTTCGACACATTCTCATCGTCGACATTCCCACCGCGATGGTAATACGAACATAGAATATTCAGGACCACCGATCACTCGTAACTAATAACAGAAATCAATTTACCAGCGGGGAAATTTCTTCGTCCACGGGGTGACATCCATTTTGCGTCTGATAACTGGCACACGAAGACTAGAAGTGGCATAAACCGTCACTCCGCGACATCATTCGTGGTAACTCTCGTCTCGTGTAACACTTCGTCGATCAGTCCTCGAAAGAATCACAAGTCACTGAATTCTCGACGGTTCGTCGTCTGTAAACGACGCTCGGAACGAACGGTCGACGCGAGGTAAGCGCGACGCGTTTTTCGACGATCACTTTTGACGCGTCCAAGCGCCATAAGATGTGGTTTCGACGAGTTTGCGCGGTAGACGGTCTCGTCGACGCTGGGCGTCGCCATCGTGGGGTTGAAACGGCCGAACCAGACCGGGGTGGCGTTGCTCCTGTTGGCCAGAGAGGGGAGAAATGCGCCGCGTAAAGAGGAGCGGAGCGGTGCCGTGTCCGATCGGCTCCACGGAGACCTGCAGACTGTTTCGTGGTCCGGCCTCGTCCCCCCTCGGGCGAGGAACAGTCATTAACATAAATTGTCTTCGGTGACAGTTGTTTCCACCACTCTCTGCGCCGGGGTCTCCATCCGAAATAATATTACGCCCGCGGCAGAACGTCTGCCCTCTATGGAGGACTTAACAGTGGGTAATTCGGTTTCTTATTTACATGCTCGTTCGAGGAACTTTTCCGGTGTTGGATAACATTCATTCGAAGAACTACCGGACAATGTTTTCGTCGTACGATCTACAGAAAATTATTTCGAAATAATATATATCGTACAAGCTGTTGTCGTTATTACGTTCCTCCTTTTACTTCTTCCCTCAACTGTTTAAAATCGTTTCTTCTTATAATATGATAATGTTCATTATATGAAATTTTTAAACGATGCTGGCGAGGGTGTTCTCCAGGGCTCTCTTTATGCTACCACAGGCGGCATATGTCGAGAACTTCTCGAAAGCAATTAAGATTCTTTCTGAGATACTTCTGGTAGCTAAAAGTAGCGAAGAAAAAGGGGGCGGACAAAAATCGAGCGGCGATTTAACGCGTTCACCGGTCTTGATGGAAATTTTGTCTTGACGACGATGTCGCGAGATCGTAGTGGTACTGTTTGATAAATAAAAATCGTTGTCTCAGAGTAATAAAAATGGGAGAAATAAAAATGTTCAAGTTTGGAAATGAAGTTATTGTAGCTTTGCTGCAAAATCTCGGGAACGAATAAATGTAGAGGCAAGTTCAACATGAAGAAATTTTATTCAGAGGCCATCTGTGTGCTGATCAATTGTGACGTGCAGATTGCGGTATGCTGGATCTATTTATATTCCGCATTCCTTGTAGCAGTATCTTGTTCATGATATTGACCGTGGCCTTCAGCTTGTCCACGTATTCGGATAGACAGCTTTCGGAGATTGCACATTCGAGATTTTGATTTAAACAAATGTACTGAATTATTATCCGATGGTACTGTTGGTTTTACTAACAGTAGAACGTATAGAGACTGAGTTTACGTCACAATATAACGCAGACACGGTATACGTGCAAACTGAAATATCGACTGTACAGGGTAAGAAGGAACATAGACGTAATAAGTTTCTTAAAATTATATAAAATATATATAAAATATAATGTAATACATTTTAATTAAAATTACTTAATCATATCTTACATTGTTTCGAAGTTAACTGAGTTAAATATATACGATATCGACCCGGTTTTAATGAAAATCCAAGTTAATTCCCATAAAATATGTAATAAATATATAATATAATTTCCGTAAAATATATAAATGCTTATATATACTGTTAAAAGAACTGCTAAAAGATGAAATTAGCGATAAAAATGTGAAAATGAGTGAATTATGGCATATTATACTATCCGCGTCTGCGCTTACCGGGCTCGCTCAACCAAGAACAGTTGGTGGGGAGCGAGCGTATATAAGAGTCGCGCGGAGGTGAGAAGAACCTTTTGCCGCTCTGGCTCTGAACTGTGAGGTGCAAAGTTTCTCCACTGCTATCGGATATTTGATCAAGATGTGGTGGACGACTGATGGATGACCAGTGGATGACCAACGGATGACCAGTGACTGACCAGTGGATGACCAACGGATGACCAGTGGATGATCAGTGGCCGGACCAGTGGACGATCAGTGGCCGGACCAGTGGACGATCAGTGGCCGGACCAGTGGACGATCAGTGGCCGACCAGTGGACGATCAGTGGCCGATCAGTGGCCGACCAGTGGACGATCAGTGGCCGACCAGTGGGCTATCAGTGGGCGATCAGTGGGCTATCAGTGGGCGATCAGTGGGCAACCAGTGGAGTGTAGCTGGGTGGCTGTTGACCAGTGACTAGTAACTAACTCCTGAAGAACTGGTGGTGGACTGGTGGAGGACTGGTGGAGGACTGGTGGAGGACTGGTGGAGGACATTGGTTGGTAAGTGAATAAATTGAATACTTAAGCATGGGTCCCTGCGTAGTCACCTCCACGGGGTGGGCCTGGGCCCTTGATAACGTTTTCGAGAGATTGCGCTCTCGAAAACGATATCATGCTAAGGACTACGCGCGTAGATTTAAGTACAGTTGTAAATTCAATACTAGAACTACCAAAGCATTTAAACTGATTCTCATTTTCAACTTATAGATTCTTACTAACTTCTTATAGAGATATCATACGTTCATTTCTATAATTTTCTATAATTTTGCATCAATTAAAATTTTCTTTTCACTTTTTATTTTCTTTAACTTTTATCCTTTGCTTTTCCTTTCGAGTATTTTTACTTTTTCGTATAACTACCATTCTATTTTCTGTTTGCATGAAATTAAAATATTTTACTGCTGGTAGTTCTAATGTTGAGTTAATTGCGAACTTTGTAATGGATTGTAAATTGTATAGTTAGTTAAGCTAGAGTTTAAGTTAAATTAAGTTAAGTTTAGGTTCTCGCCGATGGATCGCCGATGGAACGCCGTTGGAGCGCCGATGGATCGCCGCTGGATCGCCGAGGGATTTTAATTACAATTATTTTTAAATACTATATATGTATGTAATTTATATATTGTATTATATTTATTATATTATATATTATATTTATATATTATATTTTGTATTTATATATTATATATGTATGTAATACCCCTATTCCTCTCTATTCCTCTCTATTCCTAATTGTAAAGGAATACATTTTCTTATCCGAAGTGAGAAACAGCCACTTTTGCAATCCCTTACCGCTCGTTTATCGAAATAGAACATAACTTTTCTCAGTAAAGTCGGTTCGCGTTTAGTCTGTACCGATGAAAATGCGTTACATCCTCCCTTGAGCATTCTTATTTTCTACTACGTGGAATCGTTTCACGTAGTTTTCCTTTTTCTTTTTTCTTTATTCGTTCGAGATTCCGTTTTCCATCGCCACGCAGTGAAACAGACGAGACTCAATCAAACTGATGTGGTTTTCGGAGCCCATTGAGTTTTCGCAGCCCTTGTCGATTGGTACGCCCGTTGGGTACTCGACTTGGGTATAGGCTTAGTACATTGGACGCGCTCACACGGGTTCGTTCCGAGTAGCTCCTACCCCGTGTCGCTGGGGTCTTCGGACCTGCTGTAAGACGACTTGGGGCGGTCTGCGAAGTTCGTTCTTGTTGTTGAGCAATGCGTCCTACTGCTAAGCCTCGCTGAATTCTTGATGGTACCCGCATTCACCATTGGGGAGAGCGTGGTTTCGACAGTTTCAATGTAAGACGTGGCATAAGTTGCTCGCGATTCGCGTCGCGTATGGTTCACCTAGTAACAGGTGTTAAACCATCGGGTAGAATGCTCTCGCGAGAATGTGACGCAGGTTTATTGGTACTTGTTCGTTCCGGTCGCGTCGCGAATTTGATCTATTTTATCTTCAACTTAGCTTCATTTCTTAATTTGATTAAATTTTTCTTAGTATCAATTTAGTTTAATTAATTTATAGTTTAATTTTCTTAGTATCAATTTCTTTTTCAATAGAAAAGTAGAATTTAGATTATCGTATCGTAGTACCTTTTGCGAAACACTTTAATTATTCGAAAGTGTTTGTAGAGTCACTTTAGAAATTTCACTTTGGGTAAGAGAATGGCATTTCTTATCATCCCTTTCGTAAAGTCCATACTGCAATCTCTAAAATCTATGTAAAGAGAATGTATTATGGATTCCGGTTGTTTGAAATTGAGAAGTAGAGTCAGTCCTCGGTACCTTCTGTACCGAGAACACGCAGATGTAATGGAGGGTGGATGGGACTAGGGAAATAGGGATGGGTCCCTGCGTAGTCACCTCCACGGGGTGGACCTGGCTCCTTGGTAACGTTTCCGAGAGATTGCGCTCTCGAAAACGATATCATGCTAAGGACTACGCGCGTAGATTTAAGTACAAATGTAAATTCAATACTAGAACTACCAAAGCATTTGAACTGATTGTCATTTTCAATTTATAGATTCTTATAGAGATCTCATATATTCATTTTTAGAATTTTCTATAATTTTGCATCAATTAAAAGTTTCTTTTCACTTTTTATTTTCTATTCTTTGCTTTCTCTTTTGAGTATTTTTACTTCTTCCTATAACTACCATTCTATTTTCTGTTTGCATGAAATTAAAATATTTTACTGCTGGTAGTTCTAATGTTGAGTTAATTGCGAACTTTGTATTAGATTGTAAATTGTATAATTAATTATCTTATGGTTGAAATTAAGTTAAGTTTAGGTTCTCGCCGTTGGATCGCCGATGGATCGCCGTTGGAGCGCCGATGGAGCGCCGCTGGAGCGCCGAGGGATTTTAGTTATATTAATTCTATATTTCTTACTTACATATATTTATATATTGTATATGTATGTAATTTCCCTTCATATCCCTTTCCTAATATCCCTATCGTAAATTCCATACTGCAATCTCTAAAATCTATGTAAAGAGAATGTATTATGGATTCCGGTTGTTTGAAATTGAGAAGTAGAGTCAGTCCTCGGTACCTTCTGTACCGAGAACACATAGATGTAATGGAGGGTGGATGGGACTAGGGAAATAGGGATGGGTCCCTGCGTAGTCACCTCCACGGGGTGGACCTGGGCCCTTGGTAACGTTTTCGAGAGATTGTGCTCTGGTAAACGATATCAAGCTAAGGACTACGCACGTAGACTTAAGTACAGATGTAAATTCAATATTAGAACTTCGAAAGCATTTAAACCGATTGTCTTATATAGACCTTATACATTAATTTTTAGAATTTTCTATAATATTCCATTAACTTCAATTTTCTTCTCACTTTTCATTTTCTATTCTTTGCTTTCTTTTTCGAGTATTTTTACTTTTTCGCACAACTATCATTCTACTTTGTTCGCATGAAATCAAAATACTTTTACTGCTGGTAGTTCTAATGTTGAGTTAATTGCGAACTTTGTACTGGATTGTAAATTGTATAGTTAGTTAAGCTAGAGTTTAAGTTAAGTTAAGTTAAGTTAATTTTAGGTTCTCGCCGCTGGAACGCCGATGGATCGCCGATGGATCGCCGTTGGAGCGCCGCTGGATCGCCGAGGGATTTTAATTATAGAAATTTTTATATATTATATATGTATGTAATTTATATATTATATTATATTTATATATTATATTGTGTATTTATATGTTATATATGTATGTAATACCCATATTCCCTTCTTTTTCCTTATAATAAAATTGTAAATGAATACATTTTCTTATCCAAAGTGAGAAATAACTACTTTCATAATCCGTTACAGCTCGTTCATTAAAATAGAACACAATTGTTCTATTATAAATCGGTTCGCGTTTAGTCAGTACTGATGGACACGCGTTACAATCTCCCTTGAGCATTCTAGTTTTGTGCTACGTCTAATCGCTTCACGTACTTTTCTTTTTCTTTCTTCGTTCGAGATTTCGTCTTCCATCGCCACGCAGTGAAACAGCCGGGACTCAATCAAACCAATGTGGTTTTCGGTGTCCATCGAGATTTTGCAGCTCTGGTCGAATACACTCGGGGTACTCGATCAGGGTATCGGCTTAGCACAGTGGACGTACCTCTTGATGGAGTCGCGACGTTGTATTCCTACCCCGTGCCGCTGGGGCTTCAGCCTGCTGTAAGTCGGTACGAGGATGGTCTACGCGGTTCGTTCTTCATTGAGAGCAATGCCTCCACTTGCTAAGCCTTGCTAAGATCTCGATGGTATCCGCATTCACCATTGGGGAGATCGTAGTTTCGACAGTTTCAATGTAAGACGTGGCATAACTTGTTCGCGATTCGCGTCGGGTATGGTTCGCCTAGTGATTAGTGTCGAACCATCGGGTAGAATGCTCTAGCGAGGATGTGACGCAGGTTTATTGGTACTTGTTCGTTCCGGTCGCGTCGCGAATTTTATCTCCTATTTTCATTTTCTATTTTCTATCATTTCATCTTCTATTATCTTCTATTTTATCTTCAACTTAGCTTCATTTCTTAATTTGAGTTTAATTTTCTTAATATCAATTTCTTTTTTAATAGAAAAGTAGAATTTAAATTATCGCATCGTATTCCCTTTTGTGAAACACTTTAATTATTCGAAAGTGTTTGTAGAGTCACTTTAGAAATTTCACTTTGGGTAAGAAAATGCCATTTCTTATCATCCCTTTCGTAAAGTCCATACTGCAATCTCTAAAATCTATGTAAAGAGAATGTATTATGGATTCCGGTTGTTTGAAATTCAGAAGTAGAGTCAGTTCTTGGTACCTTCTGTACCAATAACACATGAATGTAATGGAGGGTGGATGGGATTAGGGTCCTCGGGATGGGTCCCTGCGTAGTCACCTCCACGGGGTGGACCTGGGCCCTTGGTAAAGTTTTCCAGAGACCGGTCTCTCGAAAACGTTATCAAGCTAAGGACTACGTATTAGATTTAAGTCATTTGCGATTCAATCGAAAGTTTCCAAGTCCTTTTCAGGACTTTGAAACTTTCCCTTGGGTTGTGAATTGCATGATTAATTAAACTAGAGTTTAAGTTAAGTTAGGTTTAGGTTCTCGCCGTTGGATCGCCGATGGAACGCCGTTGGATCGCCGATGGATCGCCGCTGGATCGCCGAGGGATTTTAATTACAGTTATTTTTATATATTATATATGTATGTAATTTATATATTGTATTATATTTGTTATATTATATATTGTATTTGCATATTATATTATGTATTTGTATATTGTATTATGTATTTATATATTATATATGTATGTAATACCCTTATTCCTCTCTATTCCTCTCTATTCCTAATTGTAAAGGAATACATTTTCTTATCCGAAGTGAGAAACAGCCACTTCCCCAATCCGTTACCGCTCATTTATCAAAATAGAACATAATTCTTCTTGCTAAAGTCGGTTCGCGTTTAGTCAGTACCGATGAAAATGCGTTACATACTCCCTTGAGCATTCTTATTTTCCACCGCGTGAAATCGCTTCACGTAGTTCGTTTTCCTTTTCATTCGAGACTTCGTCTTCTATCGTCACGCAGCGAAATAGTCGATACTCAATCAAACTGATGTGGTTTTCGGAGCCCATTGAGATTTCGCAGCCCTTGTCGATTGGTACGCCCGTTGGGTACTCGACTTGGGTATAGGCTTAGTACATTGGACGCGCTCATCGCGGTTCGTTCCGAGTAGCTCCTACCCCGTGTCGCTGGGGTCTTCGGACCTGCTGTAAGACGACTTGGGGCGGTCTGCGAAGTTCGTTCTCGTTGTTGGGCAATGCGTCCTACTGCTAAGCCTCGCTGAATTCTTGATGGTACCCGCATTCACCATTGGGGAGAGCGTGGTATCAATTGTTTCGACGTAAGACGTGACATTACTTGTTCGCGATTCGCGTCGCGTATGGTTCGCCTAGTGATTACTGTCGAACCATCGGGTAGAATGCTCTCGCGAGAATGTGACGTAGAGTTATTGGTACTTGTTCGTTCCGGTCGCGTCGCGAATTTTATCTATTTTCATCTTCAACTTAGTTTCATTTCTCAATTTGAGTTCAATTTTGTTAGTATTAATTTTTGTATTTCAATAAAAGAATAGAATTTAGCTTATCGTATCGTATTCCCTTTTGCAAAACACTTTAACTTCTCTAAAGTGTTAGTAGAGTCAGTTTAGAAATTTCACTTCTGGTAATACAATGGCATTCCTCGTCATCCCTTTCGCGAAAGTCCATACTGCAATCTCTAAAATCTATGTAAAGAGAATGTATTATGGATTCCGTTTCAAATTTACAAGTAGAGCCAGTCCTCGGTACCTTCTGTACCGAGAACAGATAGATGTAATGGAGGGTGGATGGGATTAGGGAAATAGGGATGGGTCCTTACGTAGTCACCTCCCCGTTGGTGGACCTGGGTACTTGGTAACGTTTTTAAGAAATTAATTAGTTTCTTGAAAACGATATCATGCTAAGGACTACGTATTACATTAAAGTGATTTGCGATACACTTACAATTTCCTAAATTCTTTACAAGACTTTTGTTTTATTGTAATATCTTGTACATTTCAGTAATTTTATTTCAATTGATTGTAATTTTATTGTAATTTTTTTAATATTTCCCGCGTTTGAGGTACGTGAGAGAAGGATATACGAAAAAGCTGTAGGAAAGAGTGGGACAGACGATACCTACACTATTCTGAAGCCCCTAGTGCCATCTCTGTAAAAAGTGCTCAAACTGGTCGCACACAATTATCGACAGCGAAGTGAACTACTTAAAAACTACTATTACCATCCCTCAAAGAAGTGCTGAAACTAGTCGAGCATTAGTTTCACTACATTTTGCAGAGATGACGCTAGTAGTTCTTTAGTAGTTTACTTCGCTGTCCATAATTGTGTCCGACCAGTTTGAGCACTTTTTACGGAGATGGCGCCAAGGGTTCTAGAATAGGGTCTGTAGCATTTCTCAGTCTTTCCTATAGTTTTTTAATATATCTTTCTCTCTCTTACCTCTAAAGCGGGAAATATTCAAAAAATTAAAATAAAACTATTGAAATACACGAGAAAGTATAATTCACTGCAGTTTCTAAAACCTATGTTAGATTTTAGAGAATGTGTTATGAATTCTGGTTTTAAATTGATAAGTAGAGCTAGTCCTCGGTACCTTTTGTACCGAGAACACACAGATGTAATGGAGGGTAGATGGGATTAGGGAAATAGGGATGGGTCCCTGCGTAGTCACCTCCACGGGGTGGACCTGGGTACTTGGTATCGTTTTCGAGAGATCTATCTTTCCAAAACGATATCATGCTAAGGACTACGTATTAAATTTATGGTACTGGAAATTAACTTATAAATTTTTTACTCTTTTTCAGGACCTGGGCTTGTATAGCTCTAATTCCAACTACTACTAACGCTGATATCTTGTTTTATCTACATAAACGATTTTTAAGTCACGCGCACTTTTCCTACTTTGCCAACTAAAAGTACATCCTTCGATATACATAATTTAATAGAATTATTTAGTTCCTTTGCGTTAAACAATAGTAGTTCACGAACACAGTTTTATAAAACGAATAGCTCTATTTTGTATCTCATTTATGGGCTGAATTTCTAAAGATACTGATACCGACAGTCGTATTTTAAAGCGCTTCTGGTGCTTGACTATAGGTGCTGGGTTCTGGTAGACACATCAGGTCTACTGTCTACGTTTATAATTATTCATGGTGGTATTTCTTATATACTAAACGAGAAACGAAGAACTACGTAAGTATTCATTAATGGCACATTCTAATTCATAACATACTTCAAACTTTATTTAGACAATTCTTGAATACAATCAGCTAAGTTATTACGAAATGCTTCGTTCAATTTTTTTGGACAAGATCTTTAATCAGATCAACTTTTTAATATTCATACGCCAAAGTGGCATGACCAGGTGGTCGCAGGTCACGCGTGCCCGACTCCACCCTTCGGGTGGTAGGCTTAACCAGAAAGACCCACCTCTCGTCGACATCAACCCCCACTTTAACTTGACACAATTTGATTCATGATGGCTGTACAACGATCAACGCGCCATCTTATAATGTATCACAGAAATCGGTCGAAATCTTCATTCCTTGATACAGTAGAATCCAACTTGGTTTATAGCTCCTATCGACTGTAGATCATTTATGAAACAAGTTCCTCGTTTTCTCGTAGATGGCAGAAATTCTCGCTATTCAAATTTGAACTTTCCCTATTTCGCACTCATTACTTCATTAAATTAGAATCTCGAACAGTGTTATCACTTAGCAGCAATTTCGAAACGAAATTCTGACTTTGATATTGAGATATGAGAGAAGTGAATATATTATCAAATATTGCAGGTAAAATTGCAATTGCAAGTATAATCCTTGGTACGTCAGCTGCACTATTTAGCATTTTACCATCGTTTCTTCCACCGCGCCTTTAACATTTCATGCAGTGCGGTTGACACGGTACGTCCAAGCTTCACGCAATCTCATAACAACGCTCGTCGACCTAAGCACGCGCGCACGTGTCACATCACGTTTTCAGTCTTCCTGACACCAAACAGTTTCGCTGGCTGAAGTCTTACCTTCGTGCTCCCATGGGGCCAGTATTCTAGGACATGTAACTGACACTGGTCAGAGGAGAGGCACGGTGCCTTCCTCATTGAAACTGACGCTGACTGAGCCTGCACAACTCTCGGACTACTCGGTCGATCCTTTGAATTCCATAGAAACTGACTTAGAATTCGCACCTCCCTTTTAAATTTCTCTAACCCTGATATACGTATTAAAAATGCTCAATTAAGTACTCCAATCCTTTCATCGAACATTAAAATCCTATCAAATGATAATGTTTAAACGAACAACTCGAATATGAATTCAACTAACATCGAAATTCTTAGTTTCCACGAAATGTACCAGTTTTCAATTTTCTACGAAAATTTTCTACTTCCAAATCGCTTCAGATAAAGTAGCGCCGAACGGAAACGTGGGCGTCGCGTATAAAAAATGAAAATCGATTAAACCAGAGACAAGTTCTCCCACAGTTTCCGAACGAATCGAGGCGGATCGGTATCGGTCGCCAAGATTCCTCTGGCTTCGCTGGAACCGGCTGGCAAGAAGCGCGGGGCGAAACCGCGTGACAGGTCTCGTCGCGTCTTCGCGACAGTCCAGGCCCAGGCGACGACAATGCCAGTCGGCGTTGACACTTCGATAACTCGTGAATCAATATAGGAGAGGGTTTCTTAGAAAAAACGACGATAGAACGGACGCGGTTGTTCGCGGCCCCCGCAGCTCTTCCATCGAGCGCGTTCCCGAACCTGCTGCCAAATCTCAGCCCGTCAACGGTCCGCGTGATTGATATCTACTTCGTCTCCTACGCGGCCCTTCCTTTTATTCGAAACGATTCCCACCGCGGACCGTGGAGAACTATTCCGTTCGCGCTTTTGTTTCAAAACGAAATCTTCCCTTTCAACGCCGCAGAGTGTACCACGAATTCATCTCAATTGCGTTCTCCCCTTTTCATTTCCTCTTTCCGTCTTCAGTGGTGGTTCGCGAATTTTTAATCACTCCTGTGAATTTTGCGAGAGGACAGATAATAGGTAATTTTTTTTCAATTTTTATTGCGTTTAAGTGTTGGAAAAACATTTGCATTAAATATACATTGCGTGCATCGTGTCGTACAATAGTGCATTCTTAAACTATAGCGTACATCGAACATCTTAAATTCAGCTCGCCTAGTTAGAGTCTAGAAAAACCACGATCATCCCCTAATGAACGTCTCGACGCTATCGCGGTACAGCTCGCAGCATCGACCACGCTCGCAGGCACCACCGCCGCCACACGATCGGCACGAACGCAACCCTCGTGAGCGTGAACGACGCTGACGGTTTTCAGGCGAGTTCCGCGACGTACGACAGCCCCTCAGCCCCGACACCCTGCCAGGCCATCGAACGGGCCAACAACCCAAACGTCAGCCAGCGCCACCTACCAACCACCCGGCAGAGGGCCCTCCAGGTTCTCCGGAACCGTGGATCGTTCCTTCCTTCTCGCCTCGCCTCGCCTCGTCTCGTCCGCTGTTCGTTCCTTCAGCCACGGCCGACTAGTAGTCGAGGAATTCGAGTTGCTATAAATCTCCCTTGACGGGCGCGATGCCAGAACGCCGTTGCCGGGCGAGGGGGCGGGGGTGGCGGCGGAGACGTGGGTTGCGGAGGGCTACGAAGCGGCGAGGAACGGGTGTCGATGGGATGGGCAGCAGGGAAGGGAAGGGAACGCGCTTCAGCCGCACCAGGAATTGTAATAGTTTTGCGAGCAGGGTTAACGCAGTGTGCTTAGCCACCCCCTCGCGAGAATAGAAAGAACTTGGAGGTCGTTTCGCTTTTGCAACACCCCCCTATTTCGTCTTCTTCTTATTCTTCTCCCGTGGATTGTCCGCCTTTGTCCACGTGGCTGCGGTCCGACGATTTTCGAGGGCAGGACCTTGGAGCGCATTGTGAAAAATCGCAGCAGCGCTCGATTTTATTTCGCCCCTCGCGTCGTCCACGGTCCTGTGAATGAAACTTCGACTCGGCTGATCATTATGGTGCCGCGGTGCTTAATCAATAGAGCTGTTGGAAAAGTGCTGGATACACTTCGTATGCAAAGTTATGCAGAGCGCGTCGAGTAAAATGCACGGTGCAGATGTCCATTTTCTCATTTGTGTTTATAAAAATAGGGGATTTGCATGAACATCAAGCAGCTTGGCAATCAGCGGTTGTGAAAAATCGTTCGAACGGCATGCCTGTATCCAGCGCTATCATCAACGCGGACCGCGTTTCTTCGTTCGAACGATCCTTATATTTTATGATCGATGGAACCGTTGAATTAGAATAACTCTCGTATTCGCGCGAGATGCAAACGGCTGCACACTGACAGGGAGCAGACATCGTTCGCGACGAGGCAAACGGAAAGCGTTCAGGTGTCGAGCGAGTCACCGCCGCCGCACGTAAGCCAGCGCGAGTCGCGAGTTCATCAAGTAAGTTGAATTGAAGAAAGGCTTGTTTGCTTTCTTTGCCAGCGATCTGGCCCGCTGATAAGACGGCCGTGATTCTAGACCCCGCTCTATCTCCTAATGACCCCGCTGCGAATTGCGACCGCCTTTAATTCCGCCGATGTTACGTCGATAACGTTCCCGTTCGACGATGGAAATTTACATTCTCCCCCGAAAACCGACCCCCGTTCTCGGTAACGAAAGGAAAGAAACTTGGTTCGGCTCGACAGCTTCTTGCATCCGCATGAACGCGATCGCGCGCACATTTTGCATAAATGTCGCTCGTTTGTCGAAGGTTTGCAAGAAATAACGCAGCTGAACGGGGTAAAATCTTAAGCTACCCTTGTTTCGTCATTAGTCCGGGCAGTAAATTATGCGATAGTTTCCAAGAAGCTTGTTGATTGGCACCGATTGATTTACAGCTAGAACCCTTTTGCTCGACATTTGCGACAAGGTCGCGTGAACGCATCCGAATAACTGTACAAAGGGAAGGGTTGTCGTTTGCATTCGCTACGAGCGACCCTTTCGAAGGCTCGGGTACGTCGATGGGAATCGATTCGATTCGACAGGAACGACGTTCGCACTTTGAAACATCCTTCGAGAAACGTATTCGGATACGTGAAAAGATTTTTAATTGGATGCATTTTTAGCGGGAAGCAATATTAATCTGTGTCGCGCGATGTTAATTAAATATCGTGGCGAGTGAGACAAGACTCGTTGGCTAAAACAGGGAGCTGCGAGATCGCTAGATCGAGATGACACGGGAGGCTGTAAAAGTCGGTTGTAAATCGGATTCGCCAACGGGACCGTTATCCGAACCGATGTTACGGAACGGTACTTTTCTCGAAAACAGAGTGCCGCCGCTGTATAACCACGGGCCCGGGTATAAATCAATTAAATTATAAATTACTATACAGAAGTTGAGCAAAACGACCACCTGTTGAGGACAGCACCGCGGAGGAAGGCAGGAGGGAAGAGGGGACCAGCTGGTAGGGGGTGTGTGGGGAGCAGCTATCTCGTAAATTCTCCGCTCCAGCCCCGTACCATCCGTGTGTAGAAGTGTTTACTCCTTACTTCCTCTCTTCTTTCAACGTGATCTTCTCCTAGAAAGTTATTTACGAGCCGCCTATTGTTGCCACTCGTGTTACAAGCGGTAACGCTAATTGGGCTGTTGCGTTCGCCGCCTTTGTTCCGTTTGCTCGCGACGTGTCGCGCGAGCGACGCGTCTGTCGCGATCGCGGCTTTAAATCACCCGCGACGCCGTTTTCGTCACCCCCGGAATTGAGCGATGGCCTCGCTCCGTAGCCGGTTGCTAATGATTCGTTGATCGATGGACGCCACGATCGATTATCGTAACAGGTCCTCGTAGCGAGACGGCAACCACCGGGATTATTGAAACCGCGCCAACTTCGATTTAGAATCCATCTCGCGAAAAACCTCAGCGACGATCATTTTCTTTTAAATGACTTTACCGAACGGAGTTCGCCACGAGCCGCGAGCTATTAAATTTCAATTCATCCCGCCTGTTACGGGCGACGGGAGCTGCCCCAAAGTTAATCGAACGGCGGCGCGAAAAAAAGTTCGCCAGGGTAAAAGGAGAAGGAGAAGAGGCGATCAACCGCGAAGATTTTCCCTCGAAAAATTCCACGATTTCACCTCGATCGGGGGGTCGTAATTTGCACCGTTCGAGGGGTTCGTTTATGTTTAAGCTTTGACGCGGATTTGCTAGATAAGCGTATAATTGGGAATGCGAAGAAAGTAGTAGGTAGGGACATTGAGAGCTGCCAGGGATGATTAATTCCCGGCAGGAAAGCGCCAGACCCTTTGGAACTCGCTCGTAGCGTCCCGTTCCACCCGTCTTCTCGCCCGTCCTACTCCTCCTGACGCCGCTCGCGTTCACCCCGCGCTACCCTTCCAGAACCTACCCCCTGAACCTTCTCACCCGCTCTTACCAACCGGCAGACTTTCTCGTTTCGTTTGTTCTCCGGCCGTGTCATTCGTTATTACATCGTAGAAACTCGCGGATATTTGGAATTCCGAGTGACGTCTAAAGGCCGCCCCCGTTGGTTTAACCGGTAACCCAGGGGCGTCTTCCCGCTTCCGCGGCTTCTTTGTCTGTCTCGACTTTTTTCTTCCAACCCTCCCGTCGGTTTCCCGTTATTGTTAATACTTCCATCATTTCGCTTGCGGTGCGATTCTTTTGCGCACGTAGTTGTTCGCGAAAGGACCAGTTCAATTTTGACAGCTCGTTTATATGCATCCAGGCGAGTTCTTGCGGCGTTGCAGAAAAATCTTCAACTGGGGTGCACTGAAAGAGAACTGCTAGAGCTTCGCAAAGTTCGCCTCTCACAAGTAATGAACAACGAGTCGATACGAGAATCGCGTGTACCGGTTTTTCCAGCGTGGTCGGGGAATTTCTCCCCCAGGATGCAGAGGTTCCGTGGCATCGCGAGGTCTCTCGCGGGGAGTGCTCGCGATATCGCAGCTATTTGCATAAGGCTATCGTCTTTCCTTTGTTGCGGACTCGCCTCCCACGTACGTGGCGAGGCTGTCACTCAGCTCTCGGGCCACTCTCCACGGCCTTCAGTCACATCAGCCGCGCATCAGGGCCGCCGTCCGCCTCGCCGTCTTTCCCGCTTTCTTTTCGTCCCCTCTCGCTGTTACGCTCGTCCACGTTCGTTCGATTTCAAACCTCCCCACGGGAGGAGGAGGAGGACCCGTACACCCTGTCTTCGCTACCTTGCCTGCATTCCTGCATACAATTACACGGGCCCGCGCTTATGTATTTCGTGCGTAACGCTCGCCGGCTTCGCTCCGTCGACTCGCCGCTCCTCGAGACGCGGGGCAACCTCCGCGCGTCGATCCGCGATCTATCTCGGACGTTCCACGGAGAGCTGAATTTAGCGTGCAACTAACCATTGTCGGGGACGATTATACGCGGATTGTTTCAGGTTTATCTTCGACGAAGAGTCGAGCCGCAAATGGTACACGCGTTCGAGAGCAAATGGAATCGAGGAGGAACTGGGACACGTCGATCTTGGGCAATTTCTTTTCTACTGCTGTTTTGCTATGGTCTACGTCAGATTGAAATATAGTTAGCAGCGTTTCCGTGTCCCTTCGCAAGCTTTCAGGTCTCAGGTGAAATCGAGGTTTTCCCTGCTATGAATTGGCCTGGCTGACCTGGGATACGGAAAGGGTGAAACCTCGCTCGCAGTGGTCACAGGTAACCCTGTTTCTCCGAACGTTTCGCTCGATCTTCCTCGAGTTTCTTCTCTACTTTCTAACGCGTTGCTTGCGAGGTTGAAAGCGCGGAGGAGAAATTTTTAATTACTGATATCAGCGAATTAATTGCGCGCTTCTTACATGGGCGTCTTTATCGTGAATCGCTATCGCAGCGTTCATCTGGTTTTCAGAAACTTTCCACCAAAAATTGCCCCCGTTAAAAGGTACCAGCTGCATCGGTTCGAAGAAACGAAGCTCGTCGATCGCGACACGGTGATCTGTATTGACATTAAAATTCGCTGGCCACGCGGGTCGATGACTATCTCGCGGTCCTCAGCCAAATTGGGTAACTCGGACAAACGCGACGTCCCCGCGGCGATTAACATACAAATTGAAGTCGCGCGCGACTGCGAATATGGTAATCGACTTCGAGCTGTGACGTTGGCCATCGATGAGTTCGGGAAACGTGCTCGGCAAATTGAAACGCGTCGCACCTCTCGCTCGTTTTGTCACCCCTGCCACGAACTCGCGACGTTCAGTTGACGAGCCAGAGGTGGTGCATTCTTAGTTCGAAAGGCGTATCGAGCGAATAGTTTAGAATCATGATTATTAAAATACATCGATTTGATTAGCAGAAGACAGGTATAAAATCCTGAACAAGGATCGAACCCTTCGAATTTTTCCAGAAACGCGATTCGATCGGCGATATCGACCGCGTTGCGAACGCAGCGTTCGGACAGGCTGCATCCTTCCGGATGCAGACGCGTCTTGTCGCGACGCAAAGTGCGAGACGAAGGTACACATCGAATCGAAGAGTGTAGATGAACGGGTGTTCCCCGTAGCTAGCGCTTGCGCGCGCGAGCGCGATACTCCTGCGGTTCGGTTTCGCCGCGGTGTGCCCATCGGTCGGCCTCCGCATCTGGAATGGAATGGACTCGCCGGAACGGTCCGTGGACGGAGCCCGCATTAATAAAACATTAAGGTTTTGTAGACGATGTATCGATGTAGTGTTTATATTATCTTCTTTGATGTCGACATGTGAATTGGACAGATTTGTTATTCAGACTCCGTACATAAAAGTGGTGAAGTCTTGCTCCGGTCCGTTTGTGGACAGGGGACGCGGCCACGGTGGAACAAACGCGGACAGACGGACGTACGGACAGACGGGGACCCGGTTCAGCCCCGTACGGCTCTTTCTCCCGTCGCGGTCCCCGCGTCGCCTGTCACTCAACCGATCCGACCGCTGATGGAAGGAGAAAGGCCCGCGGGGACCGCGGTGCCAGCCCTTTCTGACTCGCCGCGGAAAAACTCACGCCGCCGATCGAGTTATCGAACTTTTCCAAACGCGGTTCACCTCGCTGGCGCCCTGGCGAGATCCTCTTAAATCGCCTTCCGGTCGCGTCGATCCGATTCCGGGTATGGGACGGTCACGGTTTTGCCAAGGCTCCAATGAGAATCCGCCAATTCTGTAAACCGTGGTTATCGTTAACTAATCGTAGATAATTGCTGTTAGAGCGGAGCATTTCTCCAACAGCAATCTCCAATTCTCCGTGTCCCATTCGATAGTCCGCGCGTAAGAGAAAGGAGAGGCTAGGTTCGATTCCCATAGGTGATGTTCCCTCATATTTTTCCATGGTTCCACCGATACGAACCGTCTAACGTGGAACAAGACCTCTAATGACCAGAGTTCAATGGAACGATAACTCGGAGGGACGAAGGGCCCACGATCGTTTCGAACAGACACAAGACTCGGCTGCTCGCGCGACGAGCACGTCCCTCCGCTTTATTCCCGAGGAACGCTTGGTATCGATGCCTCGGTCCCTCTCGACGTCGAGACCGCTCTCCCGTCGTGTCCCCTCCGCCTGAACTCGGCACCGTGATCCCGAACCTTGACTCTTCATTAATCACCGCGCGCGGTATCAATGACTGACTGAGTGACTGACGCCAGCCAAAGAGGTATTATATACCTACGGCGTTCCGCGTGGAACGCCTCGCGCTGCTTTCCGGCCACGAGTTTTCCCGGAGACGGGGCTGGACCGCGGGGGAGAGAGAACGGCTCCGTGTTCGCCGCGTTTGCAAACGCACCGAAGACGGGGAGTTTTTGCATCAACTTCGAGCGGACGCGGAGGAGGAGGAGCTGGAGGAATCCATTAAACGAAGGCGACGCGCAAAAAATCCTTGCCAACGTGTAATCTTTATTTCCTTTCCAATTTCCGAGACTTTGAAATATTAGACGGAGAACGATATCGTTGTTCTCGACGCTGCTGATCGCGTACGGCTGAATCTTTCGCAGGTCTCTTCGACGCGATGTTTTGGCTGACGCTGGCCAGGATGAATTCTCGAGATCCAGGATTCACGGTCGTCCGCGTAAGATCGGTCATGGATCCAGCGGGACGAAAATAATCGATAATTCGACGGCGCCATGACTGTTTCACCCTTCGTTCCGTGCGGTCTATCGTTACGATCTGGAGAAGGAAAGTCACGGTCGTCGAGTGTGCGCGCCGCCTTGTCGTCCACCGCGAGGTAGCTGTGGTACCAGTGGTCCGATCGAAAGTTGCCCGGTCATCGTCGGTAGCCTCGATGGAACCGTAGCGGTAACGGCGCGGTGGGGACCGGTTGCAACGCGGATCGTGACTTGCGTTCAGCCCTCTTGTCTTCTCTTGTCTCGTTGTTACACGACTCCTGTCCGTTTCGGTAGTTTTCGAGGGTGCGAGGCTGCTTTATCACGCGCGACCTCCCGCTGTTGTCACGCGATCTTATCGCCGTCCACCTTGGGCGGATTCGTCCGCTCGTGAGGCCCGCGATCCTCGATCTCCAGTCGATTCCTCGATCGATTTCCTCGCCGAGTTACACGTCGCTCCTTTTTACGCCAGGTGGCAGCGACCGTGTACAGACAGGGGTCTCGTTTATTCTCCGTTTATTGCCGCTGACGCGGTCGCGAGATTCGATGAACGGAGGCGACTCGGACGGTGGAAGCGGGCACGAGCAAGCTGAGAATGAAGTTGCTCCCGTAGGCGATCGAGCATCGATCGGATGCACGCGATTACGGTAATCGACGCGATCTCCTATTAAGAGGAGCAATTATTCCGCGCGGGTTGTTGCCGCTGCTCGTTATCTTTCAATGTTCGCGGGGCGACTGTTATTTTCTGATGCGATGGAACATAATCAGCCGGGCTTATTATCGATAATTGCGGATAATTCGCGATGAAAACCAGCCGTGGCCCCGTTCGACGGCGAATCGAGACTCTCGGCGAACGTGGAGCGTGGCCAATTAAAGAACGATCCGTACCGAGATCGTTGGTACGAGCGTAACGGAGAACAGGCGTCTCCCACCGTAACCTCTGGCCCGGGCATCGCTCGATCTTTCGACTCGAACCGCTATCGCGGCCTGGAATTTCAGCAACCGCTCTGGCCACGAGCGCACCGCTCGTTATTCTAAACATAACAATTATCGTTTTACGAGCCGCTCGTAATTAACGCGACTTTTATGCGTCGCGTCGTGTGTTGTTCCGTCGATTAAACGAGGAATTCATTGCGATCTGCTGGACAGGTCCGCTATCTCTCGCGACGCACAACGTTTACTGCGCCCGGAGGAGAAAGCGCTTTTCCTCCGGTCTCCCTTCGGCTAATTGCACGCGTTGCCTGCTCCTCCTCCTCTACCTCCTCCTCCTCCTCCGCAGTGGACACGATCGAAAAGCGAGCAAGTAACGCGTTATCTGTTGAACCTTGAACGATTTCTTGGAAGTGTAAATAATAATTTTAATGTCTGATGGCTCGCGTTTAAAAGTAGCTTAGCGGGGATTTATCGGCGTTACATGTCTCGGGTCCCGCGGAGTAATGAGCGCAATGAATCAACAACGCCCGTGTGTTTCTGTACGTCATACCATTTAATAATTACAATTTAAATTATATAATTATACGACCTTACGCGTACGGTGCTCTAGGTTACGTAGATGTAATAAGTAGGTATTTTTTTTTAGTTTAGACTATTACGTATATTACATGGAATGAAGTAACATTTGAGTTGACGCTACACGAACGTAATACTTGAGCTTAATTTAAAGATGGGGAACGCATCCTTCGCACCTGACGAGTAAATAGGCGTCGTTTCCTCTCTCGTTCGCATCTCGTTGACCGCCGTTTCTTTCCTCCTCTCGATTCTATTGGAATCGGCGACGCGCGCGCACGGACGATGCAATCGAATCGAAGGGGAAAAGAATGCGTCCATCTCTCTATGTAAAGACGACGATCGTCGGGACACCGAACACTCTCTCTCTCTCTCCCGTGTGTGTATATTCGCGGCAGACAATTTTCCCTTAAAGAGCGCGAAAAACCGAACTCTGCATTCATAGGTACGGAACGTGTTGTACGACACGCGGCGTGAACAACAAAAAAAAAAAAATAATAATAATAATAATAATAACGAAACAAATAAAATACAATATTAACACTGGACCAAGTCATTAGCAACAGGCTCACTCTCAATAGAATAATAGCAATAATATCAATAATTTCAATAATCATCGTAATAATATTAATAATAATTATCGTTATAATTATAATCCTCACTATTCTTTTATTTAAATATCCCTATGCAAGGTACCAGGCGATAACGAAAGACACTGCAAACGTAGGAAATTCGCTTCGGTTCAACTTGCATTCCTGCATCTGCATCGTCAGATATCACAAACAATTACGTTCCACGAAGCACGGATACCGCGTTATTCGTTCTCCTTTTAATATACCTTATCGAGTGCAAAAGAATTCGAGGAATCGGCTCGTTCGTTAGCGCCTCGTACGATAATAACGTCGTTCAATATCGTGTGTTGCCATATATTCAATAGCTATGTACAATTCAACATTATAGCCTACACTTACATCTCTCTTTCCACCTTGCTCGCTCTTACCTTACATTTGTGACCTTTTTTATATATATATATATATCTCTCTCCCTCTCTCGCTCTCTCTCTCACTCTCTCTCTCTCACCCTAAATATCGATAATATATATATATATATATTTTTATATATATACTTTTTTAGATCCCTGTATTCTTCCGAATTTGCTTCGCGTAAAATTGCGTAGTTCACGACATCTTACTAAGCACAGAGCGACTGCTAGCTGGTTTATTATTTTATTTTTATCTTCTCTCGTTTAATTATAGCTCTTCTTTTTTCTTTCCTCGCCATCGTATCACAAGGTAAACCAATTAACGCGAGCGCGGGCGTGTGTGCGCGCGTATCGGCCACGAACACGCTATCTAAATTCATTTACACACCTGCCGTTTCGTTCGATTAGGTCGCCGAGAGGGATCCTCCTGTTCCACCTCCTCCTTCTCGAAACAGCTGCTCGTTTTTCGTCGGTTCGTTCGTTTTGCTACACCGACACGTTCGATTCGCTCGTACCGCACGCGGTTTCGCGTCCAGATGCGCAGAAACGAGCGCGCAATCAAGCGGGAGACGCATGCGTGGACGCGAACGCGTCTCCCTTGCGAAACTTCAACGTTCGACTGGGAAATTCTACTATTTTTACGCGAACGTGAGTAACAGTTCCTCAATTTTTACACGATTGTATCCTCGTTAACTTAACAAACGTTTGCAGTGATTACCAGCGACGACACGACGCGAGAATCTTTCGCGTGCAACGAGATAGGACCTTACGCGCGCAATGTTCGAAACGCGGAACAATTTCTGTTGCAATTTTCTCTAGAACAACAATTACTAGCTGCCATAGGGGATACGAATTAGAATATTTCACGTGTAGAGTACTCTCCGAGCCCTCAGCTGCCCATCGTTCCCTTCTCAAGGGTACGCTAAATACCCAAGCATCGAAATAAAAGAGAATCGAAAGGACGAAGTCGAATATATTAACACTTGTATTAAATACACACGCCATAAAGTAATACTTTCCCGTTAGATTTAGCCTGGCTAATTCCGGTATAGCAAACGAGCCTCTCGAGATTGCAGGACGATTACCTCACGCATTGGTTCTTAGTCGTTAAAAAGTAGAATTCGTCGCAGTGAAATATCGCGGAACAATCCTGGCGGATGGAACGGACGTTGGAAACGATCAGCGGCCTTTATCGAAAAACGGCAGAGAAGAGGATCGAGTATTAATAGGCACCTTACGTACTATGAAGTAGAGACTTTAACGTGCACATAGAAACTGCGCGGTTCGCCGGGGGAGGCTGCGTCGTCCGCGAATCTCCGCCGACGAACACGCCCTCGTAGATAGATCTCGAACGAGCGAAAGAAGAGAAAGAGAAAGAGGAAGTGGTAGAAGAAACAAGAAGTTTGAGTAAGTACATCGACGCATTCTCTGTGTTTTCAGCTTATTTCGTTTCTTTTTTCTGGTTTTTCTTCTTCTTTTTTCGGAACATCGGGAACGGTGTGCGTAGGCGGGGAATACAGGGCTGGGTAGGGGGTTGCTGGTTAAAGGATGGTTTTCGATAGATCCAGAGATGCGAAACTGTGCGCAGCCAGACAAGATAATTAATTAATTGGTCGCTCAATTAATTAATTACTTAGCTCGCTAATTTCTACGGCTTAAAAACTACTGATTCGGTTTTATCTCACCCGCTGAGGTGGCCTCTCGTCCGCGTTGTAAATCTAGCCACGGCGAGAGCCCCTCGGAGCGCGTCCAGTCCATTTAATCGGGCGCACGGCGTGCATTGCAGACAATTTTTTTGGCTTCCCTTCAACTTCGAATAGTTCTATTGTGACGGAGGATCTCGTGGACACAGGCACGGGCCGACGAATTTTAAAATTGATCTCAAATCACCAAATACCGCAGTGAACAATCTAAACCTCTTCGTCTGTAATCAAAAATTCCACCGACAGAGTTATTGAAATTTCTCGCAATCGTCTCTTCGAGATTCGACCGCGTTGCTCCGAGACGTCGCGCGTCTCTTCGTCAACGGGAGGAAGACGAAAAGCCCCGATCGAAAAAAAAAAAAAACAAAAAGCAAGAGAGCAAGAACGTAGAATAGAGAAGGCGTAGAAAAAAAAAGGAGTAGAAATTCCGCTTGACGAGTGACAATCCGTCGAGGCATCGGTGGCCTGTGTCAGACCTCGTCGGGTCTCACCACGTGTTCTACTGGAAGTGAAGTGTCCCGGGTCGGACGCGGGTCACGCGAGACTTGTTCCAGTCTTGGGTGACGGCGGCCGGGCCGGGAGGGTCGGAAAAAAGCCTTTTTAGAAGTTCTGCTCGCCGTACATCCCGGGGAACCGGACAGCGTGTGCTCCGAGCTCGGCGGGCGAGAACTCGTCCTATGTGGCCAAGTGCGCGAACTGGCCTGGGTGGGGCGCGAACTGGTAAGGGTGGCCGTACGGCGACATGTGGTACGGTACAATGTTCATGCTCGCCATCTTGTGCTCCTTTTTCCACTTCATCCGCCGATTCTGGAACCAGATCTTGATCTGACGCTCCGTCAGGCAGAGGGCATGCGCGATCTCGATGCGACGCCGCCTCGTCAGGTAGCGGTTGTAGTGGAACTCTTTCTCAAGCTCGAGGGTCTGGTACCTGGTGTACGACGTCCTCTGCCGTTTCGTCTCCCCGTTCGCGTTCACCGTGCCTGCGGAATGAATAGATCGTGCACTGTTATTAGGCGACTCGTACTCGCGAGATTACAACCTACCGGCTGGTTGTTTGTAATTCAATTTACGGTAAGGGTGTCATTAGACGTTTTCTCAATGGCCAGAGTAGCGTACGCGATCTTTAAGTTTCAATTACGACCACGCCAACCCGGGGAATGATCGTTAACGACTGCTTTCTTGCGGTCTGAAGTGGAACGATCGCGCGTGGGAGGATGCCTCGCGAATTCGTTTATCTTCTAACTGGTTTCGTTGGGAAAAGAAGTATCTCTACCGCTTCGAGTGCGGTGGTTCGAGATTTGATTAAACAGGTTCTACTACGTAATCGAGCCACGACTATCGTCGAGTCGAGGGTATAAAAATCCTCGAAATAGGAATCGAGGGTTCCGCGGAAGGTCCGCGAGACTGTGAAAGATGAGACGCCGGTATGCGTGGCTAGAATCGAGCCAGAGGGTAGGCGAATGAAGCACAAGGGGGGAACGCGATCAAAAGCCGAGGATGTATAATAGTCGGGGCTGGAACGCGTGTAACGCTTCACGGGTTCGTTAATTATTTCAACGAGTCGCGGCTAATGCATCGACCGTTGCTACCGGATCGCGAACTGGTCACTTGGCAGCTGTTTTACCTATTTGCTCAGCACGCCCGAGCCATAAATAATTTTGCAACGCTGTTATTACGATACTCCGCCTATTACACCTATCCGGCAAGCGTTGCAAAACCCCTGGCTAGCCGTTAATGAATAGCTCGGGCAACGATCATCGGTAGAAACCTCGAGGTCGCCTTTAAATACCAATAACCTGTTACTTCTGCTTTTCCAGCCGCGCAATCACCGGTTCTGGCTAAACAAACCGATTTACGAGTAACAACATAGCGTATCCAGCAATTACGATAAGCAACCTTATCGATTCAGGAACTATGATCGATCATATTATTTATCGGGACCGGATCGTTGTCACTTGACATGCTTCACTCTCTCTCTCTCTCTCTCGTTCCGTAGATTTCAATCTGACAGTCGGTATGTCAATCATTTATAAGACGGTCGAGAAAAAGGAATTGTAACACTGACGTGCGTCAGGAATTCACGTCACAAGGTGCCATAGTAATTTCTACCCACATTCGTCGCGCGATTTTTCTTCTCGTTAAACGCAGAAGGAAAGCGAGGACGATATCGATTGGTTTCGGATCGTCGAATCGAGCAGGTGCGAAACGGATCGAAGCGCACTCTTCCAGCGTGCACCACGCGGTGATCATAGATCCATGTCAATGGGGGGATATTAAAGAGCCGGGTCATTTACAGTAATAATGAGTCGGCTATTAATATCGACGCGAGAGGGAGAGCCGACTGCGTTGATCGCTCAGGGACGGCTTACGCGACTGCTGTCCGGTCACGTGTGCGAAAACTGGCTTTCTAAGCGGTTGGAAAAATGTTTCAAGCATTGTGCTGTGAGAAAACACTTCGACCTAGAATGCCGCCAATCTGTGGCATTTCTGAAAGTCCCGTCCTTCCATCTGAAACAAGTTCGATCGAAACGCTTGCAACCCCTTCTCTATACAAGAAGAAGAGACACCTGAGAGTGCAATATTTGAGCCCAGCCACCCGAGAAAGTCACTTTCATCCCTCGCAAAGTGGACGAATCCTGCGGCGCGTGAAAAACTCGTTCAGGAGGAAACGAGCCCCGCTTCGGACCGTTTTCAGCCGCGTTTCCGGTAACGCACATCTCGCGCGCGACGAAGGCTTAATGACCGTACCCTCCGAGCGGCGCGTTATCACTTTCCTCCCGATGTAGCACGTCGCGCGTGCTGATTTTTTAATAAATAGCAGGCGGCGCACGGCTAACCGCGGCTCGCGACAGCCAAACGGAATTCCTTTTTCCGGCTGGCTCGTTATTATACGACGGTCGAACGCGCGAACTATAAACGGGGACGCGCGGCCCAACGTACTGGAGGATCGAGCGGTCTTCGCCCGTGGATCCTCACCGTGGATCCTTTCCGGTGATTAATTGCGGCCCGTGTCCCGCTGACGTCGATACAACCTACGGAGCGGAGACAATCCGCGCGGCGAACCGTCGTCTTGCGACCAGCGAGCTGCTGCGAAGTGTTGTCGAGCTGGTACATTAGTAAACGCGTAACCGTTCCTGTTTTAGAGTGGCTAAGGTTGATGGGGTGCGGGGCGCATGGCAAACAGGATTGGGGTTGGTGAGAATTTATCGTCACGAGGGGAGCGAACGTGTGCGTACGTGTAATGATTCAAAGTCGAATTAATAAAAAATTGTCACTTGTAACGAATGCTTTTTGATCGAGAGCTTGTTTTTAGTAAAATGGTACAATTATCTTTTCGCTTTACGAATTTATATACGCTCGGAGGTAAGCTGGTTAACGTTTCGAGTCCATCGTGTATACGCACGCGTTTCCTGCACGAATGTACAATAGAAGGCGAGCCTCGCAGCGAGAGAAGAAGCGCGAAAGACGGGGGCGGGGATTATTGATGGTGACGATGCACGGGAGATTTGGAAATGAAATGCGGGGGTGGATTAGCAGATTCGCCCGATCGATTGGTAGCGTTGAAAGCGGTTGTAAATTGAAAGTAGCGCGTCGTTGATTCGATGCTCGAGATCCACCAGCCGATAATGACGACATTCAAAATCCGCTACAAGCGTAGTGATTAGCCGCCATTTAAGTACCATCGATCGACTCGCAGATCTCGAGCCTTTCGAATTATCGAGCCAAGCAATTTAAATTTCTTCCACGCCATGCGCTTATCGTTTCACTCGGTCAACGATGCGTTAAAAAGAAGTCTAGTCGCGTTCGTCGTCCAATCCGCCGACTAAAAATCGCAGCGTGGCTCTCGTCACGAGTGCGCTCCGAGAAGAAGAGAAGCGACAGCGAGGAGGAACAAGCGTCCCGCTGTAAATCGTAGAAGAAAATCGCGGTCCATCGCGAGCGGCGTAAACACGGATCAAACTATTAGCGGGAGGCCGTGGGAGGAGGTGCGCGCCTCTAGTCTCTTGTCATCGAGACGGACGTCGGTCGGGTGGTTTTTCTAAATCCCACGGGCACAGATGATTAATGGGCTCGTCCTCGCTGTTTCGTACGCGTCGCATCGGGCGAACGCCGTGAAAGAATGCCACGGGCGAGGATTCGCGAACAACGGACCCCTCGGAGAACCCACCGCCCGCGTGTCTGCGCTTGCGCGCGCGCTAGCGAGGGCCGCCTTTTGAATAATCCGTGAATGCGTCCGCGGATCCGTATTCGGCCACGGGTTCGTTCAACCGGCGAACAAAGCGGCCCGGATAATGATCCATTATCAGCCGGTGATAAAGATACGGCACGGTGCCGCGATCCACCGTGACTCGAACACGCAGACGGGGCCGAAAACTTTCTTTCTTTTCCCGCGCGACGCTGGATGATTAATCGCCGTCCGCGTCTTGTCAACGTCGATGCACCGGGCCGCGCGAAGAATGCGGGACCCGGTGAAAGTACGAGGTACCTTTCGTTTGTTTCGGCCCCTCGTGATCGACCGTTGTCCATTTGGAACGCGGAAAACGGATGTAACAGTGCCCGTTGGTGGTTGCACGCTGTACGGAGTGGTCTCCTCGTCGCGGTTTCGATCGGTCCCGTTTCGAATCGAGTGGGAAAAAATCGCTCCACTGACGGAAATTGCACTTGTTCGAAAGTAGCACGCGACGTCTCGCAAAACCGTACACTTGCGCTGCTCCGCGTGACGCGACTCTTCGTGGTCCCCTCTATTTCTACGCAATACGATCGGTCGAGCAGGCTATCGAAACCATTGCACAGCACTCCGCACACAGATAAGAAAGGATGAGTCAACACTTCTATCTATGAAAAATGAAATTTCCATAATGTTCGCGATGATTGATGAATTCGCGAAATCTGTCCGATTGAAATGGGTTTAAGCGTGGCTATTTTTACGATCATTTACAGGGTAACGAGCGTGTATAAATTTCCATCGATCGTTTAACTCGCGCGGTACACTCGAAATACAGATTCGAGCCTGCTACGTGTCGTGATAAGCGCGTAAATCATTTTATCCCACGTGATTCGACGCGAAGGGAGAGAGGCCAGGCTGAAAAGCTCGCGGGAATAGGTTACCCTGGCACCTTGGGCACCGAAAATAACCTGAACGATTAAGTCGGTGGACGACGACGATAATTGAGCGGGTGTGGGCGAGACGAGCGACGTACGATCGAGTTTCCTTCGCGAAAGAATAAATCTTCCCGCGGAAGATCGGTTCAACGAACGCCACGGTGGCTCCCCCAATTAACGACGTGCGTGTACACCGGTGTTTTCAACCCTTCTCGCTCCTCCTGTGGGAGAGGCGGGTGTGCGTCGCGGTAATTAGAGAAAAATTGGCTCGCGCGAAACGGCCGCGGAACAACGTTTTATTAAGCGTTTGTTCCGACACCGGCGGTCGCTATTAGCGTTCCCCAGATGAGATCTCGCGGACGCGATGGATCCGCGGGAAAAAAAAAAAGACTCCACGCTAACTACCGGCAATCAATCTCTCCCTGCAATTACTTTCGCTCTGAATAGTGCGCGCGAGCACTCAGCTCCTTTGCATTTCTGTTTTATTACCAGGTTTCTTGTATCCGCGCTTTTTTCACTCCTCGCTTTCGGAGCGAAGTACGCTTCCGGCTGAGCCGTGGTGCACGTGTTGGGATATTTTGACAGCGCGGTTTACGTAAAGCTGAGTTTTTTCCCGTCGTTACGTAACAGTCAATTTATTTACGAGCATTAATATCGTCTCGCGTTTTTTTATGGAAATTCACCGTTTCGAGCACTCCATGCTTTCTCTTCCCGAATCACGTTCGTTCCCTGAGATTATCCTAATTATAGAGCTTGATCGAATATAACTCAAATATTTGTCATGCACGAGGATTTCTCGCTATTGCGATTCGATTTAGAATAGAAGGGGGTAATCATGAGAATGTGGCGCGATTTTAATTACACTACGCGTGGTACCAATCGTTACTCATCGGGCGTCTTATGACAAAATAAACGGACCGTCAACGGTGTGTGCCTTGCCAGTCGCGGCAGCTGCGAACGTTCGCATTTGTGTTACGCTACACGTCCGGATGATAAACAAAAGAGAAGGGGAGGAAACGGCGATGAAACGTGGCCGTGTAACAAGCGAAATGGTAGTTCTCACGGCGTGGCTAGCTCCGAAATTAATGCTGGAAATTTTACGCATCGAGAATTGTCAGCGAAACGGTAGATACCAAGCAGACGAACCTTTTATTAACCAAGAATACCTTTTCACTTCGCTCACCAAACGTAACACGGAGGAAACCCAACAAATCTCTGCGCATTTCGTAGAACACTCTTCTTTAAAAAAAGTCACGATCGACAAATTATCGTAAACGCTCGAAGATCGAAGGAAACGTCTCCGTCGAGACGAATCGCGCGACGTCTGATAATAATATCGCAAGAGAATCGAGCGCCACCCGGGGGATGGCGTCTCTCGCGGAGTAAAAATGTCTGACGTCCCGCGGGGGACGGAGGTGCCGGGCGAGCGACAGGGTCAACGAGTCGCATAGCTGTCGGTGGTGTTAAGACACCGGGGCGACCGGTGTAGAATGAAAGACTGCGCGCTAAGCGCAGGCCCGTGTCCTGTCAGCCGTCTCGGTGTCACCTCGTGTCGTCTAGCGTTTTCGTGGCGTGGGCTCTTAATAGAACAGGCCCCGTGGCCGCCTGTATTCGCACCGAGTGCCACGCTGCCTCTCTGCACCGAACGTGTCACCGACTTGCCAGCCCAGAGACCGTTTCTGACCGGGCTGACTGACAGACCGACTGGCTCAGCCTGACTAACGCGTGACCGGGATAACCTCGCTCTCGATCGGCCCTCGCGCCATTCTCCGCGTGCCTCCCGCGGGGTTGGATCGAGGGACGAGCGGTGGCTCGCGAATCTCGATCGATTGGGGTGGTCCGTGGCTTCGAACAGCTGACTTTATAACTGGACCACGCTGCATGATATTTAATGATCTGATATTGTGGACCGCGGATGAATGAAATTGTAGAGAGTACAGGTTACGTGTCCCTTGAAGAATCAAAGTGGATAAAATTGAAAGACATGGATACTGACACCATCCAAGAGGTCGTCTAAAAGCGAGCTAGTCGTCGAGAAGTGCGAAACGTAGAGCACCGCATAGATCTGTTGGAAATAAGTTCGAGCAGCGTAGCAGCTCGAAATCCACCGACCCCGTTTCCATCATCCCCGAAAGTCGAGCAGCGTCGTTTGATCAAACGGACGGTCATCCAGCGTGATTCAGATATCCGCGCGCACAAAGGGAACAGGGATTATCTCCGTGGACGTGCAATTAATCGCGTTCACCGCGGCGCTATCGGGGCGCAACTGGTGAGCCGCGCGAGTAGAATTGCTCGATTAAGCGGGCCGGACGGAATCAGAATCTGAAACGGCCGGCTGTCGCATTCCAACCGGCCGCGGCCGAGAGCCGCGCGCGAGCATGATAGCCCGCTACCAATGTATATTTAGAATCTCACCACCGCTATCCCCCACTGTCCGCCTCTATCTAACGTGGTTATCTGATAGGAGTAGCGAGTCGAGGGCCCTATCGGCTCTTTCCATCTGGCCGATCGATCGAGGAATTCCAAAGAAACCAACGGAACCGCGATTCGCGACCTAATGATAACGAAAAATTCAGTCGCCCCGGTGACTGGCGTTTCGAAACGTTCCCGGGTTCCCGGTGCCGACCTCCATCCTCGATCGATCGCTTCTTTTTCTTCTTCGCCTATGCAAATGAAACGAATCCTGTTACACGAGCGTACGCGAAATTCACAACTCTCACCAAATTTTGTCATTGCCACAGCGATATCGTAAATTCCATTTTTCATTTTGTCACTATAGATTTATCGAGAGGACACGGCTGGGTTACAAAATATCCACGAGGCGTCGCGACCATAAAAACGACGAATGTCCGGGTTCGAGGATTAAGAGAGTACCGTGATTTACGATATCTTGTTCTAATATTCGAATGTAACCGAATATATTCTTCCACGTCCTCGCGTGGAAGTACAAATTCTCCGTACGAAGTGGCCGCGTCTACGCGGGGGTTAGCACCAACTAGTTCCGTAGACATTTGACCGGGTGGATCGCCGCGGACGCAGCCCTCGATATAAATGAAGAGCGAGGGTAACAAAGCAGGTCGTACGGACAACTGCGAAACAACTTTTCACGTGGCACGGGCGTTCCCTTTGAGAACACGGCAACGAATACTGCGCATTCCAAAAACGTGGACGGAAAAAAGAAACGCAACGCCGGCGAGTTTTGCGCGGCGCGAGAGGATGCTTTGCATTTCATTAAACGAAGACCTCCGGGCGGAATGCGCGGGAAGAACGTCGTGGAATTCGGCCTTCGGCCATAGAATCGGCTTCGACCGTAAAAAATGGGAGCTCGAGTGGAGGAATGGATGATAAGGTGCAAACGCCCCGGTGGCCGTTTCCATTTTCCTCGCCGTGCGGCGGCGATCGCAAAGCGGAGGACTCTGTACGAGTTTCGTTGCGCGATGGAGGCTATCGTGTGCTGGATAACGACGCGAGCGATGGAAATGCGGAGGATGTACAACGCGTAGCCGATCGATGTAACAATAAACCGAAAATTGGGTTAACCGATCTAATATATACGCGAGTCCTTCTCGATCCAACGCGTCCAGAGCTGAACTGGTAGCGATCGAATAGAGGAGGCGCAGTTTATCAAGGAAAATCAGGCCTCAACGCGGCGAACGGCAGAACAACAAGTATTTATAACTCCGTACAGGAATCTGAGTCCGGAGAAATTATAAATCATCAATCCTCGGCCGGAGAGATTAACCGAACGAGAAGAAGAGGCAGAGGACGAGCAAGAAGAAGAAGAAGAAGAAGAAGAAGAAGAAGAAGAAGAAGAAGAAGAAGAGGTGGAAAGAGAAAGACGAGTCCGAAGTACCGCGTGGCACGACGACAAAGACGATGTAAATCTAAAATCTACTCGGGCCCGACATCGTCGTCCGATCCACTGAAACACATCCAGCACCGTTCAAATCCCAGCCTCCCCATTGACACGGCCGACAAAAGAAGAGCGGAGGTCCATAAATAACCCGGCCAGTTTATCGTGCCTATTATGCAATTACGATTGCATCTTTCGAGCCTAGGTGGTCCACGGCTTCAAGATCCTCTGCCCGGGCCAACGAGATAACGCCATTTAAAAACTTGTCGCTCTTACCGCTGTTAAATGTTTCGCGTCTCCCGCCAACCCCCTTTCAACCCTGTCGCGGGTCTATTTTAAAAACGCGTATCTCTAGTTTCCATTTTCCCGTAAGTGAAAATCCTCGAACAAGGAAAACCCGCGATATTTTTAGTCGTCGACTAATTTCCCGCTCCTCGAGCCACGGTATTTACTTTCCCTCGTGGCGCTTCCGCGACAGCTCGCTTCTTACTACCAGAAGACGCGCGTACCCGACGTAATCGTCCGTCGAATAAATAGCCACGAATATTTCATTACGAAACCGCGGCTGACACCACTGGTTGATAAGCGCGCGTTGTGTAAGTGATAATCGGACGACGCGTATAGCGAGCGGAGCAGATGGTAGACCAAGCTATCGAAAAAAGCTTCCCTCCGTGTTAGTACGCGCAGTCCACTTTTTCTAGCTCGCGTTCGAAGCCATCGAGATGTCTCGAAGGCAATCCCAACTCGAACGTTTCGATTCCAATATGAAAGCGTGCTTTTTCAGCCATCTTACGCTTCGATAAAGTGGATCTCGACTAAGTTTCCGTAACAGCGCAAAGTAGGATTAACGTTTCGCGTGTATCGATCGATCGATTCATCTCGCGATCTCATCGACTCCGCGGCAACTGGCTCCGGGCCAGTCCCGTCCAAGGGGCTATCTCGAAAATCGCTAGTGCCTCGGTGCCGGCTCGGTGCGCGCGATTTAAATTTATCTAAGGCGTGTTTTACGTCATTCGATGTCCACCGTCCCGACTGATTTGTGACCTTTCGTTGGTCTCGCAGCTGGCCAGGCGATCGCCCGGGCAAAGATCGTGAAATCAACGACCTGTCGACATTCCGCGGATTACCGGTCCCGCGTGACGCGATCGAGCGCGATCCGGTCCGTTGGTGTACGCGATCCACCTGTTACCGCTCGTCTGGCCACGCTCTAGGAACTGTCCGCCGCGTTAAGCCCGCGCCGGAAAGCCGGCCGGATCTATTTCGACTGATAAACAGCTGACGCGGCCGAGTCGTCGCGCGGCTAGCTCGCGCCGCAGAAATTCCGGCCGCGCAGCCATTCTCAAAGGGACCTGCGCTCTATTTATGAGCCGTGACAACCGGTCGAGCGAGCCTCTTCTACCGGCTAGATGGATTCAAGGAAACGTGGGCGTAGAAAGGGAGAACGATCCGCGAGTCGATCCGTTTCACGGATTCTTTAGCACCCCTTAAATATACCCGATCGCTTCGAGGGACTTGCCGTCTGGACCACGTCGACGATGGACGACAATTGATCGATTCGTTCTCGCGATTCGATACGCGTAGTTGTTTTGAACTGTTTAATGGCCGGTTCCCGTGAAAGTTGTGACACGCTGCGGACACTTTCGGATTTAAACGATCGCTCGGCTCGGCCGACGTAACGCGCGAGTTTCACGCGGTAGCTTATCGGGGAGCGTTGCGCCTACCGCAGAGAGTTCAATACGTGGCCTCGCGGTCTACCACGGAACCCGTTACATCTTGCTGTCCGTTACGCTTGAAATATTTGTTGTTTTCATAAGCGAGCGGGTGAAGGGAGGGAAAAATAGCGGCATTCAGGCGTCGCTTTTCACGCGGGCCTAGAAATAAACCACTCCGCTAGAAGAAACCGTGAAGGACCAGTCTAATCAAATTAGATCATTCCGGTTCCGCGTTGGCCGCGTGGAACGGACAGTTATAAATAGATTCAAAAACTATTGCTTTTCAATCCGCGCGGCGTGGCGAGAGGTTTTCGAGCGGCAGAGGCGAAGAGCCAGAGGCGGAGGGGCGAGGCGGGTAGAACGAACGAAAGAACGCAAAAGGGGGTTGAAGAAGGAAACGAAGCCTGTGCCCGGTTGCGAGCACGCAGAGAAAGAGAGAAAGGAAGGGTAGGGGGGAGAGAGAGAGAGAGAGGGAGCGACGGGTTCTCTCTCCCAGCGAAGCTTTTATGCCGAAGTTTCCGTGCCGGCCGCCTCGTGGATCATTTGTTATCTTCCACGAGAAAGCTCCCCGACGCAAATAGGTTTGTTTCTGGCCGCTTTAAACGCTTCACAATAATCCACACGAACTCAAATTCAATTAACGCCTCTCCATCGTTCCCGCCGCCCAACCCCCGCCGTTTCCACACTTTGTACCCGTTGACAGGCAACGAAAGTCGCGAGCCCCGCAGCCTCTCCTTCTTCCGTCTCTTTTATGCACGCCTGTGCGAACCGACGGAATATTGATGTACGTGCCTGGAACACGTGATAACCTTGAAACGCCCAGCGTCTCGAGAGACGCGACCAGTCGGCGAACACCCTTCCGTTGCATCGCTCACCGAGCGCTACCCTCGCGTACCACGGGTTTCCACGAATCTCTTCGCTCTTTTTCACAGTATTCGATCGTCGTTACGGAACCTCGAAGGAAGAACGTAAAATTAAACTGTATAATCTCGCGGAAGTTCGTCTAATTCCCCCTAATCTCTCTATCCTTCGAAACGGTGACCGGTAAATCATAGCTCGTCCGGAATTAGACGGCGCCCTTTCAGTGGGTCATTCAGCCCCACGGAATCGGGAATAACAGATTATCCGTTTCGTTTCTCCCCGTTGCGTGGACACTGGGGATTGAATTGACGGGGTCGAGAGTGAGCGCGCGCGCGCGCGAGCGCAACAAACTGTCGTCCTGCGGTAGAGGGGTTACTTTTTCGTGGAGAAGAAAAGAGCGGGCTCTGAAAGACGCGGAGGAAGATGGCCCCGTCTGTGTGCGCGTACGTTTGTACAACGAGAAGGACGACGGGCACGACCACGACGGAACGGGATCGAGGAAGAATGGGGAATAGTGGGTACGCGTCTCCATCCATCAGGCAACGGTCCGATCGGTCGACACACGCGACTCGAACCTACGGACAACCACCGAATGCATTATCTCCCGGACTCGCGGTGCACGGCTATCCCCCGATGCCTTTTCGATAATCAGAGCGTTTAGGCCTCTTTATGCATTCGTCGAATAACGTATGGCTCGCCGCGGGACCGATACTGATGTCACTGTCCTTGCCTTTCAACGTTCTTCTCTGCCCCTGCCTTATACGCGTTCACCGCGTCACAGGCGTCCTTGCTGTTCGTCGACTCTTGCGCGGACCAGAGTTCCGTTGGAATTCACCAGACCAAGCTATCGATAAGTGAAATTTCCACGAGAGTTAACGAAACAGAAACGATTGCACAGTCGAGAAGCGTTCGTTCTCTGAACCCTCTGAATCTATCTCGAGGAGTAGTAACTCGTATGACACGTTCCAAGAATGGAACCAGACGTCCGAGCGAGACCATCACTGGGACAAAGGTAGACGGGGTCGAACAGAAATTTTCAACAATTAATTGGCAATGATCCGTCGAACGCTGGGACCACGGCACGCCGCACGAATGCTCGAGCGAGCGTCCACGCAGACCAGCGCACCGTCCTCCATAAACGACGCACACCAACGATTCAGACAGCGTTCCTGCCGCGGGAAAATTAATGACTTACCTTCAACGGGAACAATACAGTCAGCTGCGACTCTTTACGTGTCTGCGAGCGGCGCGATGCTAGAGGCTCTCGCCTAAGGTCGAACAAAAACACACAAACGAACGCAAAAGGGGGTTGGAGGGCGGGGGCTGGGTACGCGTGTGCGAGTTGGATCGATTTATTTCCAGCGGGCGCGACCGCTAGAATGCGAACGATATCATTTTCGTAGCGGTTTTTCTACCGCTAGCCGCGAATACGTTCGACGGTTGTAGATCTTGGCGCGCGACGTCGATGTCGCGCGCAATTTGCCGCGGTCTCGCTGGATCATCGTGGTTTACGAGCCACCCCCCGTGCACCTTCCGTCGTCTCATCTCGCCCGTTACATTGTTGGCCGTTCTCTACGGAACACGAACTCTCCCACGATTTTAGCGCGACCGGTTGTATTTTCGGCCGCGAGACGCGGCTTGTATTCCAGCCAAAGCGGAACGAGTCTCGTAAACCTTCGGGCGTGGAGTTGTTGGACGATTCGAGAGAATTAAACGACGTGCTAATCCAAAACCACGAATACCGTACGCTATTAATAATACGACTTTAATGATTTTTCACTTTTCAAGAATTTCAAACGTACGCAGTGGTCGCGGAGCAGCGTCACTTTTCTCGCGGAGCCCGCTAAAAATCCTGACGCGTACTCTTCTTGTTTTACGTAGGTCGAGCACGCGTAGCAGATAAATATCATCGGTAACGCATCCCTCTTTCACGGGCGCCGCGGTTCCTGTCCTCTATGAATCATGTAGTACCGATGTTTTAGGTCAGCTTGTTCCTCTTAGGAGGCTGTCGGTTTTGATCGGCCATGGCGTTCCTCGTGGTTACCCTAGTCGGATGGTGCTCCGAGAACGGGCTCGTGGTGGCTACGTAAGCCTCGCGCGAGCATTTATTTATGGTCCCGGATCGCTGGGGTGTACGTGGAACCGCCTCTACACAACCGTAACGCTCTTCTCGCGGTGCATTGCCTATCGGATGAAGCTGTTCCCCCATTTAATTCCGATCTCCTACGTCTTGCACAGCGAACGCTTGTTTCGGGGCTAGATTCTGGTAATACTTTCATTGCCTATGCTGACACGATGTTTTCGCGGGGGGAAATTACATACAGAGAGGAAAATGTTGAGTACAATGCGAAGAGTTCGATAAAAAAAATCTACGCTCTTTGGAAAGGGATGAGTACTACGAAATTTGAATATAGAAGAGTGAAAAAAGATTGTAGGAAGTAAATGTATTGAAATATTCCCGAGTATCCAAAACATCTCGCGCATCCATCTTCAACACCTTAATGCCTGGACAAATTGGAACACTACGTCTCCCCGAAAGGGGAGAAAAAAAAGAGGAGAGAAGTAGAAGACTCGGGAGGTTGTCTCCTGGTTGAATGGCTGGCGCTTTCCCAGGGGCGACGTTTGGAAATCTTATCCGAATGGTAAAGAACCCTCGGAAGAATTCACAGTAATATGTAAACCTCACGCAAGCATTTATTTATGGTCTCGGGTCACCGGCTGCGCGCGGGGGCCGCCTTCTACCGCGTACTTCACAGAACATATATTACACCGAGCCATCAGCCGCTGAATAAAGCTGTTTCCTACTTAATTCCGCCCTCCACTTTGATCCGTGGACGCGAAAGCGCCTCCGCGACCGCCCGTTAATTGACGCCGCACCATGCAATAATTGGCGAACACCAGCTATCTGACATCACTCGCGGCGCACTGTTTCGCGGGATCAACTGTCGTCGCTGCTCTTCGCCGCGTTTCCGAATCGAGGCTGTTCGAAGAAACTCTGATCGGAATGTTTCAATTGCATCTTAATGGTAGACTACGATCAACTTTTTTTCTACACATTGGTGTAAGCAGAAATAATTAGAAGGATTCAAGGATTCCAATGAAATCTAAATTAGAAGTGAAATTTTCTGGAAATCCACTCGAGAAGAATAGAAAGGGAAGCGAATTTCTGTCGATCTACCACCGTCCAACCGCGTAGCCGTAACCAAAGATCGCAACGATTCGCGACGCGATTCGACCGATCCCTCAACCCTCGGTGACAAACATAAATTTCTCCATCTCTCTGGACATAAACGCAGCGAAGAAGAAGCCGCGTGCCAACGCGAATTTCCCCCTTTTTGCCACGGCGGATGACCAACATTCGCGCTCGAAAATGGCTTCTCTTGGAGCACGGACGTCGATCAGACAAGACGGTGCGCGTACACAGGCCGAAAATAGTTGCTAGGGGTGTAAAAAGGGGACGGCGGTGCAAGCTGAGCGTGATTCCGCGCGGGCAGCCGACGCTGCTCCCGCGTACCCTCGCGCGTTTCGAAATAGGTATCCGAAGGGATAATTAAGCCCGCGAAACAGAGTCGCGCACGGCTGAACGTTGAATAAATAAATTCAGCCGCGCATGCGGGACGCGTAATCGTCGAATTATGCAAAGCTTTTCCAACAAGGAGGTTTTCCCTCTCGTTAGCCAGGGGCCCTGCGGCCCCGCTCCGCTTCGAGGACGGAAAATTTATGTGGACGTTAAATTGTTACATGGTACCTAATGTGCCGTGTCATAGAACGACGGTGTTAACGAATCGTCTGGTTACCATTTTGTCGTTCGCTAATTGGCGTTTCTCTCTGCATTCTCGAAGGGGTGGAAGATTTTCGGTAGAAACTGCAGCTTCCACGAGTGATTTCGGAACATGTAGATTTATATGGAGTTAATCAAGATGTTGGGAAATCTATGTTCACCATTCCACGATTATTGGAAAGGTTCGAGCATAAGGCATAGGCGGATTGCATGTGTTCGTTGGTTGGCTCGTAGAATTCCTTCTTCAGGGACGTCTTCATACACGCACGACCTACTCCTCGCTAACCGTGAATGTCACCGTGACCAATCCTTCTCCGACGAGCGCGCAGCTGACTTATGCATTCCTTTTTATCACGCATCAAAGTACCCTGCCCCGTTCCACCGCCAGTCTTCGTACTTTAATTCTCTCTATCTCTCTCTCTCGTATCCTCTTAATACACGTTTCTTATCACGCGTGGTTCTTTTTTAACTAGCGGAAAATCATGTTACCGTTGCTGCAGGTGCTGCGAAACTTTTATCGCCGTGTTTATCGTGACTTTTCGACATATTTTCTTGTCGGTAAGCGCGCCTCGTCATGCTCGCTTTGGCATAAACGCGCTTACTTTTTCCTCCTGCCTCGATTAAATACATTGGACCGAACGGGCAGGAATTGGCTACGGAAACGTTATTACGAATGAAATCTCGGGAATGATAGCGCGCGCGTTTCGCGTTAGGACTATTTTAATGCGAAACCGCTGAAGCTGATCGACAGATACGATTAGTACAGTCAAATTATCTCTCGCATCTTGCAATATTTTAACAGTGAAATTAAAAAATTCCACGCCGGGTGCTACTTTAAAAGTAGCGTATCGATAAACTCGCAATAAGGAAACGATATTAAACCAGCAATTGCTAAATTCCGACGATCGATCAGCAGTGAGCAAGAGTGATTCTATATTCCACGCCGCTCGACTGGATCGACAAATAATCCCCGATTTCAGCAACACCGATTTTGCCAGCCGTTGCCTCAGAATCATCGGTTATCGATCAATAACGAGGACCAACAGCGGTAACGGGAACGTTAATTTTACCAGTTTCAGAGATCGATCAGCGAGAGGAGAGTACGTCCCGATGAGGAAACCTCGATCCAACCGCAATTTGCTCGCGTTCGAGCACGCGTTCGATCGCGCGCTCTGAAACGGTGATTTCAATGCGTAAAATCATCGATTCCGCGTGATTTATTCGCAGAACCGTGCTGCGTCTGACTCGGTTGTCCGCGAGTCGGACGTCGCGACGCCTAAACACACGTTACGGATAATGAATTCGAGAGATTGCCTTCAATATATTGATCGATAGCCTGACAGAGTAAATTATCAAGTGGATCGTGACGGACTCTTAACCAGGTGATCCCGGCTATTTAATCGTGAGATATCGCAAAGATAATAAACTGTTAAACTTGTCGAAAATAATAAATATCGAGCTGAAAGATCGTGGCGAAGCGAGGTGTTAAACGTTAGAACGTCGCAGGCAATTTTCTATATTTAAAGCAGATGGAAATTATAACCCGATACGTGGGATGCTCGGAATCGTGGATTTATTAACACGTGTAGCTATAAAATTACACGTTACCGGCGCTTATTAATGCTCCGCGTAAAATTAGGGCCACTTTATTATTTGTGGACTGGTAAACGCGGCCATTCAAACTCGAGTAGCTATCTCGAGAGGGGAAATCTGCGGCGAGAGAACGAGATTGCGAGGGGGTAAAAACGCTCTCTAATTCACATAAATAAACCAAGAGCCGTCTGCCAGGTAGAATTGTACGACGATGTCACGCCTCGAGGACACGTTAAATTGTTGAACATCGGGTGCGCGCGTCCGCAGCGATCATTGTGCCGCGGCTGTTCCGGTGCTCGTGTCGTATCAAAACCCCAAGACGCTCGAACAGACGCCATTCAAGAGCAGGCCATAAATTTCCTGGGGAGCGGAACACTGTTCTTCTCTTTCTTTCTTCCTTTCTTTTTTTTTTACAATCGCTCGTCCGGCCTGGACCGGCGAATGCCCCGTTTCATACGAGCCTCGAATTCCTCCCGGGCTTTTTATCGTTCTTGTTTAAATAGCTACTAATACGTAGACAATTTGTCGATGGGGGGAGAAGGAGAAAGGTATCCGGCTGAAGGCACTGCAGCCATCTCATTAGAATCTTAAGGTCGTAGTCACGTTCGAAGAATCATCGAACGCGACTGTAGTTGCGATCGAATCTCTCAAATATCGCATCGTACGTCCTAATTACAAACGCTATCAACACCCAGAGAGGGTAGCTTACTTGCACACCCGTAAAACTTGAACGTAAGCAAATAGTAAGCAAATCTTTCGAAGAATGTCCTCGAAATGCCGTATGAAGACGTCTCGCGGCGATCGTCGTTGAGAGAGACGTCGTTGGGTTCGCGCGTCGAGTTTTCCCGGGGACTTTTGTCGCGGGAAAACCACGGGACGCGTGTAGCGTGGCGGCGGGCCGGCCGAGCCATTCAGCGGCAGCTCGTAAATTTTCAGGAGCGGGAATCCTCCTTCGGGGAGGGGTTTGCCGGGGCCGAAAGAGGGCGAGTGCAGGAGCATAAGGATCAAGGATCCCCGTGGCGAGCGGCCCGCGCAGCAACAGGCGGCCCACTTCGCTCCCGGTACACATCCATTACCCCATCGGCTCATCCCGTTTGCGCTCGCTGCTCGCAATGAAAATTTATGTCCTAATAAGTGATTTGTACCGCGGCGAGCGTACTCCCTGCCCGACTAGAGCCTAAATTGCCCAGCCTCTGAGGCGGACGCGTGCTCCAGCCATTGCGAATTCCATCGAATGGCTCTCGCTCCCTCCAGCATCCGTTTCGATGGTTTTTCGTCGAGATATTATCGGTAAGGATAACAGAATCAGGATCTTTGTACGTACAGTCGATATAGTGTAATTTCGAAAGCGTGAAAGCGTAGGAAAGATCTTAATTTGGGATTCATGCCTCGCGTAGGTCGCGGTTGATGATACCACGGAACGTCCGCCATGTTTCGAGCTTGATAAAAATTTCGCGAGGTAGCAACGAGGTAAATTAAGCATTGTTAAACGATCGTAGAGAGAAGCTCGAACGTGGAAAAATGGCAGCCATCGGGCGGGACGTGCGCGCGCAACGTTAACGCGGAACTAGCTGCATATCTGACAGGGTATTGCTCATCTGCATGTTGATTGATTAATGCGCACTGACGAAAAGAATTTTTGTTGTTACTAAAATGAAATATGCGACGCGGCCAGGGAAACCAGTTCCAGCGTAGCGTTCCAGCGTTAGTTTCGCCTGTTAGCCATGGTAATCGTGGATGCGCGCGTACACCGCGCGGTCTCATCATCATGCGCGGCCAGCGCGCCTCGAGGATCCTTCGAAAACCGGGGACCATCTCTCTCTCTCTCTCTCTCTCTTTCTGTGTGTGCTCGTTAATTCGCTATCGAAGATCGTGCCCTCCCGATTCCACGGAACCGATTTAATGCGACGTCGAACAGCCTCGAAAATTGCCACGATGGGTCGCAGGTGGGTCTGTTTCGCTAGGGACCACGAAAAAGGAGCATCGAAATTCGGGAATCCTCTACTCCCGCGATATTTAATATCCCGCTAGCCAAATAATAAACTGGAAGGTAGCCAAAGAATAGGCTTAACGCACTCCATTTTGAGAATGATCTCTTCAGCGAGAATAACCGTAACACTTAAACATCTAAATTTATTCAAATTACCAGAAGATACCGCCGGCCCTTGTGATCGATATAATAGCAATTTTAAATCTGTGTCTATGTAGTCGTCTCTCCCAGTTAACCTGTTCCTCCGTGGCTACCTTGACCCAAACCAGAGCGGCCCGAACGGCGATCAATCGCAAATGCATCAGCTATTTATTGCAATCGACCAAACAAATATGCCCCCGAAGCGCGGACTCGTAATAGCTCCTCGTATTATCCGCTTGTTATCCATCCATCGGTTGAGTCGCGCCACCCTTACCACCGCTGCTCGTAAAGAGTTTCAACCGCGTGGAACGTAACCGATGATCATCGGAACCGACACGTTAAAGGTAATCCAGACGGAGTTGCGCGCAAACTGGGAGAGCAATTGGCGATTACTCGTACGTGGAGAGAACTGTTTCAACTCTCGCTCTCTTCCAGACTCGAAAGATTGGCTGTATATCTTCGACGCGCTTCTAATTTACGACGAAACGATTGATTTCTGATTGCGGGTTGCGTGGACGATCTTCCGCGGTCTGTTGAATGGCGAACAGTCGCGTTTGGAGTAAAGGCGTACGCTTCAAGGATGGGAGTCGCTATCGGTAGCGATCCCGCGTGGGATTAAACGGCGTTTCACGGGTAACGCGATCGTATGAATTTCATATATGAGTCTGATCGTTTATCGCGTCTATTTTTACCGTGTTTACTTATGAAATCGGCTGAACACGGTGAACAGCCATGAATTTTCACGCATGCGAGCCCCGTTTCCGTCGAGGGAACTCGGCTGCGCTGATTAATCGGGGAAAAGTAAACAGAGAAAGCCACGGAGGAGTTAAAAATCGGCAGGTGGTACCGGCGATACTTTCACGAGAGCCGGCACTTTTTCTAGAAATTCTCCCATTTGCCACTCGTTTAATTTATTCGACATCCGAACGCGGAACCGTGCGAATCAATTTTAAACAGTTCGAGGGAAGGAAAAAAATATCGCCGTAACCGCTACGCCATCAATAGACTCGTACCGTTATTTAAATCGTGACGAGGCGCAAGCGTGAAAATGCAATCAACTTCTGAGACTTCTTCGACGTAGAAAAAAAACACGATAATTAATGTTACGAAATTATCATATTATTCTCGTAAACGCGAATTAATTCCACTTTAAATTAATATCTTAATTCATTTCGAGACTTGTAGTCCATTCATTATTCACCTCCTCTACTCGGAGCGAATAAACAGACCCTCTAGTCTTATCCACGTATCTTACTCTATAATTATAACGAGTGCATCGTCTACGAGCTCTCCATTTCAATCTTTAGAATCTTCGATAACCTTAAGTCTAATTGCACCCGGCTAATGATAACGCAAACGTAACCCACTCTTATGCATTCTTCGCATCTCCCTGTTGCATAAATATCGTTCCACAGTTCGAAGAGAGTACTTCTCGATGGTGAGAACGATCGCCCAGTAATTACGCGATGGCGGCGTCTAGCCGATTGCTTAACAGGGAGCCGAAAATATTTGCGCGATCTATGATCGTCGAGCCGTTTTACAGTCGATCGACCGTCCCTAAGTAGATCACGAGGACGCACGGTGAAGGATGAGTGCAGGGTGGAAGGTTTGGTCGAAACTAGGAATCATCGCGCTCCAGTAGCTGCCGTTTCGCGATCGTTATCGAGAGACTCTTAACGCTGCGTGCTTCGTGGACATTAGGCAACGCTGGTTCCTCGATTTTCCGCCGTCAACGCGCGCGAGCCGAAGATTTCTACGGAATTGGATGATTCCGTGTTAATTGGGATGTTCGTGGCTAAGCTTCGATTGGTATAAGAGAATTGGTTAAGTCTGTGATTTCATCGAACGCTAGCCAAACTAATCTATGATTTTCATTCGCTCTTATATTTTTCATTGCTTTTAAATATTTATTTCCTGGATGTGAACGATCGTCTAATGGTAGGATATAGTTTGTTCTGTTTTCTCGATTGGTATCCTCCGTGGAATTATTTGTTGTATAATAAAGCTTGGGATCATTTAAGGTACGATGAAGACATATAATTTCAATTCGTACACGTAATGAGAATGATACTGAGAATCACCGTTGTTTAATTCATAAGATGATTATACGTCGAATAATTCGAGGATACCGGGAAGAAGGATTTTAATTGCGTAGATCATTTTCTCAGAATACTAATTGCGACAGGGTACTTCAACTTTATCGGGGAGGTACACGACGGCGCGTACAACGTGAAAACAATTTTCGAGCCGGCGTTATCAAATAATGTCATCTTCGGGTAACGGGGGAAAAGTTCGATCGAGCAAATTACCAGCCTCTGGGCACAAGATGTTTGCTTACAAGCCCGCGATCCTGTGACGCTCGGTTTTTTTTCAAGTCGAAATTTATATTCAGAAATAAAACGAGCAATTAGGCGACCAATTTCTGTACCCCGAACTGGCAATTTTCAGGTTCGATCGCACGAACTCCCAATCGAAACTATGCCCTCGACCACCTGAGCTTTTTAACTTCTTTTTTACAAGAAACGTTATCTGGACGAAGCTGGTTGGTCGATCATTTTCCTGCAACGAGCGCAGTCCGCTGTTGCATCTATTATTGCCCGGAATGACGCCATTTTGGACCCGCTCGCCATAATATCGCCGACATTCACGGCACTCGAGGAGCGATCGCGATATCTCAATCGTTTGAACGCGGAAGTATCGCGATCCGTTTATTTCTTCAAATCGCACTGCCGTTTACGTATCAACGCCAGGTTCGAAGCGTCGCGACGCTCGCGTTGTTGAACGCGATCCCACGATTATTTCATCCACGACGCGGACACGCGAGCTGTCTATTTTCCTACGCGTTCCATCGAGAGGGTATTTTGCGCGGTGACGACGAACGACGCCATCGCGACGCTTCCACCGATCGGAGTCGTCGAAATTCGACGCGTCTCGCTCGCTGGGAACCGTGCACCTCGTTCCTCGCGCTCGACGCGTGGATGATTCCTTATTAGCAGCAATTATCGTTCGTGTTCCGATTTTTATCGCCACCTCCATTATTCATTTTTCATCCTATTCAGAGATAGTAAACGTTACGAAGATTACCTGTCACGATAATTCTACTTTCTTGTTACGGCTGGCCTTATAACGCGCGGCCACGATTCACTAATTGTTTATCATCCGTTTTGTTACCCCGAGATAGCACCGTTCGACGAACAATCTGTTAGCCAGAATTGTTACGACACGGCGAACAGTGCATAATCGCTCGAGTCGTTTCATCGAATAACGTAATTGGTCCACTTTAACAGAGCATTGACGCTTTTGTATTCGTAATTGGATTAATCTCTGGATCGTTCGACGGAGCGAATTTTATGAGATTCTAAACGGCAAGCCTTCCGGCCGATTTGTTAATGGCGGAACTGGTTCCTCGCGTCGACTCCTTGGTAGAATGCGAACGCACGTTCGATTTGTAGGACACGAGAGGCGTTGCGACACCCTCCGACGCGTGTCTTTGCGGAATGGAAGAGAAGTAACAAACTAGCGGTACGATCTTGGATTTTCCAAGTCGACGCGATATCGAGATTCGTCGTCGATTACGCAACCGGGTCCCCAAAACACACCCAAACCCGAGAGACGAACGAAATCCACGCCACGTGGTGCTTATTTCTGGGTAATCGTTATTATTAAATGTCGCTGGTACGCGTTTATGGCTCGGGCGTCAGTTAGACCGGCGACCTTGGTGCGAATTTTCTGCAGAATCCTCTTGGGCCTCTCGAAGAGGCGGTGCGACACAACGGGTCCTTTGCTTTCGGGATCGTTTGGAGAAAACACGACCAGGTCAGAGCTCACCTAGCGTAATTATCTCGGGGTACAATTCACCCTTTGACGAGAGGACGTCTGCGTCGGTACGACTGTTCGTGATTTACTACGCTCGCTTTCCCGTGCTTCTCTCTTGTTCGCGCATAATTCCGCGAACGAGGCAATTATCGTCCACGGTCTATCCTCTCCGTGCAATTAACGGGGGCCATAGGGTTGGCCTAGAGAGAGAGAGAGAAAGAGAGAGACTGGTTCTTCTTGCTCGCGTTGAAAAATTCGTAGCTCGAACGACGTCGGTTTAGGCTCGCTCTGCGCCGCGTCGGACGCGAGGCAACCTCTGAAGGCCTCTTGTAACGGACGCGACTCTCTACCAACTCCTGAGACGTGCTCTTTCAGTCGGACGCGAGCCGTGCTAGTCTAGATCGCGTGGTTCTAAATGCGGACGCGTGCATTAATCTGATTCGATTCGAGCGTATCGCAACGCGTGGTGACTTCCATCAAGAGCCGTCTGTGACCGCGTGCACGCGAAAATCAAAGATCTTAACGAAGTAACACTGTGGCAGCCACCGAAGTCTACTATATGTAGAAAATCGTGGTCGTCGCGGGGCGGAAAATTCGTGACTCGTAACCGTAGCCAGCCGCTCCCGAGGAGCGGTGCCGGAGGAAACGAGAAACGCGTAGAAGGAACGGGGCCGCGGAGTAGGCGTGAGCGCGAGGGAGTCTCGAGCGAGCGAGCGCGGAGGAAAGGAGCATCGGTTTTCGTATCCCGTTTGGGAGGCCCGTCGAATGGGCTCCGGCCTTCGGCCGTGAGAGGCCGGACGACGCGCAGGCAAAGACAGACGGAGCGAGATAGGCACGGCCGAGGAGGAGAACGTGGGCCCGTGTAAACGGAGAAAGAGAACCAGAGACGGGGTGGCAGTGCGGCGGGACCGAGACGCTTGGCGAGAAGGAGACCGGTGACGGCGAAGGAAAGGGCCCCCCGCGCCTTACAATGCAGCCTGATTTATGGCCCGGGCGCACATACATAGAGTTACACACGATATCATAATACCATTAATTCTTCGTCAAATTCCCCGCTGACTGAATCATACTGGCCGCGCAGTAAATCACGCGGGGCGACTAATGTGAACGCGACCAAGCGCTCCGCTGTCTTATCTCCTTTTGAACCACGGGGGCAGGTGGATCCAGTCTCTCGGCATCCGCTGAATTACTCCTCGTCCCGGCCTCGGCTGGCCCCCTCTGTCCCTCACTATTTCGTTTACCCGCCGCGTAACCACCTCCGCGGACCCGACGCACTCTATTTGTCTCCTCCCGTTTCCGTATTTTTATAGCCGCGCGCGGTTCGCCACGGGAGGATCGCCGATTTCGCGAGGGGCTACCGCGGCAGACGAGACACTCGTTTATGTAATCGTGGTTCTCGCATCGGATTCCTCTCGACCCACGACGGTACCATTCGCGAGAGGACGCGTGGCCGCTTCGCGACGCATCTACTTCCGGTTCTAACGCCGCATCCTCCTGGTTGCTCTTCGCAAATCGGTTTGGGGTGCTTCCCGGCTACAGGGTTTCTTTCGCGACATTCATGCAGGAAGCGAAGCGTTTGCTGGTGTCCGGTTCAGAGCGAGATATTCGCTGGTGGTCTTAATGGCCTCTCCCCTGAGAATTTCATTTTGAAAACAAACAAACTATTCCGACTTGCATCCATAATTCTTGCTGCAAGTTTACCGTGTCGAAACCAGAAGCATTTTTGTAAATTCCGGGCTCCAAATAGATTACCCGAAAGGTTCCAACTGGCTCCTACGGAAGCAACGAGCGTTGCTCCGACTGTACCAATAAAATATCCCGGTTAATTACTAGGACCAGACAGTTCCGTCGGTGTTTAGCAAATTTCTCGTTTATTATTCGCCGTTATCGCGGTATCTCGTTTAATCACGTTCTATCCACGCCCATCACCTATCCGTCTCGGTCCGGCCCGAACCTGTTCGTTAACTCTCCCTCGCTTCTATTTATTCTGCCTCCACTTCTGACACAATGGTCACGTAATGTCCACCTACTTTCGAACGACCCGAGCCTTCCTATCGATTATTTCCCGCTATTCTTGCGCGCCGCTCGTCCTTACACGTCGGCCATTCCGCGATAACGCGAAACATTTACAAACTGCGCTCGTCCCGCCGCAAATTGTTCCGAATCGTCCACCAATGGAACTTCTTTGGTCAACCTAACCAACGTTCAGTCGTTAGGCGCCAGTTATAAATCGACTCTTGCTCAATATCGACGCGATAATCTATTCTCGCCCGTGTCCCCGCGATCCTCTTCTAATGGGCCAAAAGTTATGGAAAAATCTTTCGTAATCGCCGGCGAGACCGCTCGAAATACTCGAGGGAGAGAGGAGCCGGCTAATTTGGCTATGGTTTTCCTGCGGGAACGTCACGGGACGTGAATTATGCGCGTGAATCGCTATCAGCGACGAGTATCGAAATTTATAATCTCTCAACCAATATATTTTAACCGTGATTTAGTGGCCGTTTAAGGTGGCGGCCGCCGCCGCGAAATAATCGCGCGGCATTAAGGCCCCGCGACTCCGCATTCCTGTTATGACACACTGGCACAAATTTCCGCGGCGAGCCGATCTACACAAATCACCGGCTGCTTACTTCTTGCCCAACCCGCGACGTTCCGTTTCGTAGATTTCCATTATGACTTATCGCCGATCGGGCGAGCGGCAGCGTGGCCGACGCACGATTTACGGCCTAACAGAACCTTCGCCTCGGACCCACCATTCACGTTTCCGCGCGGCTCTTCCTCGTTCTTCTCTCGTCCTACCTTTTTTCCCCACCCTTTCCTCCTCTTTTTTCCTTTACGCCCGTTATACGTGCGTGTCCGCGGCGATTCGTACCCTCCGCGTGCTCTACGAAACACGAGAGCCGGCCGACTTCCCGAAATCCGAACTTTCTTTCGCCATTTGCTGGCCGAGGAACACGTGCTCGCGTCGTTGGAGGCAGAGAGGTTTGTGGGAAGAAGAACCCCCTGCTGCCTACGGCGTAACTTTCAAGCCGCGCGACGATACGTATGGTTTTCTATCTAGAAAAGATCGTCTAACTGGTAAAAGAGGAAACAGAGAAGAAAAAAATCTGGTACCAATGTCTATTTTAACTGTACACGTTAAGTACAAAATGAAATTGATGAACATCCTCCTTCGTCGAACCCCCAGCAAGATACGTCGCAACGATTCCACAACGATTAAATCGCGAGTACCTGTTCGATTCGAGAAACCCGACTCTATCCCCGAGAGCAATTCTCGCAGCGATTTGCTCGAGGCTCGCCTACCGACCACCGCTAACCGCCAATTAAACGCGAGCGTGGGACCAAGAGAAAGAATCAGCAGCAGCAGCAGAAGAAGAAGAATAAGAAAGTAAACAGGTTCGGAACTTACTCTGGCCGATGTGCACCCTCTTCATCCACGGATAGATCTGCGGTGGATTGGTGACGCTGGCGTTCGTCTTGTTCGACGAGTTGTTCCCAGTGCTGGACGTGCTGGACGTGGACGACGCCGGCGAGGACGCGGAGGACGCGGTGGTCAGCGTCGAACTTCCCTCTGCAACGGGCCTGGAGCTACCGCTGGCTGGCGAGGCGGCCGATGCCGCGACCGACGACCTCGATGAGCTTCCCGGTGGCGATGTCAGCCCGGACGCCGCCTTGCTCGTGCCAGGTGCCACTAAAGGGGTCGGACTGTTCCTGGAGGTGGACGTGGTCAGATCCTGGGGCGACGCGACGCCGGTGGAGGACGTCGAGTCGGCGTACTTGCAGCTCGAGGTGGACGGTGCTGACGGGGCGGACGCAGCCTGGAGAAGCGGCGTCGTCGGGTCCTGATGGAGCTGCTGCTGTGGATGATGCTGTTGCGGATGATGCTGGGACTGTTGGTGGAGACTGTGCTGCTGCGAGGTGGTTGTCGCGCTGAGTCGCGGCTGCGGCTGCAACTGCGTGTAGTCAATCATGCCCGTGGGCGCCGTGTGCTGTATCCCGGAGGCTGGCGTCGCGTACGGATGCTGAGGATAGTGTTGCTGGGGCGAGTAGCAGGGCGCCGGATAGCTGGTCGCCGCTGCGTTCGGATTGTAATAGTCACCACCGGCGGGCGACGCCGCCTGCATCGGTTCTCCAGGCGAATTGGCCGTGGCACGGGGCTGCTGTTGAGCCTGCTGACCCGCGTAGCACGACGCGAGCGAATTTACGAACTGATAGGAACTCATAGTTCACGCGAGTGCACCCGACGTCACTGTTACGATCGTTCCACACGTGTACGGTAGTACGACATTCACGAGAACAACACCACCGGTCTGCTCCGCGGTCTTCGAGTGGTGGCGGCAAGGGTACGCGCACTGTCGTTAAATGCGGGACCGTGTCATCGCATCGGTCCGTTGATCTCACGACGAGAATGACGAGAACGATGACGAGGACGACGAGACGACGGTAGGAAACGGTAGCATGTCACACCAACGGGAGCAGAGACCGATCCTAGCAGGGGTTATAGCACTTGTCGTAGGTGGGATAGAAAGAAACCGTTCTCCAGTCCCTTCGGCTGGTTCACACCTATCGCGGGCTGTTACACGCGGGCAAACACGTCCCTAAACGGGATTCGATAATGAACGAGGGGGGATCTCGCGACTCGAATAGAAGGTAGTATAGAGAGAGAGAGAGAGAGAGAGAGAGGCGAGCCGTGTGCCGGCAGGCGGGCAGAGTCTCTAAACCGACCTGAGCCGGAGTCGACGAGTTTACGAGGGCCACGTGGGCCTGGGCTATAAAACTGTCTTCTGCTTCTTTACGGCCTCACGAGTCGCAATTACCTACAGAGAACTCGTCGGGGCAGCGTGCAGTAGCGCGTAACAGCCGGCTTATCGGGCCGCCCCATTGAAGACGGGAGACCCCCGTGCACTCTTCTTCGTATCTTCCTTCCAGGACGATTTATTCGCACGTATCACCGCGTTCTCCACCGGAACGATACGCACGGGAACCGCGATACGACGGGACGAACGACGCGAGCAGTGTGGTACGCCGCGCGGCGAACGGTACGCGGCCGCTCGAGCCGAAAAACCAGGAACCGCGCGGTCCGGATACGAACTCAGTTGGTCCGCGGTGCGTCGATTCTCGGTATCTGCCAGTGTACCGATGTCACCGCATTAGGGGGTGAAGCGTTATTGCCGCGGCTCTCGACGTTCGCCGTTCCCTGTTGCGTGCGCGGAGGGTGGTTGGTATCGTACTGAAGGCCTCGCCACGATCCAACGGAGGCCCGGTGTGTGCGGTAGCTTGTCACGTGCCCGCGCTCTCTGCGTGTCAGAGGAGCGCCTCGACCAATCCCCGTCGTTCGTCAAACCTTGATTGGTCTCTCCGCCGGCGTAGGATTCTTCAACCCCGTTCCTTGCGTCTCCGTCGGGTCTGTATGGTGCTGGTGCTGCTGCTGCTGGTGCTGCTGCTGGCGCTGCTGCCGCTGCTGCTTGCTCGTGTGGTGGTGTTGCCTGGCTGCTACCCGACGTGACAAGAGCCGACGAGAGGGGTGTGCGAGCGAGACGGGAAATCCGAGGGGTCACAGAGAGGGGATAGCACCGTCAGGGGGGCTAATGGAGAGATATTCGGGAGCCCCGAGGACCGATGGTGGGGCGAGGATCGTTCTCTCTCCCTCTCTCCCTTTTTCTCCTTTACTCCTCTGCAACCTTCTAGCCGCAACGTCACCAAGAAGTAGTCTTCCGTTTGCCGTCTCTGCGAGGGGGCAACGCGCGCACGCGCCCCCTTCCGCGTACACCCTCGTGCGCGACGAAAGAAGGAAAGAAGAGAGGCGGCGTTCCACGCGAGAGATTACCGTCGCGTTCTACTCGATCGCCGATCGGCTTCGATCGCCGGACGATCGCTCGAGCTCTCCCTTCGACCTCCGTTTCAAACCTCGTTGACCCCCGTTCGTTCGTTGATACCGCGTTACCGTGCGATCTTCATCGTCTTCTGCCTATCATCGTCACGAGTGACACCGCACCTTTTCGTGGAACCGCCCTCGTGGGCCCGTCGTCGTTCGCGTCTCAGAGGCGATTCCCCGGATAGAGGAAGACGGCGCACTGTCGTCCGCTGGTCGTCCACTTCCGGGCTGATCTCGCGGGTGCACCGCGCGAGCCCGTCGAAATCCGTGTCGAGGTGCGGACGAGGCGAGAACCGCGGTCGGAAGAAGGGGCGCGCATAAGTCAACCGACCGGCCGCGGCTGACAGTTTTATGAGAGTTTGATAGTCTCCGGCGCGCTGTTCTCCGTTGACGGTGGCAGAGAGGAGCCGGAACGTGTCCGTGGGAGAGACGAGAAGGCTGCTGGCGGGAATGAGACGATCGCGATTGAAGGGAGCGAGAGGGAAACACGCGCGCACTACGCACCGCACTCTTTATTGTCCCATAAATTCAAACCTGTTGCCCGTAGTCGAATGAGAGGGATGGGCTGGAAAGGAAGGAAGGAAGGAACGAACGAACGAACGAACGACCGAGACCGGGGACAGAGCGACCGAGCGAGAAGGAGCGAGACCGTGAACGAGAGAGAGGAACGAACGTGTGCACGAGGTTAGGAATCCTCTCCCAATCGCGCGATCCGATTGACGCCTCCGTTATCGCACGTACGGCGAACCCGGACGCAACTCGTAACTCACTGAACCGACTGAGCCGGTCGAGAGGAGAACCTTTCGGAGTTGGCGGCCCCAAGCAAGCAGAAGCATGTGTGACGTAGTAGCCAGTTGGTCAAACGGGGGGCACCGCGGGGTGGCGACGCGCCGGTGGGGTTCCGGAGCGAAGGGGACGGCCAAGGAGGCGGAGCTCTCCTTACTTCTCGCGGATAAACCTTCGCGCTCGGCATCGCCGCGTTTCCACGTACATTTTCCGCGTTCCTCGCGATTAACGTTCCCCTCGGCGATTGTCTTCCCGTTTTTTCCCTACCCTAACCACCGTCGCGGTCCCTGTCCATCGTCGACCAGCGACCGTCTCGTCTCATCCCGCGAATCTAATCGTCTCTCGAACGAATCCTCTCGTTCTCTCGTTTCGCTACTCGATACGATGCTCGATGTTCGGGATCGAAGCTCGTCGATCCTCGTTTGGGAAACGAGAGGAAAGCGTGCGAAAATCTGATCCAGCGCACCACTCGCGCGCCAGATGTGGCGAGCGCGGCCGTTCCTGTTGAATTGTCGCGCCAGCCCGCCCCCGGCCGCCCCACCTCTTCCACCGCGCGACCCCACCAACGCTCCATCGCACCCCACCACCGTCGCCTGAACCGGCTATCTCTTCCACTTTAAGTTCTCCCGCGGTTGTGTACGTGTACGCCGCCATCCCCACCACCTCTTCGGTATTCGCCACTTCGGAGCCCGGTATTTGTCCTACACCTACCATCCTTCCTAGGCCTCTCTTTCCTCGTCCGCGGCGGTGGCGTGCCCCGAACGATGACGCGCGCGCGTACGCGTCCGCCGGACTCGTTCCAGGGGTTGCCAGGGAGGGGGCGCGGGCGATATAGAGGTTGACAAGTGATCGCGGATCAGACACGGTTCATCCTCGCCGCAAAACACCGTCGAGTTGCTGGAAACGCGATGATCGCCGGGACGTTTGCGGATTCGTCATCGCGCCGCTCGGTTCTTGCGCGGCAGCCTTCGAGGGCCGAGTTTCCGGCCTTCCGAGAGCCGATTTTCGAGCGGCCACAGCCGCGCGGGCAGTCAGCTTCGACCGCGGTCGATTGATCGTACGATTGGGACGCCGAGTATCTGTTAATCAATTAGTCAGACTTGGAAGAGATCGATTGAATCGGGGAAGAGTATTTATTTTTTGCCTGGGGATGAGGATCGATGTTCAATTTGACGATACACGCTTACTTCGTTCGAACATTTGACAAATTTAATTCTTCGTATCATACGTACATACATACATCTTTAAATTGCGTATTCGTAATTATGTACACGTCAGATGCGAACACCCAACGCGAATCAGAGGAGTATCTCCGTTACAATTAGGGAGCTGATCGTTCGAAGGGGACCTGCGGACAGTCGCGTCGATGCGGAGCAGCGTTCAGCGGGTCTCGAGCCCAGATAACGAAGTCATCACGTCAGGATGTCGATGCATTTCAGGCTGACGTAATGAAAGCCAACGGCATCGGGGGGATCCAGGTTGAAAAGAAATCGGAGCATTTCGGGCCGATCGGCATTGCCTCGCGGCCGCGTGTCACTCTTTTGCTGCTCGGTCACTGTCTCTCCGCCTCCCTGTTCCAGCCGTTCGTCCCATTAGAAATTCTAATAAAGCCGTCTCAGGTGTAAAAAACGTATCGGGACCCCCATGAATCACGTGTCGCAAAGCAGAGCCGCCAGGACACGTGTATCTGTTATGGCCTCTCCGTGTCGCGGACAGGGATGCCTCGCTCCAGCCTCTTCTTTCCCTCCTCGCTGGTTTACCACCGGTAATCTAGCCTGTCCGGACGGAACGAGTCAAGAGGAGTAATTAGTGTCGCTGATTGCGGGTTTTAATCGACCGCGAATTATCGCGAGCCGCTGATCTGACGTTCGCTGATAGGAACGCAATCGAGTGGCTCGAGAGTTCGAGATTGCACTTAATGGCTCTGATGTTTAACTTTAATTTTGTATCTTCAAAAGGTTGATACTTGGTTATGGAGTTAAATCTGCAGTAACCAAAGGCTTAATTTTACCGATGACGCAATGACACGTGCTAGTTTAGGAAGCAGAGGTTTGAGTACTCGAATCTTGCCATGGTTCGCCTGTCACGATGCTCGTATATTAAACTGCTCCCTAGATTTCACGTATTTGCATAAATAAGGGTTGCCAGGTTGATGGTTTTCTTTCTGTCGTCGATGGTCTCGAATTTTGACGACGCTTCTCGTAGGATGATAAAGGCGATCAGAATACCATATTCTAATACAAAATGCGAACTATGCGACTGCTAAACGCACGTACACTATCGTTTCAAACGATAAGCGATACCAAATAAAATATGTAACTTTCCATAATTAACATCAATTGATATTCAAATATATACCTCGAAGATGAAAAAAATCTTGTAAACTCTTTCAGACAGAGGCGGAGGCGCGAAAGGGCTGATAAATTCCGCGCGGGTTATCCGGACAGGGCGGAGAGGGAAAAAAATATATTCAATTCGAGGTTCATAGCTAAGACGCGTTGCAGAAAAACCAATACGTATCCGCGTGCCGGCCATGATGGATTGCCGGAGCTATGGGAAACTATCTGTCAAGCACAATATCGACCCTCGCCCTCTTCGTCCAACCCCTAGAAACCGAAGGTTCACTCTCGCTGCCGGCGTTCGTCCCAGGGTTGTCCTCTCTCTTTCCCGGCGGTGTAACCTCACCTATACACTTCCATACGAACCTTTTCTCGGCCCCCCTTTTTCTTCTATTCCTTTCTCTCTCTCTCTCCCTCTCTCTCTCTCGCTCCCTCACCCCACTTCTGGCCGAGAGTCCGTGACCATTTCGCAAATGGCACATCTCTCCACCACCATAGATCCCCGCTGCGTTTGCATAAGAAAAGATCGCGGAATCTATACTTAAAGGACGACAGAGAGCTGGCGTGCACGAGGAATCCCCCGTGATAAGGGAAAACCGTGGCCCCCATTCCCCTCCCCCCGTTAAAATGTTTTATCGATCGTCATCGACGCCCCGCGATCGACCGATAACGACGACACGACTCGCACGATTCAACGGCCTCGCGCGTCGAATCGCTTTCGCGCGCTTGCTGGTAGCTCATCGACGAGGATCGAGCCTTCGCCGGCGGTCTGAATTAATTTTAGGGGAAAATAATTTCCTCTGATCGCACCTTGTACGCGCGTACGTAGACAGCCCCACGTGGACATGCAGATTTCAGGACTTTTTCATTCGCATTCTCTTAATGAAACAGCAGAGAGAGAGAACGGCACTGAATGGTATCGGCAATAATTTATTTTTTGTGCAAAATAGATTATATAAAATTAGTCTATACGGTACTTATAAACTAGTAGACTAGTATTTCGCTTAGAGTACAGTTGAGAAAATATCTACTTTCGTCGCAAGGGAGTTACTATTCTCTACGATTGTCCTGAGATCATAATAAATTAATTTATGCCATTTAAAGGCTATAATATGCAAGTATTAAATGGAATTAATGATATATGCTCCCTTCGACTACAAGAGCTGCCTCGTTTTCTAATTAAAAGCTGTTTATCACTTTTGGGGCATGGATAAATAGAAATATTTACATCGATTAGCTAACTAATAGGAACATTCAATGTTACTCGCGTGCACAGGTCACAAAGTCGAGCTACGCAAAAGTTATTGCAGAGAGTGTCTTATAAATAATCATTATCGCGATTACGATGAAGTTAAATCGTAGATCGAACACAGATTCGCACCAGCCAGTGAACTCTGTCCATCACGTTTTCGCGGGATCTACAAGAACCGCAGTTTGAACCGCGCACTTCACGTTACTCGGGCAACCTTAAAACCGACACAAGCTGCAGCGAATTCGCAGACACAGAAGGCTCGACTCGACTTCAGCGGAAACGTTCCGGTTGCAAATTAAGGCGGAATAATAATCGTTTGAAAATGTGAAACGCGAAAGGGACGCTCTTGCACGCACGAGGAACATTTTCGGCCATCTTGTTTCGTGTGAACAGCGCAGCTGCTGGCCAATCCCCCCACTCTGGTTCATCCCTTAACTTTTCGACTCCCCACATTGTCGCTCTGTGCCTCGACTCGTAACGAAGTATCGGTAGACAAGTTTTAAACCGTCTTCCACTTTCAGTTACGAACGTTTCGTCCTCGCATCAATTCGCAATCTTGTTAAAGAACTTCTCCGGACAGCCGTCCGCCTCGCAGGGTTTTCAAACGCTCGCAATTACCTATAAACCCTCGAGATTTACCAGATAGTCTCCGCTTACAACGATTTCCATTCCAAGTCGCCGCAGCCCCCTGTGCGTTTCATTTTAACCACAATTACGATCTTCGCTTCCTCCTTAAAACCGCGCACGGTAAATTTGCTTCCTCATTGCTGGGATCGAAGGCAAGGGCTCGTAGTCTAGCGGCTAGCGAATCTCTTTCTCTTCCTGAATGCGCGGTTCGAAAGGCGTAACGAAAGCGGAAGCGGCGGCGCGCGCGACGCTGAGTCAGCGTCATTAATCAACGGCGAGTATGAATTTTAGCGGGCGCGTCAAAATATTTTCGAAACGGTGTTTCGCGCTCGCCTTACCCCAGGCGGAGGTGGAGCGCGTTGTAACGCGAGCCGATTGACGAGGACCGTGGGCTAGCGAAATGCGGCGTGAACGACCGCGCTTTCGGGATACCTGGGGCCGCAGGATGCTCGGCTGTTTAGCTGGTTCGGCCATAAATCATAGTGGTTGCGGGGTCAGCTGGCGGCCGGGTCTTGTCCGGAACACCACGTTCCTCGCTCACGATCCACGCCAAGGCTCGAACTTTGTCCTGCGCTGCTCGCAATTTCCGTTTCTTCGACTTCGTTTATCGATCTGCCTCGACGACGAGAGCCTCCTTCGAACGCCTCTGCGACTAGCTCGAGTCGTTGTCGAACAGTCTGGTCGGGCGAAATTCCCACCAGGTATATAATTATACTAACCAGTCTTCTGTGAGTCCATCAGTCGATTCCGAAGGACATTATGCGACGCGTAACAAGCGTTCAGGATTCACCGTGATTCATCGAGCTTGGCCATCTGGCTTCCGTAATTTTGCTTCTGGAAATAGCCGTGACTATCGTACAGTCCTTGTTGCTGTTGTTGTTGTTGCTGCTGATGATGACGATACTGTAGGTACGCCTCGTGCAGTCGATGGTGTTCTTGCATCATCGCTGGAGGCGGCTGAACGGACGTCGCGGCCTGTCCCGAATGCATCATGGTGGTTGTCGCCGCGGTGGTTGTCCCCGTGGCCAAGAGTCCGTCGATAGGGGATCCATTTTGACTGGTCGTGACGATCTCCTCGGTGCTCGGTTCTAATCCGCTGTAGCCAAGCCTGCCATCCTTTTTCGCCTTCATACGCCGATTCTGGAACCAGATCTTGATCTGGCGCTCGGTCAGACACAGCGCTTGGGCTATTTCGATGCGACGTTTCCTGGTCAGGTAGCGATTGAAGTGGAACTCCTTCTCGAGTTCGAGAGTTTGGAAACGAGTGTAGGTCTGCCGGGTCCGCTTGTGTCCAACGCTGTTCGTGTCACCTGCAACGATTAAAATTTTGGTGCAGGATCCAATTGAATGTAATAAAACGCTGCTTTTATTAGTTCAAGGTAATCTTGTGATAAACTAGTGCTAAAGGAAATATTACTAGCGCTTACTGATTACCAATCAGAAGGTCGTACAGCTTTGCCACGCGCAATGCAACGAACTAAAACTCTCTGGTACGAACCGTTAGAGTAGGAAGACTTCATCCACGCATAGTCCACCTGCCGCTGCGACTGCTCGTCCGCGAACTCGTTAGCCTCGTTAGGGCTCTGTTTCCCGTTGTTGTTATTATTCGCGTAGCCACCGTATCCTTGTTGTACAGCGTAGTCCGTTGGCGAACTGGGTGCCATCATCGAGGGTGTCGCGCAGCTGCTGGAATGTGGCTGCGTAGGATACCCCTGATAACCCTGCAAGTACCCATTCCGCGTTTCCGGCTGTTGAACTCGTTCTTGAGCCTCTGGTAGAAAGCCCGCGATTGGAGACGTCCTATCGGTCGAGGAGGTCGGCGTGTAAGGTGGAGTCTGACACGGGACGTGTGGAATGCTCTGGCGACCCGGTGGAGTCAGTGCTGGTTTTGTCACAGCGTTCGCGTAGCCCTCGTTGATCGCCTCCTTGCCGTGGCGCAAAAGGGTCTCCAAAAGGCTCGAAGGGGGTGAAACCTCCTGACCAGGCCTCTGACCGTAATCCAAACTGGAGTGCAGTTGGTGATGCGCGGCTTGATACGCGCTATCAGGATACATAACCTGCTCGTTCGATCGATCAACGATGGACGATGACTGATAAGGCCAGTAGTCGGACTCGCTGTTGGCAAAATACGCCGAGCTGGCCATGACGGCGGGATTACCGTGATTATTCGCGTGATGGATTCCGAACGACACTGACTCCAGCACTCGCGCGGCGATACGTCTCATGCGTGATTCACCTCGTTAGCGAAACACGTGATACATTCAGCGACACTTGACCAGGAAACAGACAGAAATCCACGAACGACTTCCACCGCTAAGGAGACTTTCCTTTCGCACGTTCACGACAGCCATCCAGCCAAGTTTCCCGGGTGCACGACAGCGCGGAGAGCTCCTCGCCAGGCCGACTTCCAATGAAATGAAACGATCCCTGTCCCCGTGACGATTTCGACCGTCCACGGGTACACGGGGGGTTCCACGCGTGCCAAAAAGGGGCACCCCGGCAAACTTTCACCGGTTTATTACCGTACCACGCGGACACAGTCGTCCCAGGCGGAGGTGGAGGGGGTCCGAGACCGAACTACCCTCGTGCTCTATACAGGGCTCTGGCGTAGCGCCTCCCGTGGAACTCCGGGACTACCGCAGGGGTGCTACCTCTCGCCTTCTCTCTCTCTCTTTCTCTCTTTCTCTCTTTCTCTTCCGCCTCTATCAGCTGCCCTTTGATTCAGAGTTAAGGCCACCCCCGACACACGCACCCGCTTCCCGATCTCTGCCGCAATCCCCTCCCACTATTAACGCTGTTCACACAAAACCCATACTGGCTCCCCTTGCGCACGACCTCGCACAATGCCCCTGCCATGTGTGCACCCCGTCGGCCTATCGCCGGAGAGGAACCCCCGTGACTGGATGCCGCCTCGCGAGACGCTACGATCGAATCGTATAAACTGATAAGAATGATTCGATTATGACACTCGTAATGTCTGCAGGAATTTTTCGATTTTTTTTTAAGTTGATCCTGAAGGGACTTTGAGGAGTTCGCGAGAAAACCTCGCAGACAGAGATGCTCGTGATCGAGTTTTGAAAAATTCTGCTCGCCTCGAGAGGGTTTTGCAGTGTTTCCAACCGGAGGATGGAAAATACTGAAACAGATATTTCGAGCGGGTAAACAAAGAACGCGCGGGGAAGCTAGACGTAGGCAGTCTTGCGAGTGACGTCTCTTTCTAGAAGCCTGACCGGCGACGATTAATCAACCCTGCTGAACCCTCTCTCCCTCTCCTCTTTCCTGTTATATACACATGCATTTAGCACGTCTCTTCTGCCCCCGTTCACCTTCTGTATTTTCATTAATCCCACTTTCGTACCGGCGCGTTTGCCAGGAGGGGAAACCGGCGCTGAGGTAAGGCCGAAGAAAGCTGAAGAATTATGAAAGTAGCCGAACCTACTTTCGGAGGGAGCCCCCGTCCATTTAACGCGTCGCTCGTTTAATCACGAAAACCTCTCGCGTATTATTTTTTTACGAGATAACAATCGATGCTGCACAGAAGCGCGTCAGGAATTCTTGCATTCGAAGCTGACACGTTTCATTATTCAACTTCTCCGCAGTACTGTACATTCACGCGTGCACGTAACTCTCCTAGCTTTAATTATACTGGCATTCTATTGAAAAAAATCAATACTTAATCGCATTCTACGATCCTCGAAGTAGACTGTCAGTATTTTTGGTGTTAATTCCATTACAGTCCTTTCACCTGTTAATAAGCCAATCAATTAAAAGTGACGCGAGGTACACTCGTCGACGATGAAACGGATCAACGAAACCCTCGTTCGTTCGAGGATAGGACGAGAATCAGGATTAAGTGAGACACAATCGTCGAGCGGACGCTAACGACGAGCTTACGCGTAAAGGGGCCGCTTCGAAACAATTATCGTTCGCCGAAGATAATAGACGGCTTTGCGGACAAACTATAAATAGTAAAGTAACCCCGAAAAAACGTGATTAATGATGCGTTCGACTCGGTGACCAAACCTACGGGGACTCCAGTAGGCTGATCGGAATGGACACGCGTCCCTGCGAACACACGTACGCCTCCCGTGTCCGTGCACGCGTCCCCGCGTACACCAAGAAGCAAACGACGCTGGGAGAACGTAGTCGGATCCGTGCTCGCGCGTGCAACGGAGGAACGGCCACGATGATAATAAATAATAATCCGCAAAGGGCGATACTTGTGGGAAGGGACGAGGGTCGAGAGCGTTTCGCGAACCGTAAATGATTTTACCTACTGACTTCATTTTCCTCGCCCGCGGGAAACTCTGCTGCCTCTGTAGCTCGGCGTTAATGAAAGCTTGAGGGACGCGTGAAAGATAGGGAGATGTCAGATAAAGAGGAAGACGATGGTCTCTGGTATCCGTCGATTTTTTTTCCTCCTGCTGAAATGGTATCTTTGAATTTTGGGGTGGATAGAATTAACCCTCCCTGAAGTACCTCGGTTCGTTGTAGTCTCAGTATCGCAGAGTAATAACTTTGAAATGTCCTGTAGACCAGAAGGCTAAGTGAAAACTCCAGCGTCGAAAGAACACCAAAGATCCACGCAATTGTTTCGAAACACCGAAACCAAAAGTGCTACTCTCGGAAGTCGAGCACCCCGCGGTCCAGCTAGCCTTGAGGAACCCTTGACCTCAGAAAGAATGAAGATGTCCAAACTGGGGAACCGATTCGAACCGTGTAACGCGTCCACAAAGAGCGTCGAAAGCGGGCGACGTCGCGGCGCGAGGTGCGGAACAGATTTGGGGAAAAAACGAGGCAAGGGTGGCGGCGGGTGAAAGTTTTATTGGTCATTGTCGAGGAACTTTCCGAAGGCGTCGTGCTCCCGAGCCCGTGGCCGCGTCCCCGTGTATACCTGCCGGGCACAAAAACACGGGCAACAGCTGGCAATAATTTTGTTTATGGTGTTGCACGGTCCCGTCCGTGCGGGCGACGTAAAAATGAAGACACGGGCTCCTCTTCCTCGTCGAGCCAGCCAACGGTGGGGATAACGCGTGGGGAGGCGCGTGTCTTCGAGCTGCTCGGTTGTTAAGGGTCGCTGCTATTTATGAAGCGGACTCATAAAATATAAAGACGGCGCACTTTGGCTGCGATACGTCATCCCAGGTGTCGTTCAGGTAGTTTGCTTAATGCTACGTCTGGTCTGGTCCCGCTGTAAATAAGAACCTGCCCTTTTTTCTCCCCCCGTCCTCCCTTCGCGCGTTCACTCCCGTTTCGCGTTCCTCATTGACTTAGACGCGGACGGAAACACGTGTCTGTAAACGATCTTATCTTCTAATTAACGTCTCCAATCTAGCGTACTTTTATTCTTCATTTTACACGACAGTGCTCGCACGTTGGTTGTTAAGGAGGGATGATTCGTGCGACGTTTCAGTATCGCTCTCCATTGCTGCGAACTTAACAGGGCAAAAGCAACCGATCCACGCGTCCACGCATCTGGGTGCGGCTAGGAAGAGGACAGGGGACGAAACGGTTACTTTGAATAAGGATTCTTGCCAGCAGGACAAATTAAATTGGGGCTCCGCGTTGCGTGAAATGGCGCGGCATCTCGGGGGGTAACATATGTGTGCCCCCGTCCGCCTCGTGTACCTTCCACGAAAGGGACGCGGCTCTCGCCGCTAGGGAGGTCGCCGTTTGCGACCATTTGGGAAAATTGGGAATATCGGGATCAAGCCAGACGGCCTCTATTATTGTTCGATTGATTTATATTTTGTTTGCGCTGGCTTCGCGGCGGACTTTACGGTTCTATCCGAACGAACGCTCGACTCTTTGACTGTATGCCTCGCGCAAAAGATTGTCTGTCTTGTTTAAAGAAGCTTAAAGCATCGATGGAAATGTGGAACGATAAAGTTCCACTTTTTAATCGGTGATCGATCGACGCGCGGTTAGGAATGTTTGAAGTGGGATGAAAGTACGATTAGAAGACGGAAGGAGGCCGCGGTAGCGTTAGAAAATTCAAAATGGTTGTCCACGCGTGGTATGCTAAGGGTTTAATGGCAGCGTTTGCGAGCTAGAGCCCGAGCAGGCGTTTCGGGGCGGAGCGGAAAAACCGCTGAGCAATCATTCAAAGGGCGGCCGATCTCTCGGCTGCAGCTACCGGGAACTGGAGCAAAAAATGTGATACCTATTCTCACGTTTCTTCACTATCGATACAATACACCGAATGCTTAAAAATCGAGTTATAAAATTCTGATTCTTACAAAACTGTTCCTACATTTCCAATTACTCCGAAATTGAGTTCAGATTGCAAGGCATTATATTGTCTTGCCCTACTGTCGTCTCATTGGCACCCCAACTGACGGGACAGGCACGTTTAACAAGCTATCCTGAAATTGAATAGCCCAATGTGCAGGTACGCAGCTTGGTTTCTTCTCCGCTCGAAATCCCGAGCGGTTACTCCAGAGATTAGGCACCGGAAGGGTAAATATTGACACCTATTAGCCGACGACTAATTCCTCGAGTGTCGGTCACGCCCGTTGTTTCCTGTCCCAGGGGATTCGCGTTGTGCCGAAGCCGCGCTTTCTTCCGGCGAAAGCTAAACGATCAGAAAGCGAGCAGGCCACCCCTGGGGACGTCGAAATTTAAATGCAACGAGACTACGACCGTGTTGGCGCGTGAACACGCAGCCGTTGCGAAGGGGAGCTTGTCACGAAGGAATCGCGATGGTTGGCGCCGCTTTTATATCGACATTTTGGGGAGCGTAATTGAGATTATTAGCTGGAAATTTGGTCTTCCATTTGCATCTTGTTAATACAAGAAAACTTGGAAGACAGGCACCGTATTTAGCATATTTAACTGCTGGCTTTTTATGTGATTAAACAGAATGAAATTTTATTCAAAGAATCATTTTCTATCATTAAAATTGATTATACAAGTCGTGAACGACGATCCTCGCTTCCACGTCCTTATTAACCGCGTTACGTCGCTCGGTTTTGCAAGATGGTAATCTTTGTTAAAATTCCATCGTGCGACCAGAGGCTCGCGTTATTAAATCACCCTCCCACTTGGCACGACCATCAACCGGGTACGGAAAGCGGAATAGAAAACGAGCCGAACTCGCTCGACGCGTGTATCGGGCTCCGTTCCCGTGTTTTCTTGTTAGAAACGCAATTTAAAGATTAATCAGCGATCCGCTAGTCGATTTCCTGAAAAGAAGTTTCTCCGAGAGTAACTTGTTCCTCGCAGGCATCTTCGGATGGAACGTCGAAACTGGTTTGATCCTTCGGTCCAAGGGGTGTCCGTACGAACCGCTAATGCTGCAGAAGACTCAGGCTCGCCATTATTTTTACCGCAGAGTAAGCTACCCGCGATGTTGACGGAGCATTGGAATACACATAATTTCCCGTGCAATTCTCAACTAATAATAACCGCATGAATATGCAGTTCTGTAATCACTCTACTCCAAGTGCAACAGCGAACTGCAAACGTAATGATCACTCGCCGACTCAACGATCCTCTTCTCCAATTTCCTCCTCCTCGAATCCGAGGATTACTCTCCAAACGTAATTGATCGCGAGAAGATGAGACATCTCGCGAACCTCTCCGAGGACCAGGTTCATCCACGAGGAGCATGTTGGCCCGAAAGAACCGCGTCTGAAACGAGAAACAGAGCGGGGTGAACCGTGGAGGGATGTCCTCACCGCTATCGATCCCGCATTCGTTTGTATAACGTGTTTACTTCTCACCGCGGATATCTTCTCTCATAGTCTCTTGGCGCGGTGTCTATAGAGACTGCGAGCGGGTCCGTGGCTTCACCCTCTTCCCGAGCCCTCTCCTCGCGCCGTCTCTCAGCAGGGGTGGATCGACGGCGAACGCGGAACTGCCACGCCGCGGAGAGGGGCCGCTCCAACTGTCATTTATCACCGGCCGGGACTGTCAATCCGGGGCGCATTGATACGATGATGGTCCGGCGACGCCACGACGACGAGATCCGACTGTTCGATATTGGGAATTAAAGTCCATGCGCGACGGCGCGCGGGAACGCGCGCTACGGGGGTGGCTGGCTCGGTGAGTCGCGAGCGATGAGGGGTGTTTGCTCGCGTTCTTATGCCTAACCCTCGAGGACTCTGGATACGGTGGGTTAATGCGGAGATTGATACTGGGTTATTGGCGCTCGGTGTGTATTTGGGTGTGAAGGACTCCGGGTGAGCCGTGGAACGGGGTTTTGCGATCGAACAAGGACTCGCGATCCCTCGTGGAATGCTTGCGCAACTTGGTGGAACTTTGGGGGTATTATCGTTCGACTATCGCGTAATTACAGGTGCTGTTGCATCGGTTGCTTACTGGGTTCTAGGAGAGTTGTAAATTCTCTGCTTTCCTTCTGGAGGGATGTTGCTCGGTACAAAGTATTCTAATTTAATTTTATTCTCGCCTCGTATCTATCTCTCTATCTGAGAACACACGTATTTACAACTTCCTGAAAGCGCGAGGCACGAATATAAATCAAATCGAATGATATCGCGTGCTTGTCACGGTAGTTGGATCAACGAAGATACAAGGGGATGTAGGACGATCTCATGCAGCGAACAATGTACTCGCTTTTAATACAAAATCGTTCGCTGAGCGTGAAGCGTACGCTATCACCGAGATTTCTGTACACGACGAGGTTGTGGAGCCGAGTATCGCGGGAGGGCTCGTTTTTCGGTTCGGTTCTCGTTCCGCGCGCATTTTTGATACGCTGCTCCCCACATCTTTAATTAATGCGCATTAATCTCGGCTGCGCGGAATTAACGACGGCGGAATCGGCCGGGCGCGAGCAAAATTAATGCGCATAATATGTATGAATGTAATTGATGTCGGCGAAGGTGCTGTTCATAATGAAGAAGACCGTGTAACGATTTCAATATCTCGTATCGACCCGCGGACACGCTAACGAACATCAGCACATGGAATTAGGGTGCGACTTGCCAATTACAGACGTCTCGTGAACTCGATTTTAAACCGTTCATTCATCTTCCTATGATTAACACGATATTGGGAACGTCTCATTGCCCATCGCCGCAATTAAATTCGCCTCACGCTGCACCAAGGACAAGGACGATTCGAATTTCGCTCGTCGTCCACCCCACGATCGACGTCGCCTTTCCGCGGCGGCGTCCATTAAACTCCGCTCTCCGTCGCTGGGACTTTTTTCAAGCCGCAGCCGGCGTCTCCGCTCGAAGAAGCGTGGAACGACTTTAAAGCGCAACACAATATCGCGGCCGGTCGAAGTTAATGAGAGTTTCGCGTGTTCCGGAAGCGAGCAGGCTCCTCTGTCGCCGGCAGAGGCGGCCGTCGCGCTTCCACCCTTCAGCGTGGTCGCGCGCGCGCCACCCTGGGCCACTCCCAAATTTCGCACGCACCTTAAATACCCTCGCGCGATTACCAAACTGTGCCACGCGGCCTCCCTTACAACTGTTTCGCTCGATCTTCTTAGTCTCGAGTCGCGTAAGTTGCTTGTTCGAATCGTTTGAGTGCAAAGGAACCGCGTCAAACGTCCGTGCGAAAGAAAGAAAGATAGAAGAGGAAATTCAGGGACAATTGTTTCCGTGCATAAATAGCGTCGACAGCACGAGTCGAACGTAAGGGAAACGAGCGTTTGGTTGGCTAGAAAAAGCCAGAAATTCCAGCTATTATTCGTAGAGGGAACACGAGGACGGCACGATGCTCGACCAACAAACCGGCAATGCATCGTTAGCCGGAATGGTTGGCAGATAAATGACGCGGTCGCCTCGCATCTGACGTGAATGAAGCCAGGATGGCTTACCTACGTGTCCGTCGACCCGTGCGTGTACCTACGGGACCCACGGTGATCGCAATGACTACCTAATGATACATTGAACCGCGTGTTGCCCGCGCACACCAGGAACTTTCCGTGGCTTTCGTCCCGATCGACTACCCGGTCTATTTCTAGACTCTGGTCTATCTCGCGATACGGCTCGACTAGGGAACATTTCAATCGTTTATTTTCAAGCATTCCTTCGGAACCGATCGCGCCGAGAGAACAGAATTTGGCGTCGACTAACGCGTACGCGTACGTAACGTTGCGAAGCTCGTAGCTGCTCATCCACGGTTGTTCGCGGTGCGCGCGATGGTCATTCGAAAGACATCAGCGTAACGAAGTTTATTATGGTAGCACGTGGTACATTAGAGCGTGACATTATGGCGGCGTGTTTTGACGTCGTTTCGCGCGGACAGTGTCGCAAAAATTCTAACGAGGCTTACGCTAAATCCTTATTATTCGCCGGGCAACACCGACCGCCGCTGTACCGTTCGAAGCTATTTCTGCGCGGCTAAAACTGTTCGCGTTATCGTTGCTTTCGAATAAAATCGTGGAAACTATTTTATTGTTCGTCTCGCGGCGACCCTCGTATTTATCGCGACGCTGGCAATCGCGTTTCAGGGAATAAACCGGGAGTACGTCGAAGGCGTATCGCCGAAGGAGCGATAGAGAGCAATCGGTTATTGACCACGAAAATCCGCTCGCCGCGAGGCGATACTAGCCCGTGGAAAGAAACGACGTGCCACGGAAAATCGTCGGATGACGTAAAACTGGGTAACCATGCTATAGCTTATCAAGGCCGCCATTCTGCTCGCTTAGCTCCGGTTAATTCGATCCGAGAAGTTGTCTCGAGCGATTTCTCGGTGGTATCGAAGAGACGTTGACCCTTGCCGATTTAAGCGAGCCGCTTCAATTAAACGGATCCGATCGGAACGGAACTCGACACGGTTCCTCTCGATGTTCGATCGCGAACACGCTCAGCTCAGCTTTCGAGGAGGTCAGAGATACCCGCGCGCGCGGTGTCGCGCACTTCGCGCGAGCTTTCGAAAGGAAAGTTTGATGGGCGGCTATTCGCGGGGGGATCGCGTCCACGGCGAGACTTCGCGCCGCCATAATTTTCCACGGTGCGGCGTTTTTATCCCGTGACGGAAATTAATCGTCGCGCATTAATTAATAGACAGTTAAATTCAACGGACGCTGTAAAACCGGTAGCCGAGCCGCGCCGCGGTGGAAAAAGGAAAAATTCGCGGTGATATCAGCGGCAGCATCGCGAGTTCGTACGGTGTCCGAGGAAGTAATTAGGCAGCTACTTCCAAACCCATTTATTACCAGTTGGGTACACCGAGCAACCAAGAAATATACGCGTATTCCTCCATTTTTGTCTCGCAGAAACTGTTTACGCGCTCGAATCCATCGAACCATTCATTAACCGGTTACCTCTGTTCAACGAGTGTACTCGTCACGAAGAGGTGACAATATTTCGCGTGAAAAGAACCTTGTCGATAATAAAATTAAAAAATTTTTCTCTATTACGTCTCGCGAAACAAAATCCGATTACAATTACTCGCACGTTCAAGTCCACGATTCTATCAGATTCCAGTAGCTAACGAGAGTAGCTAGTGATCGAAAGTGACCCCGTCCATTATCGAATAATCAATGAATCAGAAGCGAGGGATCACCGTAGAGATCAGCGGCAACAATTATCGTGACATCGACGACTGGCGGAAGAAGAATTAGAGTTTGGCTGTCGCGGAAAGAGGACTGCGGCGGCGGACGAGGCAGGAGGAAAAAGGAGGAAGGTAGCGGCGGCAAACGGGTCTCGGTTACGTCCAAATAGAAATTCAATTGATCTTGTCCGGTAGTGTCAGGCAATCCATCTTGTTCCTTCCGCCGCGCCGGGAGGCGCGTCTTCTAGTCCGCTTCCACGCCAGGTTTCCGCGTTTCTCGTTCCACGGTTCTCGCTGCCGCGACTCCGTCCGTCGTCGGGGCAAGAAGAAGAGGAAGAAAAAAAGAAGAGAAGGAAAAAAAACGGGACAGCTGTCCGGCCGACCGCCAAACTGTTCATTAATTACGTTCCCGGGGCCCACTCACACGCGATCGCGACTGTTTGTCTTTCCACCCCGTTCCCTGGTGCCCTGTCGAGGGGGCAGTTCTGAATAAAAATCCCATCGACGGATGCGCTTCGCGCGACGCACCGTTTCCGGAAGAATTCGACTTTGCTCGACTCGATAGGCGATGATTCGATCGAATATTCTACGATCGACGCGACGCAAATACAAATTAGTAGCCGTCCGCGTTTCCTTTTTCTGCGATCAGCAAGGTACCGATAACGCACGTTTGCCTGCTTTCAGATCATCTTCTGAGAATGATCGACGAAAGCGTTCTCGCGGTCGTTTCCTGCGCGGCAACAATCGAACGCACGCAAATTACCCGTCGACAGGAGCGCGCGATCCTCCATTTACTCGCGCCGTCGGTATAATAACGATCATTCTCGGATTACCGATTTTATCCCGGACGACCGAAACGAGATATCGCCGCGATACGCGCTGCCTGCTACCAGGCTCCGCGTCGTTGATGCGCGTGCTTCCAAGCCGCGTCGGCTAATTGGTGGTACAACTTTATTACTCACCGTTAAGTAATGACGGGCCATGCTAAGTGCGGCTGTTTAAGGACCATGAAAGGGAGCGTGAGTACAGCCGATAGAGGCGGACGATAAACAGGCCGCCGCGTCCGCCCGATCGCTTCGCGAAGGGTGCACTCTCTAATAAGGCGATAAGGGTCGCGATTCGAGCGATTTCCGATGGCTAGCGGCTACCTATTCCCGCGCGAATCGCGAACGCCCACATCCGCCACCAAACGCGGGCCTTCGTCGAACCTTATTCGTGACGCGACTCGTAAACCCCCGCCACTATGCTGCTGTTCGAGGGGCGAAACGCATTAATTGCCAATTAAATCGTAAACTGAAATCCGTTCCACGTTCCAAATTGCTCCAAGATCCGAGCTTCTTTCACCGTCGTCGAGCAGCGAGCGAGGGCGGGAAAATTGAAATCGATTCGATGGCGTCGATGCGAACTCGTTAATAACAGATTCCGAAACGATTTCTCGGCTGAGTCACGGGGGTCAAAGACACGGGGGTTCACCGCGCTGTGGAGTCCGCCGCGCGGCTAGAAAAAAGAATGCCGGACGTTAGCAGCTACTTGCGGATAATTAATAATGCCGGGATCAAAAGTGTGCCCATTGAATGTTCGCTCATTCACAAACGATCTCTCTCCGCCCAGATGAATGCCGGACCAGATCGTTACAAGGGTATTCTGCGGGCGTGCCTCGCACGGGTGTCTTCAGGTCAATACCGGCGGGTTCGTTGAATACAATTATTAATGCCGTCATTAAGAGCATTTACCATTTTTAATGCGAACGATCGGAAAGAAATATAAATCACATCCGTCCGGGCGAGCAAGCTGCGCGCACAGCCCGCGTTCTCCGTTCTGGTTCTCGTTCCTCGCGCGATCCTGTTCCCAGCCTGCGCTCGTTGCCCCCTCGTTCCTCCATCGCCGCTTCCTTCCTCCCTTTCTTCGTTCTTCGACGATTCAGCAAAGGGGAAAAATTGGGCCAGGGAAGGAGCGCTCGCTCGAGAGGGGTGTCTACCAACGCGCCTTCTGCGTCCGTACTCCATTCGATCCTAACGGTACGAAGTTATTCTTCGTCCTCTCTCGCAGCTCGACACCGCTAGAAACTAGACAACGCGTCTCGATCGCGGTCGATCGCTCGATCCTGCGCCTCGCGTCGACTCGTACAGAGACGGCCGGTTGAAAATAGTTCCCCGGGAACGGAAGCAACAAATAATCGCCCGAGGTGCGGACGCAAACCGCGCGTAACGCGGTTCCCGGTTGCGCGAGACCGGGAAAAGAAAGAAGAGGACGGTGGATCGAAAGGAGCGTGTCGCGCGGAGGAACGGGCGATCGAGGGGTGGTCGAGAGAGAGAGAGGACCACGGGAAAATAGAAGAACGCGTTAGAATGGACGCGCCCCATATAATCTCTGCGATGCTTCTCGAGCTTTCTTCTCTCCGCCTTGGAGATCATCTCGGAACTTCGTCGAAGAGTCATCGCCGGCGACTCGCGGCCCCGTGTCATTGTGCTCTGTTCCGCAACCTTCGTGGCTGCTCCATTGTCGCGGCGCTCGATGTCCTGCGGGGTTGAACCGACTGAAAACTGGGAAAATTTTCACTTACGTCGTGTCATAGAATAATCTGCTATCGAAGAAAGAGAAATTGCGATCGGATAGCTGTTGCAACGTTTGCAACTGAATTAATCGAATCTAGTGTGGCACGTTTAGGAGTAGTCTCAGAGGTGGTACTCGTAGGGGTGTCGAATTGATTCGCGACGCGGTTGAAAATAGATGAAAAGGGGCTGCGTCTCGATCGCGGCGCCTATGGATGGTTTATACTGTACACGTTATATATACGTAGTACTGAATTTGCCGTCCAAAGCAAACCGTATGTCGGACATCGGCACGATTTATCGCGTTGACACGTGTCTCTTACCGAGACGCGTCTCTCAGCCCCCCGTCGCACGAGCCTCACTTTTAACCGCGATTAAAATACATTTTCGAGGATAGAACGGCCGAATTTCCGCGGACCCTATTCCCTTCCCGCGAACCGGTTAACTCTTTCGCCGTAATTTATAACCGCCTGCGATCCGGCCGCGACGGAGGCTTCATTAAACTCGAAATGGAAACCGCTTTGAAAGAATATTCGCGCGCCATTGCGGTTTCTATTAATACGTCGCCTGTCTCGACCCCCTCTCGTCAAATTTATTAAATCGCGACTAGCCGGTGACGCGAAAGTGAGCTCGAAATGAAGAGAAAGAGGGATCGATTAACGATCACGAGGCAGGATCGAGTCTTTGCTCCGGTTGAGGAGCCCTCTCCAGCCACTCGCGTAGTCTTAATCCAGCCTCGTAATTAATTATCGACGCGGTTCTGGGTAAGCAACGAATCGTTCGGGTTCGCGGAATCGATAAGAGTGTATTTTCGTGTCCGTCGAAATGTCCCTATGTTTCACTTGGGTAGGCGGCGATTGCGTGCGCGGCGAACAAGGTGTCCTTGGATGAAAAATCGGGACCGCGGATCCACGTAGGCGGTCGCAGGTTCTCCGGGTAACGGCGGGATCGCGCGTCGCGTACGCTCGTTCGGGGCTAGGGAGTTATGGCGGCCGGTGGTGGTACGCCTGCTAGCTGCACGCCCGTAGAGGGCGTTATCGGGCGGGTTAATCGAACGATTAATGACACGGTGCGCGCGTAAAAGTGGCCTGACGAGGCGACGCGAACACCGAAACAGGGTGGGAATTAGCCGGCATGAATGAACCGGGCGACGCTTGTTAAGAGTTGGCCCTCGAGCCGGCTCGAGCACCGTATTTCAATAAAACTACGCGCGCCGCTGACTGATTGACTAATTATCGGCCGGCCAGTGGACCCAACCGTCCACCAGATCAATACGCCTGCTCTCGCAGCCTGCTTACGAGCCGCCTTCTTTCTCAGATCCACCAGATAATTCCCGGTTCTGGGGAATTCGGATATTTATCGCGGCCTGACGCACGCTGGAACCGTAATTGTGACCTTTCGGTTAATTAACGCGACGCGGTTGCTGGCAATTTTTCATAGCGGTACAAGTGTAGAGAGGGGAGTTTCCGATCGATCGTTGGATACGCTTGAACGAGTCGAAAAATCTTTGTATCGTTTCTTCTAAGGTATTCTTACGTCGCTGCTCGTTCTGAGACGACTACCACCGATCTAATTCGTCCGATCATCCTCGCGTCCTCGCGAGAGCCGGTTCTCCGCGAACAATTTCACACAGTTTCGCATCGGACTCATTGATTCCGGCTGTGAAAAAAAAGCGGAGCGTCGAACGCTGGCAGCGGACATCGTCGTGTAAGTGAATCGGTAATCAACAGCAATCGATTCGAGTCACGAGTGGCCCTAATCCCGCATCCAAGTGTCGAGATATCGAGAGGTGATGGAACGGCTCGAGACGCGTTAAATATTGAGCCGGTCACGAAGCACACGCGGCCCAGCCGTAATGAGCCCCCGTCCTCCGCGCGGACGCCGCGCGGCCTCTCCCAGGACGATACCAAGCGCCTTTCCACTCGCCGATCCGAGACGGCGCTCATTAGCGACGGATTAATACGATGCGGTCGAAGGAACGACCGGACAAATGCACGGTAGCCGTGTCCACGGCGACGCGGCCCATTCGTTTCGAATATTTTGCCGCGCTGGACGAGCGAGCGCGCGTCCGCCGGACGCCGCATCTATCTCGGCCCGCGATCGGCCGGAACTCCGCCGTAAGGTCTTTATCGGGCATCTGGATATTAAAGCCGAGGCTGGCGTTGCTTAATCAGTGTCCACGGAAATTCGAGGCGGTCCGATCGGCTGCCTCGGTTGGATCCTCGATTAATGGCCGCGCGCGTTCGCGTTGCCCCTTCGATTTTGACATTGGGAAACGAACCGCGCGTTTTTACGGTTGCGTGCTAGGCATCGATAATTCTATTTTTTTTTTTTCTTTTTCTATTCCACTTTGATATGGGGAATTGTGTAGGCATTGGCTTTCGATCTTCACGTCATTTTTCCGCTGAGACTAGAGTGTCTGGGAACACTGCGCGGCAGGATCGAATGCGAACGTCTTGCGTAAAAGTAGATACGATTGACCGAGGTTCCTGTCAGGCCGAAGTCAGGTTTGACGCCAGCCGGGGCGATTTATCAGAATAACGCACACGCCATTACCCCGGTGTCCCCGCCTTAAAACCAAGATCTTGATTTCGCGCGAAGCCCTCTGTAAGCCACCGACTTTCTTCCCTTATAACTTCCAATCTACGCTTGTAACATTGTCCCAGTCTTCGTTCGGTTGGAAAACGTGTTGCTTCCCGACGAGCGGTCCATATCTTTCGACGATCCTCGGATACCTGTAACGAAATGTACAAAGTTACTCGAAGCGTATCACTCTACGCGTTTCGTCGCAATCAAGCGACCGTTTTAATCCACGGAGACAGATAAGTAACGTGTCAGCATCACTCTTTAATCCGGCGTGGAAAGTGCGAGACCGTGTGCAGCCGCAGATAGATCGTCACGATAAATTGTAACTTGTTAAGAGAACGCGCGTCGAAATTTTTTCCCGGCCACTCGGAATGCGAATATATTACGTCCGCGCGGGAGGAAACGCTGGGCGGGCATTTTAATATCTCAACGATTGTTAGTCACGCCGATTTCACCGATCGTTTCACGCGCGCGTTCCGTCCCCGAGTATAATCCAAGATCGATCGAACGGCGGGAGCCAGGCTCGCGTTTTAGTTCCAATTAAAGCGGTCGAAGAGCCCGGCTCGAATTTACGACGAGTTGATTAATGGCCGCTCGAGGTATTTGTCACGTTGTTTACGAACAGCCGAAAGAATAAGTTGACTGGTATAACTGACCGTGGATAGCCCCGGCAGATTTATCGCGTTATTATCGATCCGTCCGTCGACGGGAATGGCAGAGAACTGTAATTGAAAGACACCGTTGCGCCCGGGGCTCGCGAAAACTATTCGAGAGAACGGTGGAAAGCAATATCCGCGGCTGGCATAGCGGAGCTAATAGAAATCAATCAAACCGTAATACCTATTTGGACCGCGTAATTGTCGAACGATTCGATACAGAGAGTTCGTTCTACGGTGGTCGAATCGTTGGAAATGCTCGATGGCGGAGGAGAAATTCGTGCAAAGCAAACTGGAAAAACATCTTGCGCAATGTTTCAATGCGTGCGTTCGTACGAGTTCGGAATGCGCGAAGGATTAGAAATAATTTCGATGGTCGATCGGTTGATCGGGAGATCTTGGGAAAGCGACTTGATAAATGGCCGTGGAATAAGGGTAGGTTCGAGAGAGCGAAATAGAAGGGGTAGATCGGCAGGGTTCCTCCGCGGCCCGTATTTAAACTCTTTGAACGGCCGAAAAGTATCGATAAGCAGAAGAAGCCCGCCTGCCCCGCGTGTGTCGCGACCTGAAAAGCTTCTCCTACCGTGACTGCCGAGATTTATCGTTTAAACGCGCACTTACCGCCTCCGTGGAGGGTATTGCATCGCGCGCTAGCGGCGATAAATCATCGAAATAAGAACCGATGACGGGACGCGAGGAAATAACATTTAGTGGGACCAGCGCGGGGTCTCATCGAGGCCTCTCATCGCGAGCAAATTATTGGGAAGTGCCACGATCGACTGGTCCAGGGAACTGCTTCTGCGGCGATGACGATAAAATCGAGGGAACGTCGCGATCGAGGAAGATCAAGTTCAACCCCCTTTCGCTTTATCTGCTCGCGATATTACGTATTGAAAATTGATGGCTCGCGAGTTCTAGAATTCTTATTACTAACGATACTTGCTAATTCGATGTACAAAATTGTCGATCGACAGGCAATTCTCAACGCCTTCGAAAAGATACCACCATTCATCTTGCGATGGAGTCACGAAAAAACTTGTATCGCAGCGATACCAAGGAGCATCGTAAACATCGCGGAAACTCTCAGAAATGATTGATCCTCGAAGTTTTTGAAAAAAAAACCGGACCCATTCTCGCCTCGGAACGATTTCACTTTCGCGGCTCGACCCGAGCGACTTCACCCGCTCGTATCGAGGAGAGCGCTAGACGTTCACGCTCGTTAGCAGATCTCGCAACCAACGATTTTCTTATTGGCTACCGTCTCACGGCGATCCCGGTTGATTCATGGATCGCAATTATCAAACCGCTAAACCTCCCCCTAACGGCGGTATCGAGTGGACGAAACGGCGCGGCGCGACTCGCGATACAATCGCAACGTGTAATTTAGCCATTAAGCCTGACCGTGGAAACCTAGTTCACGGCGGTCATCATCATTTCTATCATCCGTGCCCGAGCGGCGAGTCAACGCGAGCGCGCGCGTCTGATCCCCGGGCCGTGGCGGCCGGCGACGACGCCGTTGCATTACCTATTTAATGCGAGCCTCTTTAGCCTTGGCTAATTGATGGCTGGATATTAGCGTAATTGTAATGAGGTGAAATTACGGCAATCACGCGCGGTCTACCGTCTCTTACCGGCGGTGGAGCGCTAGTTTCTCCTGCTTTCGGCGAAATCTTCAAAGAAACCGGCCGTCGTTCCTCTCCTCGTCTCCCTCGACACCCTGTTTCCATCGTTGAATCCAGGCCTTTGGTATCCACGGTATTCGACCGTGGTGCTCCTCCTTTTCGCAGATAACGGAAACGTGCCTCCACTTTGGCCTCTCGTACATTAATAAAAGTAGAAGATACGAGAAGAACCGTCGTGGTGGTAGGGAGAATTCGGATTAAGCCATTATAAACATCGTCGAACGGATACGTGCTCGATACGATTTCTCGTGGACACCCGTCGAATCCGTGCCGCTGTCGTCCTCGATCGGTTGCTCGTCAAAAGCGGAGCCAGGAACAATCTTCCATAAGGAGCGATCGATCCGCGTGGCGGAACGTGTTATTTAAAGAAGAAGAATCGAAGCAATGACGGACAAGTATAAACGCGTCGCTCGGTAGCCGAGCAGTGACGGGGTAGACGGAAGTCGCGGCCGCTTATTTAGACGAGCGGCCATAAAGCTGATCCCTCTCGTTTCGAGTTGTCGGGTCGGTAATTCATCCACCGTCTAGCCGAACTCACCCGCAGGATAGACCAGCGACAGGGACACCGGCTTACGGGCCGGGCTTAGGGGATGAAAACGTGCGCTTAAACGACAGCCATCTGTCGGGCAGTCCGCGAAACTTCTGTCAAACGGTGCGCCGCGTGTCCCGTGGCCGGTAAAGGACACTCGATCGTCCACGGCTCATGTATCGGTGGGTGGTTAACGATAACCCCGCGACGAATACGCGGATTATGATAACTATCAGCGACACGTGCACACCCGCGGCACACGATACGCTTATCCAGCGACCGGTTCGCGGCTCGAGCGGCCGACAATCCGTTGCCCATTTCTCGAGGCGAGCTTTTTTCACCCGATCCATGCTTGTCCGCCATGACGGATCGCAGGCGGTCACGAGGAAAAATTCGAATTCAAACGCGCGGCCAATACGTTCGTTGCCCTCCGTACGCTGTTACGAGTACGCGCGAGTACAATTCGACGGATTCCACGGTAGGGAAGAATGTCGGTCGAATTACGCGTGTACGCGGAAAGATTTATTCACTTACGGTATCACGGACAGCGGCTATTTGATATTAGACGAAGGTGCGGACAGCGCGATCGATCGGGCCAGTCGTGTGCGAGCAACGAAACGCGCGCGTTCGATTCTCGCTCGGACAGCGTCTAACTGTTTCTTCATATTTTATCGAGGTAAAGAAAGGACCCTCGATCCCGCGAAATCCGAAGAATTAGCAGCGTTCTCGCGATTTAATGACGCGCGACGTCTCGGTTCCACGGCGGTAGGAAACCGTCCGGCGTGGACTTTCAGCCCGGTACGATCGGTATAATCGACAGCCGTTGGACGCGAGGGGGCTCGTTAGAGAGCCGTGAAACGGCGGATTTATTATAACGTCGTAGAACGCGCCGCTACCGAGCCGGCACCGATTTTTCATCCCGTAAACACGGCCTGATTATTTATGAACGTGCAAACGCACGCGGCACAATCGATTTCACGGAGGCAAATTAGCCCGGACTGCCGGCAGATACGGGCATTAAAATAATAACGCTCATCGCATTAATGGGTTATAATAATTAGGGAAATTCTTGCTCGCCGGGAGGATCGGTCCGCGTTGCGCGAACCGTTTCTCTTCACCCCGCTCCACACCGCCCCGGCTTCCCGCCTCCTCTTCTGGTTCCGCGATATCCTTTGCTTTCTCGCGCCACGGGGAATCGCTTCCTATCGGCCCCAACCGCCGCTCTGAACTTCGCCAGATTTATGATTGAATCGCGATACTTTCCGCCCTACTGGCTTCTCCGCTAATGAAAGCCACGCCGCCGGAATTAATTAGAAAGAATCACGCGATTCCCGATGACCAGTCGTCGGACACCGGTCGAGTATTTTCGCGTGCTGGCCTCTGCTGGTTCTTCGAGGGCGTAGGTGTCTGCGTTCTGGGGCTGATTCCTCGTGCCATCGATACGCGTGTTCACCCTCCTCGTTATCGGTCTTTCCATTAAAACCAGGGAGGGATATATATGTATTCAGAGATTCCGAAGTGGCGCATTACGGAGTGTTATTGCTTCTCATTTGTTAATAACACCTTGTTACGTTCATTGATTGGAACTAATGGAAACTATTGATCTCCACCACTTATTGCGAAAGCTGGCGCGCTTAAAAACGCTGATCTTAGAAAGGAACGTAATCGAGGACGTGGACGCAAAAAATTTCTATCGCGTCGCCTCTGTTTTTAGCCTGCGTTTTTAGCGACACATTTTGTAAGAAAGGCCAGCCGTCTCCGGTGTGTAATCTAATTTAAAAATGGTCGCCGATGCAGGCAGCCAGTTTTTGCGTCGACGTCTTCAATTACGAAACTCATCCGAGATTCTTCGTCGATCGTTCGAGACATTTGCCCCGCAAAAAAGGAAAGTAAAACACCGCGGCTCGTAGCTACGCGCGGATCTCCGCTCGAATTCCTTCGATGGTTGGAAAAATTCCGAAGAACGGGGACGGTGACGGAGGAACCGCGTCCAGCGATTATCGCGACGTCGAAAGAACCCGAAGAATCCCGCGGTTGCTGAGAGCAGCTGCGAGTTAAGAGCCACTTTGCCGCGATCTTCGAGGTTTAGAAAGTTCGGGCATTACCGGGCGAGATTAGGGCGAGAAAATTCTTCGGGCGAACTCGCGGTTCGGGAACGCGGCTGCGGAGGGTGTTTTAATGGGCCTCGATTAGCGAAGCAAGGCGCCAGGGAGCCGTAGACGGAGCCACCCCTTCGGGGTGGGAAGCGATCAGCCGCTCGCGCGCGAGTCTTCCCACCGCGAAACCCAGTCGATACCCCCCGGGACCGGAAAACCTTCGTTTCCCGGTAGTTACGAACTTGTAATCTTTTTACGCGCGACTTCGACTGCTTTCGAAGGCGGACGCGAACTTCTCGAAGAATAAGCTGACGGTAAAGTGCACGGTAAAGTAGTTTTCGACGCTGTTCGATGCGAACGTGTAAGGAACAATAGCGGACGTAATCAAGTACCCAGGCGTATCGTATTAATTATCTGCGAGCCGATCGAGGGAAAACGGGGAATCGCGCGTGATCCACGAGAAATTCCAAAGAGACATAAAACATGGAAAACGCATTAAACTTAGCGTCGTTAACCACCCACCGATCACACGCGAGCCGTCGCGACTGTTACGCAAGGGTCCCTGAACTGAATAGCATTCCGTGGAGCCTCACCTTCGAGCCACGTGGACGCCAATTACCAGTTAGTCACCCCGGTCGAACGAAACGATCGTACGCGAGCAATTGGGCGCGATTTCACGCGGGACAGGTAAAAGGTAGGAGAACGTAGCCGGGTGTATAACGAACGATCATCGCCAGCGAGCGGAAGGAAACGCGCTCGCGATTCGATCAGACCCAAGCGTGTCGTAGCTGGCCGAGTCGGTTGAAAAGGAAGCTTCGGCGGTAGCGAGGCGAGGCAACGCGGTACAACACGGCGGGCACGGGCTGGCGCAATTTGCGCGGCCGCGGATCCTCGCGCGTATTATTTCGCGGGACCAAGGGAAATGTGTAATTCAAATGAGTTACGAGCGGTATCGCACTCCTGGGAAGTAGGTGCTAAGCGGTCGGATATGCTGATAGAGCGGCCGTGATACGTACGACGCGGAGGTGGAATCGCGATGGGGTTGAAAAGCGGCGGAGCCGACCAGAAAGAGAGAGACACTGCGCGCCGTGGGGCGGAGGAACGGAGAGAGAGAGAGAGAGAGAGAGAGAGAGGGTGAGAGAGGGCGCGACGATAGCTCCGTTTGTAATAGTCTGCGATGGTACGCGGCGATGAGATGTGATCGCTTGGCGATGAGCTGTGGGCGACCTGATGGTCCCGCAGCGCTCTTCCATGCTCGCCTGAACTCGCGCTCGGCCAACCTCGTACACCGGATCCAGTTACTGCCTACGCGCCTGTCCGCCGTGTAATCTCTTTTTTTTCCACCGAATCTCCATCCGGCCAGGAATCAGCCGCGATTTTCCGTGCCTTCCCGCTCGGTGCACCGGGGAAAACCGCGAAAATTGCGGCCCGCACCCGCATTTCCCTCGCTTCACTTTGATCGAGTACGCGTAAGGGAGGCAGCGAGCGAACCGTACTTTTGACGGATGTGTCCACCCTGCTTTTTTAATCTTCCGTGCGAACTCTGAGAGGGGTGGAACGAAACAGGGGCGATGTACGATATTTCGCAAAGAACGCAAAAAAGGATCTCGCGAAATTCTCCGTGCTCGTCGAGGAGCAAGAAATTGATAGAGTTCACGGGATCGACGATCGCGCACCACGCCTTCTCTCGAATAGACGGAGCATCCCGAGGAGCGTGTACACCGTCCCGGCGTCCGTTCTCCACGGGCCGTGATAAACGGTAGTTTGAGGCCGCGCGGCAAAGGAACGGCCGATGCAAAGTGATAACATAATCAGCTGATAATGTGGCAGTCATATCTCATCGCGAGAACCCGAGCGAGAAGGTAAAGACGAGAGCCCGGAGAGAGCGTTCCCTCGCGTAGGAGGGGACGGTTGAAGGAGACGGGGTAAGGGCTGGCTAGAGCGAGGAGGACGGAGCGCGAAGGTGGGTCCCTCTCATTGGCCGGCTTGCTCCGCGTCTAGACCCTTCGAGAGGGTAGGAGGAACGCGACGAATGACAACATCATTCGTCGGGAGTGAGTTTTCGCGAACAGCCGTCGTTATCTTCTAAATAAGGGGGACGCCGGGGCTGATTCGGCGGTGATAGCGCTCGTCGAGATGCACTCTCATTATTCTGCCAGATACCAATCGGGAGAGCGAATTAATTGAATTTCAAGACGAACGCCCACCCAAAGGCAGCCACCCTCCGCGCTGGTTAACCGTTCTCCCCCTATGCCACCTCGCGATTAATCCCGCGCCCCCCCTTCGCTCCGTTCGCGATCTTTAAACGGCGATCCAATTAGGATGGAATCGCCTCCTCCATTGCCGCGTCGTTTCGACGATCTTTCGATCTCCGTGCGATCATCGTTTTCGAACGATACAAGTTTGTAAAGTTACGCGCACCCTCCGAATTCGATCCCATCGATGTCTCTCGAATCGCACGGTTATAACGGGACGCTCGAGACCTCTTCTCGCCTGTCTTTCTCCCGAGGAAACTCGATGGAACTGACCCGATTCCAACCCAAGCGTACTCGCGTTAGGAACAGTTCCAGGGTTAGAGCGCCGGCAATACTCCTCAAGATGGGAATGTATCAAATCCGAGTTAAGGCTACGGCCGGCAGCTTGTGCCTCGCGATCCAACCTCTTTCTCTCTCCCTCCGCTCGAGAGGCATTCCCCCTTTCCCCATCTCTCTCTCTCGCTCTCTCGCTCCCTCTTACTCTCGACTTATTATTTGTAGCCGCAGCGTGGTGGTTTGCCGGCGCGCACCAGCATCCATTTAATCTCTCTCAGTGAGGAGCGTTTCTTTGATCAGCGCGCGACCGCATCTGCCTGGTAATATCTCAAGCTGGTCCTGCAACCGGCGTCCCGGGCGCGAGCTCCCCGTCTTGCCCGCACCGAGGCATTTGTTGCTGTCAACCGGCACCTCGGATAGTCTCTGTACCCGTTGACTGCGCGCTCTTCCCTTACTCCCCATCTTCCACCTTCTTCATACTCCTCGCTGCCTTCTACTTCTTCTTCTTCTTCTTCTGCTTCTTCGTCTTCTTCTTCTTCTTCTTCCTCTTCTGTTGCTGCGTTTCGACGCATCTTCCTCGTCGTCCACTGCTTCCTTCGTTGGCCTGTCGGTCGCGGCCACGAGACTCGGCGTCTTCGCGCGAGCGCAAGTCGCGTGTACCAAGTGGATTCAGCGTTTTCTCTACCAAGGAAATTATGATCGATAATGTATTTTCTTTTAGTATTCCCACGTCTGCATAGTTTTTCGTACGTCTTTTTATCGAGGGTTGATTTCCAAGGGTTTTCGAAAGTATTTTAGTTGCAGACGTTTTACAGGTTGAGAAAGATATTACGGCAATCGGTAAGCTTAATGAAACCGGTGGATTCTTATCGTCCTCATGAGCAGAAAATTTCAAGTTGGAAAGTTGCGAGGGGCAAAGTCGAGGTAGCGATCGCAAGAATATATTGAGTGCTCCAAGCGGCAACCGCGAGAGCAACCGACATTACTCAGGCGAAATATTTCGGCTTCTGGTATTTCGAGAGAGCTCGCGATAATTAATACCAGCCGATTCTGGCTGTCCTCCGCAATTTTTGCGCCATTTCTCACATTTCGGAAGCGTAACGGTGTATATCCTTAATCCCCGGTGAACCTCTCCCGTACATTGTTGCGGTAAATCGTCTCGCTTTCCATACGCAACTCTTTATCTTCCCTTCGAGTACGTCCCTACGGCGGATAAGGATCTTCAAACAAACTGGCGATAAATCCCGCGGTTCCCATTCTGAAAAGCTTCATTTTCTAGATATTATCGAACCGCGGAATCGTTCTCACCTTGAGGAGAACATAACTCCGCGAATTATTAGCCTTTCGAGGGTACAAATTTCCTGAAACCCAATGAATGCATCCGCCGTTCTCACGCGGACAATATCGAATCCGCCAACTTCGTTCGGTTCGAGACACCTTGGATGGAGGATCGAGATAAAATAACGAATCATTGCGCGGTTTAAATGATACGCGACCAGCCGTTATTTGTCATTTAATTAACAGCCTAGCGCGTTCCGCGGACCCGCGATCGTCGAGAAGGGGTGGCCGAGGTCGCGTTCACCGCGAAAGAAGCGGCTCGCTCGCTCGCGAGGAAAACAGGAAACGGCGTGGAACGCTCCTGGGTCGGGACGACTCGTTGGAAGGATATATTATACGCGGCAGCGGGACACACGCGATCGCGCGTAAAAATGTACGCGTGCAGAAACACGCCCGCGCGCAGAGGGCAGAGCTACGACGGTGTAACGCGTCCCTGTGTATATGGTAGTAATATGTAACGCACTTTGGAGTAATGCTACGTCAAAGCCAGCGCCACCGAAAATATGAGCCGGCTGCCGAGCGCCTCGCTAATGCTCGCCCATTTATTATGCTTACATTATTTCGAGATTATTAGTCTTCTCCTCCTCTTCTAAAAACCTTACGTAATGTTTTGACTCGCGACCCGCCACCGCCGCTGCTAATGTCGCGCTGCGAATAAGCGCCGCGGCGCTGCCCGAAATTTCGCTGGCCCGCGAGCAGAGCCGCCCCTAATCCGTCACCCTCCACCTCTGCTCGACCGATGGTCTCTGCCCCCGTTTCTCGTTTCGCGCTCTTTCGTTTCGATGCCCAGGTGTTTAACGTCGACTGTTTTTACCTAAACAGAAGTGGGGTAGGTCTGGTTACGTCTGCGAAGGCGGCGCGAAAAGGGTGCGAATCGAAGGAGTGGTTTCGGGACATGAATAATGTTCGCGTTTGGTATTTTCATTCGGCAGAACGATGCGTGTCGACGACGCACGGTAATGCGATTTATTTGCGAGCACAATTTTTCTCCGCATTTACCCCCGATTTTTTATACACATCCGTATTATTTATGGGAGAGCCTAATAGTTTCGTGACAGAATATCGAGCGTTTTCATCCATCGTTCGTTTGGTTACTCGTCGTATTCATCGCGACGCATCCATTCTCCGCGGTTTCGGCGCTCCTAATATTTGAAAAGCACAAATTAGCGCGCTTAGTCACTACGCGCATCGATCAATGGCAACCGGCGATCGCTCGGTTCACCGCGATCGCAATTAGCGCTGGACTGGAAAAAGGTTTTCGCTTCGATTAAAATTCGCCTTCGTGGCGTTCCAAGAATCCGGGATCTCTCGTCCTTCCCGCGTCTTTTTTTCTTTCCCCTCTTTCATCCTCCGTCCCGACATTGCGAGCCGGTGACGTAGCCGTGAACGTTCGTCGGTCGAACAACTGGCGAGGAAATCCACGTACACAGGTGAACGGGCGCGCAACGTGAATTAGACAGCTGTCAAAGTCCCGCGGAGGAGAAGATCGAGTGCCCATATATGTGGTGTGCGAAAGGGCATCAGGAGAGCTTAGAGGAGAGGGCCGGGGAGGGTTAACGGCGGCGCGAGAGGGAGGGTTTGGCAGCCAGGCGAATGGATTTGGTTGTGGAATGGAAGCAAGGCAATAGTCGGAGCGGTAGACAAAGACAGCGGGTGCGCGGTTAGAAACAGGCAGAGAGAGCCACGTATAGATGGTGGTAAGGGGGCAAAGAGGGGCTCGAGGGGGTGAGCACTGATAAATACCACGCCATTTCTCTTTGTGCTCCCCGGCGAGAGCACAAACACAGGGCGGCTCCCTTCGTTTCAACCTGAGCGAGAGTAGCTACCTAAACCTTGCTCTCTTCTTATTCCGCCTCTCTCCGTTCCTTATCCTTCCTCATCTCTTTTGTTGCCCGACTTCGACCTTACCCTAACGCTCTCTCTCTTCCTCTTACAGTCCCCCTTTCACTATTTTCTCTGTCCGTTGATCGTGTCACCCTCTCTCTCTCTGTTTATCTTCCGATATTTCACAGTTTTCGGTGTTATCGGTACTCGCGGTGGGACTGGCTTAGCGGGCAAGGGTTAACGATGTCCGATGGAGCTCTGGCGCACCCTCGGTTGTACGAGCGCCGATTGATTCAAAGTCGCGGCGGGGTCGGCTCGCGAGCAAGATTTCAGGACAGTTGTCTTCATTAAAATCGGTGTACACCGATTCCCCGTTGGACTTTCTCTCTTTGCCAATACGTACAACAATTGCGTGCACCGGTTTCGCGCGGCTTCCACTCGCGTGATTGAAATGCTCGTAACGAAAGTTGGACGGAAAGAATAGCTATTTTTCAGCCGTTGTCGTTGCACCGCGCGAGACCGGGCCCGACAATGAGCGTAGAACATAATAGTCCTTAAGTGGAAAAGAACTCTATTGACAAATCGGGATCGTGCAGTCTCTCCTAGAGCAGAATCGGGACGGATGATCGATGTTCGACAGGATCGTTCGAAGGACAGAGCGTACCCGTGCGCTCGAGGCGAGCCGTGGTGGTATCTCGCGTGTTTCCGATCCGCGCGGAGGGGAACACCGGGGCGGCAATTAAGGCGGCTTTTTTTGGACGGATTTTCTCCACCGGCACCGAGCGCAACCCGCACGAATGACGACCGATGCCCGATTTCTCCTCCCCGGGATTGGTTTTAAAATTAATGCCGTGTTTCTCTGTTTCGGCTCTTAATGGATTCTGGGAGGAGCTCAGCGAGAACCAATCGCCTTCTGCAGTCAACCTGAACCGAAGTGAAAGCACGACACCCACGAAACGTAGCCGGGGCCACCGGTCAGATTAGGTCGTATTCACGACTTTTTCCCTTTTCCCTGGGATCCCTCCCCACCAGGGATCGGTTTGCTTACCTGCCCGCTCGAGCTAGGGTCCGGCGATGTCCTTAATGGAAACGTACATGGCCGAGAAACTCGTTTGGCGTTGCTTCGACGATCCCCGCGATGCGGTCGAGTGTAGAGAAGTCGAGATATTAATATTAGAATGGAAAACGAACCTCTCGAGTGTCCCAATGATTTTTGCACCTATCGTTCTTCGGTTTCGTGATATATATATAGTAGGTCTCCGTTTATCCGAACCCATCAAGCGACGAGCGGTTCATAGAACCAGATCGTTCGTATAATAGAACTTCACTGATTCCCCTTATTGCCCATGATTTTTCATGCTGAACCGACGATCGCCAGTGGATTAGGTCAGGCGAGTCAGACAGGAATCCAGTTAACCCCAAAGCGTTCAGCCTTTCGTCCAAGTAAATCGAGTTCTATCGTGCCGACACGAGTTCCGCTCGAACTGCTGTACTTTCGTACAATTTCCTTCAGCCTCCTCGAACTTAACTTTACACCCAACTCGAGTCACCTACGCGTACCACACGACCGACTCGTTGAACGGCAAACGTGGTCGTCGCTCGCGAGGCATCTTTCCCTTTTTTTTTCCCCCCTGAAACCACCGGCAACATAACTGTTCCCCGTTTCCTGGCCGATGAATAAACCGACGCGGTGCGCTGCACCGCGAGCACGTAGCGCTCGCCATCCCGGTTGAATATCGACGCGCAACCTCCGAGGACAATAATCGAGCGGATACGCGACGCGCAACCGAGCGGGTCCCGTTAGCCATCGCGAAAAGAATAAACCGGCGACGATCCCACGACGCCGGCGATGCCCGCGCGCGCAAAGGCCACGGACCGGGACGCGGCGGTTATGTAGAGGCGTAGGCGTAGAGAGGACGGTGCGTAGGCCAGCCAGGATTAAGACGTCAGGCGCCCGCGGCGCTTGATTAATGCGCCGCATTCACGGGAACGAAAAGATCCTGCGCCCTTTCGCGGGATCCCGCGCGAGCCTCCGCGAGACCACGCTCGCCGCCGCTTTTCCACCGTAACGAATAGCGAAGCGGACGGGCACGAGCATTGTGCCGTCGCGGTTCGTTGCCGCGACGGACGCTCTCTCGACTACCTCTCCCTCTTCCTTATGAATCTCGATGCTACGGGATGGCGCGGAGAGTCATATGGCGATATCAGACATCGCTGGGTTTCCAAAGTTTCAGCAATTTTCTGGACACTGTTGACTTTATAATTAATACATCGTGGCTTTCAGACATCGACGAACTTTCGCTCCCGACTATTCTGAGTAAATTCAAGTGGCTGTGGAACTTTCCAAGCTCGCATCACCTTGCAGTCCACTCCAGGAACCTTGGATAGGTGGCGTTATTGAAGTGTTATCGAAACCCGCGTGCAATTACCATCGAATATCCAATCAAGTAGCTCCAAGGACGTCGAACGTGGCCAGAAAATTAGCCGAGGCTCGGTAAAACTGGTACCGGGGTACTTAGCATTATTATACCCCGGACGACACGGTCGAAGGTTTCGTTGTAATTGCTCGCGTCTTTCGCGCACGCACACCACTCCGCCCGTTGCGCTCCTCGATTCAAGATCACCGTGATCGATTAAACTGGCATGTAAATGCGCGAAATTTCCCCGAGTACTACGCGCGCATAATGCGAACAGGGTTTTTTCTATGCGGGATTACCAGCAATTTGCTCGTTCGGTTGGTTTATTAAGCAATTACCGTCCGATGGAATAGGGAATACGGCCGAGGACGTTGTTGACAGAGCCGCGGCGAATCGGTCCTTCGTACATACTTGGGATAACGAGCTCATTAACGGAGGATCGCCCTCCTCCATCGAGAGCGGATCACCTGTCAGTATGGCGTCGATAGCCGTCTGCACCTGCGAGGGCTCGATCGCTGCTAATGTGGAAGCTCTCTTTGGCCTCGATTAATGGCGCACGGGCAAATGACTTCCTTCGAGATATCGCAGGACAGAGTCAGCATCCGCGTCGATTATCCATCGCGAGGCATCGCGATTTCAGCCTTCTAATCGCGGTGAAATTTTTCGCATCGTTTTGCAAGCGCGTTTAATGAATTCTCTATTCGACGAAACGTTCCGTTTCAGAAGGATTTCGCGATGATCCAGGTAGTTCTCAGTGACCGTTTCGCAGCTTCGAGATCTCACGATCTCGTGGATGAAAAATTTCGAAGGCACGGTCGATCAACTTCCGTCTCCGGTCCCCGAACAGGTTGGAGATCGCTTCACAATTGAAACGTCAAGAGAACGAATGACTGCGCGTCGGTTCAGGCGGAAAAGCTATTAACGAACACGGTCCTCGGGACGAAACGCAACGCTGGGGGGTTGCTCGAACCCTTATTATCGTCACGACTAATTTCTCTCGTTCGTCGGAAATAATTCTGGCTACAGAATTGTCCTCCGAGTAATTCCTGCGAATATTAACTAATCGACTGTACGACGGAATAAAAATAGCGCCTACCCCTGTGGCGCGTAGAGAGCTGCGGAAACTAGCGATCCCAAACGCGAGCACTTCCCTCGATTCGTGGGCGAGGAACCCCAGCCTCGCCTCACGGCCTACCAAAAACAAGCAGCGGGGAAAGAAGAAAAAGAGCTGCTCGATAAACAGCCATTCATCCCGGGAACAAGCACGGACGATGGACCGCGCGGGACCCAGGCGCGAAGGACACCCAATTGAAACGTCCCGGAACGAAGGATGGATGGGTGTCACTAGCGCGAGGGAGGTCTGACCAGTGCCGGGTACCGGTTGCCATTTTGAATTCCGCTCAATCCCTGGGCCGAGTTTGAGGGATCGTAGGCGGAGATGAAGCTTTTACACCGTGGAACGAAGACGAGAGATAGAAGGCTGGCCGGGATGGATGCCGTCCAGGAGACGGGCCAGGTATAACCAAGGCCCCGTACACCTCGTACAAGGATACACCTTATTTCGTGCGGAGGATAAACGCGGTAAGAGAGAGGCGCGGCCCACCGCGTCATTTATCATTGTTGGAGCTCATTAAGGCCGAATCTGCCGCACGCTGATCGTCTGGGATTACACTTTCCTCCTGGCCGGATCCCTCCGGCGCTTAACCCGCCATCCCTTCGGCTCTGCCCGCTTCCTTCTTTCTCGCTTTCACCGCACGCTCGCGGCGTTCGTTCCTCCCATCTGTTCCGCGGGGTGCTCTCGTTACGATCCCGAACAGCCCGACTGTCGATGAGCTGATTGCTGTTTTCGGTTCCAACGAACGCGCCGCGATGGGACGAGCGTTCGAGCACTGGGCGCAAGAGAAATGATGTTGGCCGGTCGGTTCGATTCTTCGCCGCTGTATTGAGACGTCAAAAGTAGCGATTGGCTCGATGATTGGTTCCTCGCGATTCGACACTCGCTATTATCTTCGCTTCTGACGTTTCCATTACGCATCCTTTTGTTTGGGAACCCGATAGAACCTGCTGGGAGGTGTTGCTCGAGTTTTCGCAACTCTTTCGTCGCGTTTGACGTCTGCTGGTGTCAAATGTTCCTCAGCTTTCGCTCACCGTCGCTCTCCTCGTCTTCGACGGATCTATTCGATCCCCCGGCATGCGATCGCTGCATCAGCCCCGATCAGTCTCGTTACACCGGTTTCTTTTCTTAGGCGGTCGCGAGGAGTTTCACCCGGGGTCGTGATCACAAAGCGTGGCAACTTTCGCAGACGCCATTTACGCGCCGCTCGTTCTTTCCCGCTCCGCTAGCTCACATGCTGACCTCGCTCGGTTTTTCCGACCGTCCTCCGGGCGAAATCCGACGAACGGTGCATTAGCTCTCCGGCAGGAGCAGCCTAATGACACCACCGCGTCCCCATAGGGATCCTACGCTCGTGATTTCTTTCTCGCTGCTTTCTGTTACCAGTTCGGTCCTGGGCCATCCATCACCGCCGCGAAAAAACTCGCTCCTTATATCGTGCCTCCCCGTGCACCCCTCCCCAACCCCTTCCCTATCCGCTCGCGGTTCTATTGTCTATTATCGCCCCTCCGGTTTCTTGCCTACTCGACTCCAATTCGAGATACCGCGAGGCCGGACACGATGGGTTATCCTTGAAACTCGAGCGGGTTTATTTTTTCCAAGGAAACTGCCGCGTAAATGGCGCGCGAGGTTGTACTCGAGGCTCTGACGGATCGTCGACGATCATCTTGGGGTTTGAACGCGAGATAACGTGAATCGAGTAGCAGCTAGTGATGGAACGATTGTCCTTCGTGGATTTTCGAGTACCTTACGTTTTCGACTGACGAAATTCGGAGGACGAGTCAACCGATCCTCCCGTAATACGTTTAATACAATTATCGTTTACGGAGATATTAGACCCCGACAGGCCTCCCTAGTCTTTCGTCACGGAGTTCCAAGTCTCAACTTCTCCAACACCCCGAAAGATAAACAGTCAGCAGTCTCGAGTCCCTCCTGCGCATCGATCAACACCAGCCAGCCTCCCTTCTATCATTCCGTAGCTGTCGTATCGCGGAACATCCCTCGGAGTCGACCATCGCAATCGAGCGGCCTCGATCGTTAAGCGGCGAACGTGTATCGACCAGCCGAGAAGGGGAGGAGCGAGGAAGCGGGACGATAAAAAGCGGAACGATCCGCGAACCGGGCAACAACAAGACGGTGCCCGTCGAGAGGGTCGAAGACGCTAGAACGGGGCATTTGTCGCGAGTAGAGCAAACACTCGGGACTCCATCAACGTCCGCCGGGTTTCTTTCGGGTGTTGCCTCCCCGGCACGCGGCGTGTACTCGACGACGGTGTTCTATCGCTTTTCGGTTTTTGCCGAACGCCGCTGCGCTGCCGCTAGCGCGGACCACTCGTGGCTGGTGCCCCCTCCGGCTGAGAAATGCCGCTACTTTTATTTCGCCGGTTCCCTACGTTAGCGATTTTTCCATCACCGCGGCGAGATATTTCACCGGCAATCTAAGAGTCGCAAATGGAGTCCACAATGAGGCAGAAATGGCTTGGCGCACTGATGGCCCCGGCATTTGTCTTCCCTCTGTTCCTTCCTTCCTCGTCGTCCTCCCTTCTTACCCGTCGACCGAACACGCGCCTCTTTCACCCCGCCAAGCGGCCACCGCCGGAACAGCGTCCGCGCTTCCTTCGATCTGCGATCGTTTCTTTTTAAATTCGACCGCGTATTTGTCCCCGTCGGTGACGAGAACGTCGCTGCTAATCTATTTCGATCAGAATTCTTTACGTTTCCCAGTTCAGCTGAATAACTACCGTCAGAGTGTTTCGCGTTCAATCGTGGAACAGGCGAGTACACGGTGAATAAAGTACAACAGCACCGTGTCGAGACTAATGTATCCACCTCTCGAGCCGCGTAACTAAAACACCTCGATCGTGACGGAGTAGAGTGAACTGTTACAATGTGATTTCGAACCGCTACATTTTCCCCGGTTTAACCGAGCATCAGCGCGAGCAAAGACGCTTATTAGCGATATCACTCGAAGCAGCTGGCCCGCTACAGGGCTGTCTTTATGCAAAACGCGGGTAAGCGTCGTGGAAAAGAGCACGGGATCGTGGAAGGCAGCCGTGCGAGTCAGCGCCGCCGCCGCCATCTCGAGGGTGCCCGGCACCGCCATTTTCTCCGCGTCGGGCAATAGCGGCGCAATTATAAGCCCATCAACGGCGAACGAAGCTCCGTGTTTTTCTGACGGTGACCGCCGATGGAAAGGTAAGAGGAACACGAGCGCGCGACGAGGAGGACGCCTTCAGCAGCCCTTCGATCGTGCGCGCGACAAGCGCACCGGCCGCCAGACAGAGACGGAGGCCAGTAACGCGGGCATTTCGTGCATCAAAGCCGGTCTGATGCGATTTTAATCGCGGCTACCCCTCCCGCTTTTTCTCCGTCCGCCGCCAAGGGCCCCGGACATGACAGTCACGGACGGACCAACCCCTAGCCTGCTGGCCTGGTGTAAAAACCGATTAATTTCGTTGCTCTGCCCCACGACCGATATCGAAGGAATCTATTCGACGACAACCTGCCCCGCGTTTCTAATTTATGCCTTCCTATGCTTGTAATTAACCTCGGTGACCGTAGAATTTCGAACCCTTCGGAGAGAGGGTCCCTCCTCGAGCGACGATTCTTGGATAACTTTGGTAGATTGAAATCGAACAAAACACGCAGCTTAAGTTCGATATCGCTACAAGGGTGTAATCATCGATCGCTAAACTGCTGTTTCACTATCGTCAAGTTATACAGCGTGGATAAATCGAAGGAAAGCGCGGTGGTCATCGAGCTTACGGTGGACAACGTCGAAGCGGTAGCGGCGCTTATCGGAGAACGGAAGGGGTTGCGAGCGGCAAAGAAGCGTACGCGCGGAAGGGACGTATAAGTTTCTGGAAAGGACAGGGCACGGTGTCAGCGGCAGACTGAGACCATGGGCAGCCCGACATAAATATGCATGTCTCCGCGGGCCCATGGTTCATGTGCCGGTGATCGTTATATCTCCATCTGACCGGAGACTGGAAGTGCCGGCAGCCAAGGGGGTTTGGCGATGGTGGTCCGGTAATACATTCAAAGTTGGATGTAGGGACCGCGGGGACAGAGTGGAAAAGGGGGATGGTGGATCGGGCAGCCCCCGTGGGTGGAAGCAGGAGAGGGCGAAGTAGGTGGACGTAGAAGAGGCGAAGGAAGAGGGAGCGGGGCTAGCACGGCGAGGACGCCGGAGGGGGAGGTTTCTCGTGTTTCATTTCCTGAGCTCCTATATAACTTTGTGCTCAACTCGACACCAGATTAATAACGGCCCCACCTATCCTATTCTATCCCAACCCGAACAAGTTCGTGCTGTGTGTAGAGACTCTCTGTGCGCCATGCGCTCGGCGATGCCTGGCCCTCGTATCGCTTCTCTCTTCTCCCTCTTTCTTCTCGCGCTTTCTCACCCTGCGACGCTGCGGTCTCGCATCCCTCTCTCTCTCTCTCTCTCTCTCTCTCGTTCGCTCTCGCGTTTTCTCCTTCCGGCCATCGCGATTCTCGCGTGCACACCTTTCCACCGCGACGGATGCGCGACACGCTTGAAAATTCTGACCGTGTTACCGATCCATCCGTGCTGGACGAGCCACGGCACGCCCTGACAAACTGACGCGCTGAAAACTCCGCCGCTGCTGACCGATGCGTCTCGTACGCCGAACCGGAGTAATCGTATTTCATATCGCGATGGCCAACCTGTTATTTGTCCGCCGCGCGGGCCTCCTTCGGGCTGGTACGCGCCGCGGGAGAATCTGGAGCGCATTCCAGTTAAATGTTTTCTCCTCTTTTTTCGCCCCCTCCTCGGGTAGCAGGACGCTTCGAAGCCAGGAACGAGGGTAACTCGTTCGCGGAGTTGCCGAGTACGAAGCGACGCGTAAAGTATTCGACGCTCGCTTCCGTCTGGTATCAGTTCGTAATCTGAACGTTACCAACGGACGCTAGAAATCGAGGATGGTAGATAGATTCTTGAGATAGAAGTGGAATTATGAAAATTTCGGGGCCAACAGCTGGTCCTTTATTCCACTGCTTCGTTCCGAAACATTTTTTCTACGATCTACCATGGGTTAGGGGAAAAAGCCAAGCGGTGTAGAGAAATTCTTTACGAAAGACCCATCGTATCGTGGCCCATCTACGCATACTAATCACGCGACATCCCTAAAATTTTCTTAATAATCGCGGCATAATCGTTAGATAACGTTTCACGCGATCACGTGTATGCTTCCATCCAGCCGAATCTCGCTCGTTTAATCGGTTTTCGCCTCTCGACGTAGCGATTCTAACTACGGGTAGAAGTCGAATCGCAGCGAAAGGATCGCGATTTCGAGTCGAAGAGGCGTTTAAAGCCTTCCTGTTCCATTCCGTCCTCTAAATCATCCCCCCGTCGTCGTTCGCAGGGCGCAACAAATCCGCCGCACGTATTCTTTTCCCCGGTGGTGGCAGATCTCCGCCACTGATTCGGCTTCATGAGCATGATGGTCGCCTCGCGTGCCAAGATAAATGTACCGCAGACACGTTATTACCTATCGGTACGTGGCGCCGCGCCGGCCCACTGGAACACGTCATATCGTAGGCAGATGTATGGAAGCGGTGCTCAAGGAATACTCATCTACCCTGGGCCACGTATGCGAGGCGACCTAGGCCGCGGACACGCGACGCGGCCAGGATATTCTGGTAATGCGTATTTGATTACGGCCACCGGACACTGTTCCTGTTTACGACGCGCTTCGCAACCACGGGTTTAATAGAATTGGGCTTGATCGCTCCTGATCGTGGCTGCCCTTTGAACCCTGCCTCCTCCTCGAGCCACGCTCTTTCTTATTATCCTTCGGCTCTCGTATTTTTATCTGCTCGAGATACGTAACAGGATCGACCGCTCGAGTGGCTCTTTGAATTACGTGATTCATCGAATTTTTATCGAATTTTTACCGTCACCGATTATTCGAACGCGAACTTCACTACTTTCTTTTTACTGTTGGTCTCGAGATCCGGTCGAAGGAATCGACACGTTCAGGGTGCACCGGGGCGCAGGAACCTCGAGCGCCCTCGCAGAGACTCCGGCAGGATCGAACGAACTGGGACGCAACGGTGATAATGATGATGACGTCGGTGGTCATTACCACGGAAGCGAACCGCCCATTTCGTTTCTTTCGCCACCGGGTTTTAAAGGAGGATAGAGGGAAGGAACGGCGGGACGAGCCTCTTCCGAGCATCGACTCGAGCCGGTGGATCGTAGCCAGGGGGCAGGTTGTTCGCCCGTTCGAGATTGATCGCGCGAAATGAAATATTTTATTCGGTGGCCCCTGCTTCTATCGCGGCTGTACGCCCGTTCCGAAATGACAAACGCGTTACAAAATATTTTTAGATTACCAGCCGGCCGGATTTATGGCCGCATTAACCGAGGGTATTCCTCCGCGTCGTCGCGCTGCCGATATTAACACGTACGAAAGTGAATTACCGCGCATCAACATGCATTCCCGAACATATTCCCTTCGACGTGTAAAGTATCGCCGCCCATTAGCGGCTAAATCGTACGCTCGAACCCGAGCGCACGGTTCCTCGCGCTCGCAGCGCGCGACGTCCGCGTTTCATCCTCGCGCAGCCTCGCGCACCCGGTTCGGTTCTTCGCGAAAACTCCGAGGGAGCCTGAAACGCGCTCGAATCCGGGGACCAGGCCTCGCGGGGCGGGGAGACGTTATTTCGCGAAATCGGCTACACGAGGGACCAGGCTCGCGGAACCAGCACGGTAGCCAGCCTGAAGACGGATGGCGGCCATTATTTCGGATATACTAACAGATGCCTCCGCTTATTAATTTAATTGGCCGCCGTTACGAGCAATGCATAGCTAATTAAACTCGAACGAGAATGAGTGCGTCGGTGACGGTTCGAGTAGCCGTGATTTTATGGGTGATACCCTTTTCTTCGGGATAATTAAAAGATTAGGAATTTTAAGTCGAGTTGTATCAGTGGCAACAACTCTTCGCTCGCGAATCGATACGAGCAGGGGATTGGTGAAAGAAAATTGGACGTAGAAGTTTACGAAATCTTTTTACTTGGTTACATACATGGAATAAAATAATTGCAGTCGTACTTGGAAACTGTTAATCAAATCTCTCGGAGCGAGATCCCTCTCGGGCAAAGTTCCTACAACTCTTGTGCCCCGCCTTCGCAGCCGGCCGTAGCGATATTAATTGCCCGATCATCGACAGTTCCAGCCACCCCCGAGAGCCGAACGATTCGTCGAAAAAGCGGTCGCGGGCAGAGGCTGCGGTGCTCGAGCCGCAAAACAGCTCATCAAACATCCATAACGACAGCTACAGGAAAACGGGGCAACCCTTTGGCGCTTTCCCCTGCCTCGTCGGCCACCCGTGTACACGAAGAGTCGACACGGCCGTTTTAGTTCTCAGGCAGGTCGGACTCCGGGCAAACCTCCGACAAGGGCTCCGCTAATGAATTTGGAAAGTGCAATCAGTAGCGTAGCGCTGCTCCAGCGGGGGTGGCGTTTTCAGGGTCGTGGAGGCTGCGAGAACCGTGGGCGAGCGTTGGCGGCGGGAGAGGGACGCGGGACTAGGAGAAGCAGAGCCACGGCACCGTATCAGAACCGAGGGAGGAAAGAGGGATGAAAGAGGGCGGATGTGACGCGGAATGATGGAGCGCGGACCGTGGAGAAAAATGAGAGTGGCGGAAAGGCGAGGGTGGAGGGACGCTGATGGATCGGTGCTCCTCCCTCCGTTGCACCCTCTCGCGGCTCTCTCACGCCCGACCCTATCCTGGCTTCCACCCTCCCGTGAGCCACCCTCCACGTTCAGGTTCGCGCTCCCAGGGGTGGAAAAGCCCCGCAATATTACTCATAGTCCGTGGGCCTCGTCCTACCGCGCGTCCTCTCCCTCCCTCTCTCTCTCTCTCTTCGTATTTTCCTCCTCCTCCTCTGGTTCCGCGCTTTTATCTCTGTCCCCTTTTCTTCTCCCGTGCTCTTTGTTCCTTTCCGTTCGCCGAGCTTTTTATAATGTCCTTGTTGCTGGTGTCTGGTGGTTTTCACCGACGATGGATAATCGATCTCTAGTAACGTAAGAAACTTTGCTTTATCAACGTACTCGGAAGGTTCGAGCTTTCTGTGTCACGTTGAGTCGCTTTGAATCTGTCGGTTGTTATTTGATTCAACGTACGTCTAACCGCCCCTGACGGCACCCCGCAGCAACAGCGTGGTGAGAATTATTTATTCATACTCGATCTTCTGCGAGTATCCGCCCTCTTTGCGAACCCAAACTGGGGTGAAGTCCAGGGAACGAGGGTTTATCAGACGAGTTTCTGGTTGATTCGACGATCGAAGGGACATTGCGATAATGTGGTTCGTGGATGAGAGAGAAGGAGAAAGAAAGGGAGAGAGAGAGAGGAAACTATGTAACAGTTAGTAAAATTAAAAACGAAATGGATTATCATTGACAAATAAATCGATCCGGTAAACGAGAACGGAAAGTATTTGCAGGCGACAAACGCGTTTAATCAGTCGGACGTTTCATGATGTTACGTTAAACCATTCGCTGGCGGTGACCAGTGCATTTAGTCTAAGATATATTGACAACGCGACGATATTCCCGGTAAATATCGCGCTTTCCATCGGGGCCAAACAATCGGGGATGCGCTCGCCCCGCGCTCCTCGCAATTTCGTTACTGTTCCGACGACTAAATCTGTTAGGCAAGGTCCCGCCAACAAATCCGTATATTTATTCGTTGCGTCTGATCGCAAAACCCATGCGTTTTGCGCCCACCTTTTTCGATCCGATAAATTATAAGCTTGCGTTGCACCGGATTCCCGTCAGCTCCCTGACACGTTTGCCGCCCCGGTGATTGGTCAACGTTTGGTATCGAATGGAAATTACGCGTCACTCTCGACGTCTGACCCTTTTCCTCGCGTGGCTTCTTTTTCGTTTTCCAAGGGAGCGTATTTCATTGCATTTCGAACGCCTCGTGACCGTTCCACGGATACGTACAATTTGCTGGCCGCGGAACGACGATAGGATTGCTGACCGAGGCGAAAGGCAAAGAAGCCTTATCGGACGTCTATGTTAAATCAACCTCAAAGTCCACCCTAATACACCATTCCGTATATGTCCCAGCAGCCACTAGGTGTCACATCGTAAGGCGGGAAATTCCGCAAACAAACCTCGAACAAACAACCGGAGTAGTTTCGTCCACAGAACCAAATAGGGGCGACATCAGCAGCGATCCATCCGAGGTGCGCGCCTCGATACGAAAACTGTCGGCGTCAGAAGTGTCTGGGCGACGAGCGGTGGGTGGAGGCTCGTCTGGCAGGTACTATCGGGCGATAGCCGAGACTGAGCTTTTGCACGGTTAGCGCGATTCGGATGGCGGCGCCACGAACCGCCATTACTCAACTATTCACTCGGTAACGCAATCATACGTCACAAAGGCCTTTCATTTGCAAGCGCATTGTGGAAACCCGGCGATATTAATTGCCGCGGCTCGTTACCCTCTCCAACCCTTCCCCCCAGTGGCCTGCAACCCCGCCGCTCCACCCCCGGCGTCCAGGTCCTGGCTCACCCGGCGCGAAGCCACCCTCCGTCGAAAGCCACGTGAACCAGGGCCACGGCTATTCCCCGTATTACGTATTCCGGTGCCATGCGGCGGCTCTGTCCTGCGTTTCCAGCCCCGGCAACCCTCGCTTCCGACCTGCTCAACCCCCTGTGCTCAACCCCCTTCCGCTCTCCTGCCTACCACCCGTCACTCCGCGGGCGCCACGATCTTTCTAAAGCATTCCTGCGCCTGACAAATACGTCGTCCGAGGACGACGCGAGCGTGGTACGTGACCGCCTCCATTTCGCTGCCGTTCGCGAATATTCATTTTTTTCGAACCCGAGGGACGAACGTGACGGCGCGGCGGGTGATCTTCGAGGCTAACGCGATCTAAGCGCGCTGGTCAAATGATCGGTTACGTCGCAAACTACGCTCGAGCGGTCTCCCCCTGTAAAACGTCGAAACCACAGGTTAACCCTTCTCCCGGCGTTAACGCGTTCAGCTAACGATTCCATCGTTGCATCGCGCTCTCCCGCGAGGCATAAACCAATCACACGCAGAGCCTTCTATTTGCATGCGGTGGGATGCTCGAGCGGCCAGCCGAACGATTTCGAAATCCACCGCGAATCTTTCAATCGCACCCCCACCATCATCACAGTGTACAATCCCATCGGCGAGTATTCCTCTTCGTTCCGTTCCCCTGCGAAACGATGCCTACCTTTTCCTTCGCCTGTTTTTACCAGCCGCTTTCTCGGGGACGCGCGCGGTGTAACGTTTATTAGATACGTCGCGTCACGGACATTCTTCATATCGCGTATGTATTCTATTTCCGAGCTGCCTGGTGTCCCAGGGCTGACACCAGCAGTCTCGTTTATGCAAACTTCTCGACCGCGTCGAGAGTTTCTGAAGCACACTCGCGTATGCCAAATGCAAGCTGCAAGGATAGGACAATGGGGTTGCATCGCGAGCATCGTGCGCCGGATACACGTCGAGCGAGAAGGATGTTCGTCCCGGTCAAGTGCGCCATCCCTGGACCTTTCTCGTTCAAAACATTGCGTCGTTTCGCAAATCATTGCGCGCGCTCACCTTATTTCAATCGCGGTGTATTTGAAATAAGCGCGACGATGAACAGATACGATTGATACGTCGATGACAAACGTGGGCACACGCGATCGACCCGCGGGAACGAACGTCGCGCACAGATCTGGAACGCGGGACGAACGCGGAAAGCGCGGGAAAGGGTTGAAAAAAAGTAGAATGCGGCGGCGAGATCGATCCCGTGCCACGGCTCGTTTTCCATTTACCCCGGGCCCGTTCTATTGAGAACGGTCTCAAAGGATCCGTGCTAGTGACAAATACAAACCCGAAGACATTCCTCGAATGGACGTCATTGATTAATCTCGGCGTATGGATTGCAAGACGGTGAAGTAGGCAGTCACTCACAGGCACATATACAATATGGCCGCGATTTTTCACGTCCACGCTCGGATACGCCGCTTTATCACGCGTGTCGCGAAAAAAACAAACATCGAAATTGGATTACCGCTCCGGCGGACGATCGACCCGCATTATTATACATTAGAAACGTCCGCTCGATACGAGGCGAGGTATTAATAATTGATTTTTCTGCCCGTATGGAGAACCGATAGGTTCCACCGGCGTTGTAATTGATGTCTTCAATCTCTGGTCGAACGTAACGCGGTTCTAATCGCTGTCCGATGCGCCACCAGCGCGAAAAGAAGTTCACCGTGTAATTCGCGTTTTATTGTATCGCCGTCAGCGGTGTTTTTAACGCACGTAATAAGCAAATTACCATTTTTCCCCGTCCTTTTTCCCTTTATTTCTTTTTTTTTCCCCACATGCCGCCTTTTATGCACCGGCTAAGTGGCGTACGTGTGGGCTCGTTCAATTTCCACCGAAAGAAGCGTGTAATTTACTCATCGCGAAAGAGTAACGTGTCATTGCCATTAGAACGCAACGCTGGTAATTTAATGTTCCAGCCTGTTAGAGCTGCGAGCAAGAGTTGCATAATTTCCACTTGCATTCTCTAGAATTCCTGTCTCTTAGGTGCAAAAAAAAAAAGAGAAAAAAATAACCACCCAACTGAAAGCAATCGAGAGCGTGTTGTCGCGTCACTCTCGTAATGAAAGTTCCTAGTTTCGACAGCCGCGCGAATTAACCCTTTGGGAGGTATTCGCGAATAAATTGGCTCGGGCGCGAGAAAGTTAATGGCGGATTTCGTAATTTTAGTTTTCTACCGTTCCCATTCGGTATTGTGCGGTGTACGCGTAAGTCGGTCTAATAACGCGAGCACACCTTGGCAAAGGGTTGACAACCACGCTCGTTTCCGTCTCGCAGATCCGCCAGGCCCGAACGGTAAACCCGGCTTACGTACACGCAGTGGCGCCTTCCATCCCCTTGGTTCCTCCAATTAATATCTCAAAAGCGAGACGCGTCGCTGGCCGTACATGTCCGCGCTCTTTCGGTTATCTCGAGTACAGAGTCCGAGACGTGTACCCGCTCATATTCCCGAGCCGTGTTCACCGTGTCGCGGACCCTTCCCCATCCGGGATCCTCGAATCTATATGCGTCAGAGGGGTCGCGGTTTGAAAAATCGCCTGGACTGCCGCGTCGTGGAAAAGCCGCGCGTGTTCGCCCTCGTCGAATCCCGTTCGAATTCGAGACGCGCGCGCGTCGCGACGACGGACGAACGGACGAAAGGCGAACAGGGGTGGCAGCTGGCCTCCGATGGCTACGAATTCGGTGTGCGTGTCCCAGGCACACTTTTCAGCCGAGAAGAAAAAAGGAGCTGATCGCTGACGTTTGATCGATCGCGACTAGGACTGGCTGGACAGAGAGCTACTCTGTTTTTCCACGACTCTCTTCTTCCCACCGTTGTCGGAGGCAGCCGGATCTTTCTTACGCGGCGGAACAGGGCGAAGAACAAAGACATCAACGCTGATGGATCGCGCTGGCCGTGGCTGGGGCGACGCGGGACTCTTCCATCGCGTCCTCTTGTTCTTCGCTCTTCACTTTGATTGCCACGGAGATTAAAAGGGTTCCTATGATTCCAGCGGAATGGCGTATCTCGTTCGGTTATTGTACGATTTGATATGGACGCGGGGAGATAAATGCTGAGTCAAGCGAGGAATCTTTGACTTCGTATTTGTTCTACGGACGAAAAATGGGGAAGGGAGATCCGGAGATCTGTATCGCGATCTAGCGCGATTAGTCAAACATTCAGCGAGGAACGGGAACTTTGATGTCGCTTGGAAAAGTTTAAACAGCGCCTCGTGCGTTATTTTTCATTTCGCGTGGACTGCGCTCTCGGTTTACACCGCCGCTAATCACGGTCGTCCCCTCTTGGAACTTCACAGAATTCACCGCATCGATCAAAACAGCCACAAATCATCGTCAACAATTATAACTCCTTTACGAGGAGAAGTGATTCGCGAGATTAACACGGATCAGACGGATCGCGTGAGAACAACGATATTTCCACGAAGCGTCCCGCGCTCCGTCTCGTGGGCCTTTCCATCGCGATTCCACGGTGAACAGTCGAAAAAGAAGAGAACGCCGATTCGGCCGCGCGGAGCACCAAAGAGCGTCTTTCGCGAGACAGGAAGGACTATTAATTACTGTCCGCGATGGCCGGGCGCGCGGCTAAGGAAAGTAATTATGTGTCGCAGCCAGCCACTTGGGACTTAAGACGTACGAGCCGCAACAAACGTAATTTTTTAACGCCTCTTCCGACGACCGCTCCGAAGGGGAACGGAGGGAGATACCCCTGACACCTGGCACACAACATTCCGGGTTCGAATGCCGGCTAATTAAACATTCATAGCGGCGATAATGCTTGGCCTCGAGTAACATCGAAGCGCGTTAAAAGAAAAGAAAGGAATCATTTTTCACGTCGTCCGAAAAAATAAAACGTCAATCCCGCTATCTTTCAATAATAACATTATCCCGTATATCATCTCGAGTTTAAAATTTCACGTTACACTCGCGTTTAGTCAAAGATTCCGATCGAACGAGCTGCTACGCGCAATAACTGAAATCGATACGACACGCTCGGTTCATAAATTAAAAACACTCGACTCAATTTATTTGTAATCGAAGTCGTTCAATTACCATCTGATTTATGGTAACGGTTCAAGGATAAAGGAAACGCGGAGTCGGTCAGCGTCAGCGACAAGCCGCGGAACCCCGCTCGAGTCAACTAGAGCGAGGTAAGAGCGGTGGAAAAACCGGGAGGCCGGTCGTCGAGAGCTCGTTCGAAGCATGACAAATGAAATCGCGAGATAACTCAATCTCGTGTCGCGCGACGGGCGTAATTTCGCGCGTTTCACGGAGGCCCCGCATTCTTGGCCGCGTAGTGACTCAATTCGGCCGGGGCCCGGCCGTGGGGCCCGCGCCACCCTTCGACACCGGCGTTTCTCCTCCGCCGATGATAACACGAATTTGCCGGGACGCTCGTTTTGCTCGCGCCGGAGCACCGAGAAAATGGCCTCTTTTCACATTACGCGTATTATGTAGAGAAACGCGCGCGGCGCCCTTACCTGGCAATCCGCGCGGCGGCAAGCCGGTCATCATCATTACGCGGCCGGGAATCGCGATATTATGCTTTATCTTTGGCAGCCAGTACCCGGGTATAGTGGTTACGCGAGCCGGGCCGCGATTAAGTATGCAAAGCTCGAATCTGAATAATGAGATCTTAATGATACCGTTCACGGCGAGCAGCCGAAACCTCCCGCGGTCGTCGCGAGAATCGTTCGCGCTTGTGTCACTCGAGGCTCACCGTCGTTACGCGTCAATTGAGTGTCAGCTCGAGGATAGCTCGGATACTGGTTCTCGTCTTACTCTCGCCGATAAATACGATGCGAAAATTGTTCTAAACGGGACGTTTGCTTGTCGAACGCAAAGAGCGCACCCTCCTCTCGTCGAGAGGCCATCGCCGGAAACCTGGAGCGACCACAAGCGGACCAACGCGTCCGCTTTTAGCAGAGCGCATCGCGAAACGAGCTGCGAGCACCGTGCGAGCCACGAAAGCAATTAGCCCCGTGATCCGGCTGACCAAATTCCCGAGGGATCTATCCTAATTGCACAATTTGTTAACGCGGCCGTTGTTAAACCAGGAGGCAGATGGGGGTGGCGCGGCAGGATCGGCTGGAAATTAAAAAGCATTAATAACATGGCTGGGATCGGTCGGGGCGAGTGGTAAGAGGAGGTTTCCGTGAGGAGGTGGCGATGTCGTCGTAGTCGTCGAAAGGGAGAAGAAATGCGGGTGATTCCACGAGATCCACGGGTGGGTGGACGCGTAGGAGGGAAGGTTGGGGGTCCGGATGAGCCGCGAGAAGGCTCGCACGGGGCGAAGAGTACGTTCCTCGAGGCTTGCGGAGGGTGAAGCGGACCAGACGTAGCCGTTGGACGCTGTGTGCCGTGTAATTTATTTCCCTTCGCTTCCGCGTCGCGACCGAACGAAACATCGGATCGACGGGGGGTGGAACACGGCCCGATGAACCTATCCTCCATCGACCATCCCTCCTTCTCCCCTCTGTCCCTTCCTTCTGCTTCTCCTATGGCGTCGCCCTTAGGAGACCGGTGAAAATTTCGAGAAAATCGAGGCTGGCGTATAAATCACGTTTATCGGTCGCGGTGAAGCTCGCAAGACCGAGCTCGCGCGAATCGCTCGACGGATCGACTCGAAATCATTTTCACGCCCTGGTGACGCGTGTCGTCGACACAGATTTTGCATAAGGATAACTCGAAGCAAGAGTTCTTTTGCATGGTTGGTAATTGTGATCGTACGCAATTTCTTCGTATTTGTTAACGAACAGTTGTAAAGATGGAACGACAGGAAGTTGAATTTTCGTCGAAGCTTTCAGTTTGACGATATGGTTAGCAAGATTTACAAGTAACGAGATTTTAAACGCGATTCGATGATCGCTATCGACGGTGAGGCAGCTTGAATAGACAGGGACAAGGGGTCAACATTTTTCGCCATCACCAGGATACGGCGAAAATTCGTACAGAGTCAGCAGCCCAAGAAACGCCTTTGATAAATCGCACTCGATATTTTTTTACTTTCCCCTCGTTCGTCTTGCAGAATGCGCTCTCGCCCCGTTTCCCGCCACCACCCTCCCATCGCACATCCTTCCCCCCGTGAGTTTCATGATTTCTTCGGCCATGCTTCCGGCCGTCCTTCCCACGCTATTGCGCGTCGAGCACAGTATCGTTCCTCGCGAAATTTCAACTTCAATTTCAACAATTGCAAACTCTTTAATAAGAAACATTTCCACGGTTATTATTTACATAATTTACTCTGGCGAGCAGTTCGCCGCAGAAACGAGCGGCAGAGAGGTCGACGGAATGCGAACCAGAATTTTCAATGGGTGCCGCGACGTAATGGCAAGTTCTCAGCGGCCAGAGCGAGCCAGGATAAAGGGAAAAGGAAACAGGAAGAGTACTCGTTGGCCGGGTTACTCTAAACCAGATATGCGCAACGATTTCACAGGAGCCGGCGAAAGAGGAAGAGGAAACTGAAAGGATCTCGGAGTCAGTGACCTTGGCGGGATTTATGGCCGTCCTTTTCGTTATTCGTGACGCAGGAAACGAAGGTCGTCCTCGCGTAGAAGAATCGCTGGGTCTCAGCGTGAAGTTGAAATCCTTTCCGAACTTAGAACTGTCCTTGATCCTCGACACGAACCTATTCAATCGTTAGCAATCGCTATTGTTACGCTTCCGTAGAATCGGGTTAAAAGCCAGCCGTAATCTTGCACGCGCCATTGTGCCGCGGTGTATTCCGTCCCACGTTCCATTCTAGTAGCTCGGAAACGGCGATCATTGATGTTTACCCTACAGGAATCTATGCGTTTAGGGTCCGTCAGGCCTTGAGATTGGCAATTCCGCGGCGGCAAAGAATCAATGGAAATTCAGGCAGGAATTGGGTAATTCATTCTGCGTATCATCCTGCGTAACTTCCATTGTAAACGCTATATAGTTGGCTGCAACTGGATCGCCGATGCACATCCAATCAAAGTTCCTCGGGGTATCATCAATTACTCACCCGCGATAGCTTCTCCTAAAACACGGTGCATTCCAGGTGGATGCATAAACGATAGGCGTAACGAACGACGTCCTTACGGAAAAGCTTCCATCTTTGAAGGAGACCAATTAAGGCGCATCGTAGCGTTTGAAGATCGAGGAAGCGGCACTCGTCAAGCTGAATTACATTCCACGCGTCGAATTAATATTTTCGTCGAACCTTTCACTGGACATGTAGAGCGATCGAGTTGCCCGATTAAACGCGATCGTTCGATGCACCGAAAAACGGTTCGATTAACGCGGAGACCCCCGGGCCATTAACGGTGTAACACGCCTCTCTCGCGTACTTTGATCGTTTTTTAATTTCTCCTTTCTTTTCAGCGTTTTCCATTTCTTCGAGTTCTGGTAACACGGCAGCTCGCTGTACAGCGCAATTCCGCCGGTGAAATTCGACGAAACGAGAATGATACTTTGATGAAGGGGTCGCGGCATCAGGATGTCAGGTGGCGGCGCGCTGCCGGCTCTAATTAAAAAGCCGTGTTGGCATCGCCCAGCGCCCGGGACGTAACCTCTTTTTCCCGGGGTATATTTTTTTTTTTTTTCGCTCTCTCCTCCCATTTTTGAAATGGCCAAGCGCCCGCGCGACGCTTACGTAATACCAACAAGCTGGACGGCCGGCCGGCCACCCCTCGCTACCCCTTTTACGCGCCCTTGGTCCGCGGGCAAACGAGCTCTCGCGGTGTTAACGTCCACATGTTCGGTGCTTTCACAATAACTCTCTCTCCCCTGTAGCCTCGCGCAATTCGGACACAATAAAAACTCCAGCGAGACAGTTTGGCGGGCAAGTGTGATGAAAGGGCTTTCGCGAAAATTTTTTCCTACCCTCCGCCGCCGCCACGGCCGTCCCCGCGCATTTTTCTGTTGTCGTCCTCGTTGTACCCGCTTTTCGGTCCCTCCGTTTTTTTCCGCCCGCCGCTCCGTTTCTGGTCTTCGCTCTTTTTTCCCCGCCGGTTTTCGTTTTTCCGTTTTTAATCGCTACGACATACTTGAACGCGGACATACTTGCCGCGCGCAGATGCGTATATCCGGGGTGATGAACGGCGCCGGAATCGTGTCGATGACGAGCTGACGGACGCTTCTCAGTTTTTCTGGGATTCGCCGGTTAAAACCGCGCTTTTTGTGCCGTGTCACACGCCAGGTTTGATGGATACCGTGCGATGAAAAGTGGAAGAACGACGTCGATGTGTGGGGAAGAGTTATCGATATTAAAAAACCTTTATTAAAATAGCGTTCTAGTCTCGCTATTGTATTCGAATAATTGAAGACTTATCCAACCTTCTACGTCTTCAAATTAATATTAAAACTCTGCAACTAATTAACGATTAAATATAACGATGCGGCGATAATGAGGGAAGCAAAGTAAGGTAAATTCCAAGTCAGACGACCATATACAGATATATCTCGCGATCAAATTGGCAAGCAGGTCGCCAAAAAAACGGAACGTCCCCAAGATGGACCCGAAAGATTGCGCGCCATGTCCCCGAGCGGCGAATGACACATCCCCTGAAAGGCATGCTCTTCCAATCCGTTGTAGCGACCCCTTAAACCGAACTGAATTGAACGGAACACCACCCCTACCGTAGCTACAACAGCCCGTGCGCGGAGACCTACTCGTATTATCCACAGTGACAGGATGGCGGAGTTATTAATGGCCGCGACAGTGACAAATGACGAACTGTCGGCGCAAGCAAGACTGATATGGCGGGCTTCGTTCCTCTCTTCTCTCCTTCGGCCCGTCTCCATCCACCCTGTCTCCCTCCCTCCAGCGGCCTCTCCGTTATTCCCTCGCGGTCCCCGTCTCTCCTCGTTCATCCCCTCGATCCCTGCTCGACCTTCTCCCGCGTTTCACCCCGACCGTACTCTCCTCCACGGAGTCCATGGCCACGACGGTGTCCAAACACGGGACGAACACGATACACCGGGACCGTTTCTTCGAGCGATATCAATGATCGAGAAGCCTTCCATAGGGACGAGCCTCCCCTCGCGATCATTGATATTAGGAGTTAGTGAAGCACGGGGCTTCCACGGGATTATGGGAATCCGAAGAACCGTTTGCTCCCGTCTGGATTGCTTCCCTCCCTGTTATTTGTTCTTCGCCGACGTGGCGTTTCTTGCGATCCGAGAGGGAAGAGGCGGCTGGGCTCCGGCGATTCGCAAGGTCCATCGGGTCTCTAACGAGCTGGAGCAAGAAAATTCCGCGTCTAGCAAGCGTTTCGCGTTCCGCGCGCGCAAGTCGAAACTGCCCCGACGACGTTCTTTCACAAGCGCACGCACACGGGGTGTACGTGTACGGCGGCGGTGCCACGGGCAAACGGAATGCCGGTCCCCGGCGATAAACCGGCAGACGCGCGTGGTGGACGGTCATTTTTCTGGTTTACCTCTGGAAACGTGTGCCGGGCTCGTTTATAATCCCAAACTAGAGCCGCGATCAGGCTCGATTCGAAAAAGTCGCCGGAAGAACGCGGGGCCATGGACGGGGGCGCGCGCGGGCGCGCGCGCGATCACGCGGCAACGGGCAGACAGAGTAAAACCGCGTCGCGTACAAAATCAAAATAAATATATTTACAGATTATCCACGGCGATAACTCATGGCCCGGTTTGAATAGACGGCAGGGGGTCTGTTCTTTTCCGAACCCGTCCACCGCCTCCTTCGTCTCCTCGCCTCTTCTTACCCCGTCCGACCGCTTAGCCTCCCCCAGCCTTACCCTCCTCTTCCTATCATTCGGTCGCTGCTTTGTATTCCGCGTTGCTAGCTCCGCTGCTCCCCTTTCCACCGTCTCGCCCAGGTCGTCTCAAACTCCACGATTCCCTCAGACCCTCCCGTCGATCTCTACCCACCCACACCCCCTTTCGCAACCCCCTTCTCGCTCGTCCTCGACGGATCTCCTCTCGTCCCTCGTCTTCCAGCTTCGGCTCGTCGTTGTCGTCATCGTACTCGTCGTCCTCGACTTCTTCCCGCGGCTTCGTTCTAAGGCAACTTGATCCACCCCTTTCCACCCCGCGGCGTCGTCACACGGCCAAGCCGCCGCCAACTTCTTTGATCCCCGCTCGACCGCTCGACTTCGAAGGATCAGCGGCAAGATTTTCGAAAGAATTCATAACTTTGCCCGACGACTTAGCCTCGGGATGCGAGACTCGCCGGCTCCGGGGACCGTCCCGGGTTATACCGCACCGGGGGGGCTTCGACGACCCGCGCGGGACCTGGAATAACGTTTCGCGATTTCCGGAATGCGGAATTCTGCCCCGGAGAAACCGGCTCGCCACGGGGGAATGTATGAAGTGGAGGAAAAAAAAAAAGGAAAAAGAAAAAGGAAAGGAAGAAGGTACGGACGAGCCTTCGTGAACCGTCGCCGGGAAAAATTGCCGCTTCCTGCGGGATATCTCGTTGAAAAGGAGACTTACGGAGGTTCTGCTGCCGTGGAACTGGGATTAATTGGAATTTTTATCCGCGCCTACTTTAATATTCCGTTCTTGCATCGGTAGTTCCAGTTTTGGGTGGTACAAGGATCGAGGAAGTCACGTACCACGCTCTCTTGATGATATCGTTAGAAACAGACGTCTCTCGAGAACGTTTAACTATTCTCTCGCTTCTGTAATTTCTGGTCCACTATCGCCACTCGAATCCAGAGGGCTACCCGTATCTTGCTCCCCGACCGGAAGAAATAAAAAACCTTTAGACGTTTTCATCGGCAACCTTCGATATCAGATCTTTCAACAACTCGTTGAGAAAGCAACGAATCGAGGACACTCGGATAGGTTGTAGAACGAGGGATCGATCAACGACGCTTCTAATCGATACGGACACGGCGACCGTGGAAAAAGAATCCCGTCCGGGCGATATCGTTGATTGACAGGTCGGGGGATCGCACTGCGAAGGTAGGGGAAATTGGAGAAACGAGAGAGATACAGAAACAGGAGGGACAGAGGGAACAGCAGCAGCAGCAGCAGCAGCACGCAAGCCTGATCTGCTCATGAGCGTGGAAATCCCTCGTGGCAGCCTTGGGGTTCCGAAACATCAGCGTGATTGCGTTCCTCCAGCGAAGGTATTCCATTACCGGGGCGAGCGGGTACCCTCATTCCAGTTTCCACCCCCACGAAGCGTTCGACCTCGTGGCTGGCCACCGCCAGGATCGAGCATCGACGCGCAAACCGATATCTCTACCCTTCTGTCCAGTGGACATCGTCGCAAATGCGCCTACACCCATCGATGAACTTCCGTTCGCGGCGACGGAAATCGAACGCGTGGATTTCGTTTCAATTACCAATCTATTCGCGTGTATGGCGATGGAACGCGGTTGGAAAATTACTTTTTTCAGCTGTTTCGCGAACAAAAGCAGATATTTACGTTTTTGCGGACGTTTAAGCGCGAAGGTTTACAGGGGGGTTAATGCGCGGCGTGGATTGCAGGGAGTTTGGGTACGGTAGATAATGATCTGTGAAATACGCGCGCTACGACCTTCTTCTCGATTTAATCTCCTCCTTTACGTCTTGAATATTTCTTGTTCGCTCGTGATAATTTATAATCTTTACGAAAACGGTGAATCCGCAATTTGGTGGTTAACATTTTCAGCTCCATTCCGCGCGTCAACGTTAAAAACCATCGAGAGATCGGTCGTCGCGACGAACGAACCGCGAGGGGTTGAAGCGAGAAAGATGAATCGCATCGAAGCTGACTAACGTCGCGCGGCCGGCGAACGAACCGCAGCAACTTTAATCAGAAATTGATACAGGGATGCCTGTCCTGTTTTCATTAACATTCCACAAATCCTGCGACGAATTGAATTACTTCGCCATCGCCGGGGCTAATGAATGTCGGGGCTGGGGTGGCACCGGAAGAGGAACGGAGGATCCTAAGCGACAGAGGATGGTAGGGAAGCGCGGTTGATAATCGATAGCTCTCGAAAGTTCAGTTCATTCGTTCGTGCGGATCCGCTCGCCGGCGGACGTCCTCGCCGCGATTAAATTGCGCCCGGGAAATGGAGATCTCGCGTGTAAAACCTCTGTCCTTTGTCTCTTTACCAAACGGGAGAAAAAGGTCTGTCTCCCAGCGATCGATCGAGTCGTCTTAACCTGGTATCGGCGATCGGAACAGATTTAAAACATGCACGACTGGGAGCAGCATTCCGTGATTAAAAACCGTCGACGACAGCGGAAGAATTAAAAGGGAGCGAGGCGATCAATCCTCGATCAGTTGGCACCGCATTAACTCGCGGTGAGCCGTGCTATCAGCGGCGGTGGTTGCATTCACGTGGCCCTTTCGTTCCGGTCGGCGAGCTCGCCCATACGTGTGCCCGCAGTTACGTGTAGACGATAGGTAAGCCATGCTGGCGTCCAGATTCCACGACAGCAAGCGGAACGGCGCGGCGGCGGCGGCGGCAGCAGCGACGACGCGAGGCACCGGGGGTGGAAGCGGGTAATGGGGTTCGCTGGGAGTGACGCGGGGCTAACCGAGCGGAATCACGAGCTCCCAGGAATCGAATCCATGCGTCACCCAGGCCTGCCAACACCATTTGCAGCTACCAACTTCCATGGACCTTAAGTTACGCCGGCAGACATCGAGCGGAAACGCTCCCCGGCTTGGATTAAAGATCGCTAAATCCTCTTTCTCTCTCTCTCCCTCTCTGCCCTCTTGGCTTCTTTTTCTACCTTCGGCGAGCTAGGACACTGGACCGACCAAAGAATTGTTTTCGTTCAGCCGCTGGCACCGCGAAAGTAAATAGCGGACAGGCGTGACGCGGGATTCGTTTTAGGTACGGAATTTTAGTCGATGGTCCGACGATTCTGCTGTTGATCGTTTCAAATTGAATTCCATTACGGGGAACGATACGGCGGTTGTTTGGACGCCGACAAATGGCGCGCGGATAGAGCTGCTGTTTGTAACGTCCACGCTAATGAGATGCCATATTTCTAATCAGTCCCTCCAATTAGAATCAGAGGTTTCCGGAAATTCGACCGTTCAGGCGGTGCATTTATTTTAAATAACCCATTCGATGGTGTTATCATTGTTGCCGTTAACGCATTGGCGTTCCGTTTCAATCGTGCACGTAGTCTCGTCCGATTCGTTTCGTCGCGCACCGAGTGAACATCTATCGAACGACGGATCGATCAAGAAAGGGAGCAGGTCCTCAGCAGGTAAGGGATTAATGACGCTGGCTGGTCGCGAAACGGCGATCGGGACAATTCGGGTACGGATGACGGGAGTAAAGGAGGAATCCACGGAATACGACGGCAGCAACAATTCGAGGCAACAACTCCCCGAGAGCGACCTAAACAACGTCTCGCTCTCGTCCACGCGGCGCTCCGCCGCGTAAATGATGGCGCCCAGCATTATCTATTGTGCGCCCATTCCATTTAATATTGTATTCCATAACGCAAACAAAGGTAAAATGCGAATTAATGTACTCGATTTATCACGCTTTTGTTGCGCGCTGGGACGCGAGCGAGCGAATCGGTGCTAGGCTGCTTCGTCTTTCTCTGCCCTATCCCCCCCGAACGGCGCCCCACCAGCCCTTTTGCCCACCCCTTTCGCCGCTGAATGGAGCGCTACCGCGGGCTTCGACACCAGGGGAGAGAAAACCACCCCGAGAATATTCTTTCCTCCTCGCATGCTCTCAACGTATTTTTCCTTCGAAATCTCACCTTTTTTTCCCCACTCTTATTCCCCATCTGTTTCTTCTCCTCTTCATTCGTTCGTTTCGCTTGGAAAGCTCTTCCGACGTCGTTGTTGCACCCGTACACGCCGAGGTGAGAGAGTGAGAACGGCGGTTTCTCTGCGAGGACGTTAGCGCGAGGATCGTTTGGTCGTTCACAGCGAGCATTAAAGGTGTTTACACCGTGAATTGCGGTTCTTTAGCGTTATGAGATCTTCCTTCTGCGAGGAGGATCTTTTAGCGAGGAAGACAACGTGGATTCGGAGAACTCGAAATTTTTAAGCGTCACTCGTTATACGCTCCTTCCTACTCCTTTTTTCCCTTTTTGGCTGCCGAAAGAATTCCCCATAGCGAGATAATAAAACGCCATCCCCGCGTTTCATCCGCTTCCTTCGTACGAAACGTTCCGCGGCTGTCGACTGCTAATGAAGATCGTATAACCGGGACGATCTAAGAGGGGAACGTGATAATTCAAGCGGAATGCCTCGACCGTTTACAAATGGCCAACGAAACGGACAAGCGATCGCACGCGAAAGAAAGATATCGAGGGTCGCGATTTCGTGGACGTGCGGAATTAATCGCCGCGAGAACTAACGCAGATCGCGTGGAATTTCACGAACGGGGCCGTCTTCCGCCATTTTTAGGAGTCCCGTGATTTTTATAAAAACATCGCGCGCCGCGGCGAGGGTAAGGGTTGCTTTGGTAGCCGGCCGAAAATCCAGGAGGATCATTTCTCTTCGTTCCCCGCGAACGATACGACCAAACAGGAATCGCGAACCAAACAGATGACGCTGTTCCTTTCATCCCTTCCTCTTCCACTTCATCCCCCTACCGATATATATATTCCACGAATATTTGTCGGTAAAAAACAGCCACGATCGCGAGCGTACAACTTAATAACCGATTCGAAATGTGGTTCGCGGAATGATCTCGCGCGTAACTGAATAAAAGTGGATGCAAAAATTGTCACGAGTTATAAATACGACATGTAAATCATGGATGTCCCGGTTAGTCTCGCGCGGTAATTACACAGTGGGGGGAGATGGAGGAGAAGAAAAATCGCGGCACGGACGTGGTCCATGGCGAAACTTTTCCACCGAACTTTCCAACGAATCTCCCGGAGTTCGTCGCATTCATCATTGTTCTTGCCAGCGGACCTTCTTTCCCGGTGCCCGGTCCCTTCGATTTCTTTTGATACGCGACGCCACATCGTAAATTCGAATACGCGCGAAACGCGTTACGACGAAGATCCCGCGACGACACGCTTAACCGCGTGCCCGGCAAAAACCGGAACGATGGCTCGTGGAAATCCTGCTTTAACTTCGACCGCGAACAACAGTCTTGCTTCCACCCCCCCCCCCCCCCCCTAACCCCATCGTATCCGCGAAAATAAAAACAAAACGTCCCGTGATCTTTATCGGTATTCGTCGTGGGAATTCGAAGACGGGACCAAAAACGAAAGGGATGAAATATCTCTTGGCAAAGAAAACCCAGAGTGATTTATTATATCCGGTGTCCTTCGAAAAGATCGAAACACAAAGAAATTCGTCCGGATTGCATTAAAAATGGGCGACGACCAGGGGACTGGCAGAATTTACTATCGCATGAAACTGCAATAGTGTTCTTATCCTGGTTTAAATATATATATATACACGTATATATGTACACTCGATAGCAAAATCAGTACCATAAATAAAAGGATGAAAAACAAAAACGGTGACAAATTTTCTAAAAGCGGAACGCGTTTGGCCCCGACGGCACTCGAAAACACGGAAATGACGGGCGACCGGGGCAGGGCGCGCGCGATTGGCCGAAGCGGGCGACCGGAAACGCGAGAAGAGTGGCCGGTGACAAACGGCGCGGCACATCGCGAACACTGAATAAAACAAATGAGAACGGAACAAAGCTGACAGAGGCGGCCGAACGGAACGAACAACGCGGAATCCGAGGGTGAAAGTGGGCGAGGCCCCCGGCTAAGGGGTAGTTCGGCTAATGCGCGATGATTAAACTAACGGCTGCCACCAATCACTCTGCCACGAAAACCCTCTGATCTTCTCCTAGTCCGAGCCGCACGATCCGCCATCCTTCGAACCGTCCGCTTTTTCATTCCTCCTCGTCGTTTCTTGCCGCCATCCTTGACACAATTTTCTCAGACGTGTCATCCTTTACGCGTTCGCATCGCGAATCGCTCGATCGTTCAAACGGTTACCAATTACATCCATCTTAATAACGGTGGTTATCAGTAATACAATTATTTCGAATATCGCGCGTTACATGCGACCAAGGAGCGAACAAACAAAAAGCAGAACGAAATAATCGTATCGTTGATTCATAATCGCGATTGGAACAGAGCCGCAGAATAATCAAGCGTCACCCATAACCTGTTAATACCAGCGACGCAACTACTGGCAGGGACCAAAAATTTATTTATGGAGTGCATTTGTTACCGGGCGCGTAAAACTCTGCATGGAGACTCGGACGCGTATAAACCGACACTTGTGTGTCTTCGAAGCGCGGCAAACGCAATTGTTTACTTGATAAAAACAATATATCCAGCGAGGGGGTAGGGAGGATCCGCGCGCGATTCCGCGGCCGTGTTTGAACAAACGAAAATAATCTGTCCGCCAAACAGGATCGAACAAAAATATCGCGCGACGGACGGGGCGCGTGTTCGGCTCCGATCGGCCATAGTCCGCGCGTTGCGTTAATTTCCGACGGTACATCCGTTAATTTACGCTTCGTCTTGTTTACAATGGGAGAAAAATCAACGGGGGCACCGTTCGCGTAACTCATCGCGAAATTGACGGTAATTACCGATTCGTCGAACGAGAATATTTATTCGTACGAGCGAATTAATTAGGGGGACGCCGCTTTTAACGGCGTCCCCGGATCATTTCTCTCCGAGACGAATTACCTACCCGGGGAATGCCCAGCTACCTCGCTGCGCGACAGGTGAAGCGTACCAAGATGGCGGACGAGGCGCGTTATCGGTGTGAAAATAACGGGCCTCGAATTTAACGATCCGCGCCCAACCACCGGTTTTTTTTAACCCACCAGATCGTAATACTCGATAGCGGCCAATTATCTGCCCACGATCCGTGTTAACAATTGCGCCCGCGAAGATAATCGTTCGATTCGAGTCGCATCGACGACGTCGCGACGACTCGTTCCACATCGGGGACCGAGGTTTCCTCGTGCACGCCGAACGCGTCGCTTAGCGATGGCTAATGAGTGCTGGCTGAATTACTTATCTTCGAACACCGTGTGCAGGGTCGAAATACTTGGTGGTATTTATATGGCGCACGGTGACACGTCAATTAGTTCCCCAATGCAGGCGCTTTTTTTTCCACGGTGTGGACATTATTTGCTGATGCACTTTAGTTGTATACGCAACGAGTTTTTCGCTTTTTTTTCCTTTTTTTAATGTTTATTTATAACTGCGGCACAGACTCTTATGGAATATATGAATGGTACTGTTAAAAGAAGATGCGACGCGCGGCGAAAAAATTCGCTTTTCCCGTGTTCTGCTATTTTGCACTTTAATAGAACTTTGATTAAATCGCAGGGTCAACACTCGCGGCGATAAATAAGGTTCAGAATTTCGAAATGTTCTCCGCTAATGAATTAGGGAAATTTCACACTTCCGTGTTGTTTTTCCATAAATTATAGATAATTTCGTAACGGGCGTTCCGGAGGATCGCGCGTCAACGCGGTAATGGACGTGGCCGTCACAATAACGTGTTGTGTTTCACAACAAGGGAGGCATACCACAGTTGTGGTTTCCATCGAGGACCAAAACACAAAGACTATGGAATCATCAATCAAATCGAATCAATGAGCCCTTTGCGGAGGCCGATTTGGCTACTTATTCATTTATCATTATTAGAGGCGCGGCGTGTTGCGTCCGCTGCGAACCTCCCACCTTCTCTGCCTCGAACGGTTTACCTTCATTCATCACCAGGCTAACTCATACAAATTGTTTTATTCACCTTATCAGCCACATTACGATTCGCGTTCGCCAGATGAGTTCTGCCGTGCTGCACCACCTTCGTCGTTCAATTGTGCGTTACGGCAAACAGTACCTTTATCTCGAACGAGCATTACTATTCATAAGGCGTGTTACGAGTTCATTTCGTTGGTACCAAGCAAAGAATTAATGTCGAGAGGGAAAAGGAGAAACGTAATATCGCCTATCGAAAAGTTCCGGACGCTGACTCGAGTACGCCAACATGGCGACGTTCATTCCAACACCTCCCGCCGTTCTTTCCCGCCGTCAAGACGTCGCCGAAGTTTTCGAGGCGGATCGCTACCGCGGTTACCCTTGATAAAAATGTACATATTCAGCGAGCCGCGGGAATTATGCACCGTCTGACGCGCACTTTCGCGTGTCTTCGCGAATTAAGCCATAGGCGTCGCTGGTAACGGCGCGAAAATTATCTGTCTACCGGGAACACGCAATTTTTCCACCAGTCCGGCACGCAATTTTTCCGCCAGCCTCGCGTCAGCCGACTGATCGCCAGTTGAACGCGTTTCGACGGCCGCCCGTCGTCAATTGGACGCTTCCTCCAGCCACCCATCGCGTTTTCTTCCTCTCTCCTTACGGAGTCCAGAATATCTTTAGTTGAACGTGAAATAGAGCGATGGTGCGCAAGTCTGTTTGTAAATTGGATGCGAAACGTGCACAGTGTTGCACCGTCGACACCCTGCGACTTATAATAACAGGAATTTTTTAAACGCAGGATGGATCGAATTAAAAATGCGTTGAGAACTCGTTTCCAGACGTGAGATCGCGGAGGTATCACGAAAAAATACCGAGGAAGTTATTAATTATGCGCCTCGACGCTGTAATTTCGTGCTTGTTACCTAGCTTGTTATCTACGCAAATTGTTCGCTTCAGTTTCATACGAACTCGTCAGAAAACGAACCGTCTTCGGCTAATAACATACGAAAACTACACGAACCTCAGCCATTCGATGTTCAAGCGTCAAGCCATCCTTCTTCCATCCGTCACATTACCCTGTAGCCATCGCTGACTCGAATCTCAGCCTCGATCCACGCGCGATCCACGCAAGAGGCTGCCGATCGAACAAAGGATCGCGAAGCTGACGAATTTCACGTGAAACGCCACATCCGTAAACCTCGTTTCGGCCCTCGTTTCGAGCGAATCCGCAAGGACTTTCCGAGGGCGCGTTACCATTCATCGTAACTGAAGCAGAGCGAATCGCGCGATCGGGTTTCACGGGGACCGCAGGGTGCCCGAGGTTCGCCCTGGACAGCGTTGGTTTACGCTCCTTTCTTTTCTCTGGCCAGTGGTCGAGGCGTTCGGAACAACGGCTAGCAGAGCTTGCTCCCCTTTTCGGACGGGAGCTTGAGAAGGGTTCTCTTGGTTACAAGGGGTAGCTGGAGTTATGCAAACCGTGAGCGGCTCGATGTATACCTGGGACCTACTTTAAATGGCCGGTGAGCGCAACGAGGTCACCTCGCAGCCGTTTCCGCCTGCACGTCACTCAAACGCCGCCGATCTGCTTTGATTTACTGCGGGCCCGTAGGCTTGTTAAAGGCTTGCCCACGCTTGGCGAGCCTTTCGACGTGCACGCTGCGAGACGCAAGGTCGCGGCTCGGTCTGGAAATTCGTCTTGGAGGTCGGATAGCCGGGGCGAGGCGATACCTCGAGCGGAGGAGACGAGGAACTGGATCGAGAGAACGTTCTCGGACGTGTGACGAGGCGTACCTTTGAATAAGAAATGTTTTGGGAGAGGTGGCGACAGTTGGCCACCGTTGACAATGGGTTAAGAGGGCGAGACGTGGTTCCCGAACCATTTTCGTGCGTTCGAGCTCGAGTTCCTCGTGTTCGCCTTACACGATTTCCTGAGAAATAGCCTTCGAGAGTGGAAAGGTAGCCGATTTATCTGAACTTGGACCCGAACAGTCTAAAAGCCGGTGGTTAAGTTTGAAAAAGGTTGATGTCCAGGAAACTTATCTGAGTATTACGAAATGATGGGATCGAAGACTTTAACGTTCGCTGTGGTATCTCGGAACCGTTACTACGTTTTTCTTTTTTTTTTTTTTTTGGTAACACGTTCCTATTCCCATGAATCGAGAGGCGCGAAGAAAAAAGGTGATGTTGGAGTTGTAATGATAATGGAGTGCCTACGAGACGCACTAACGAGTGGACGTTACACAAAACATAAGCTGGTTTAAGGAGCATTATCTTTAAAGCGGATGATTAATACCGAATAAATTGCTAAAATACACGAAGAGGCCAGCTGAGAGGTAGACAGGAATGAAGACGTACGATCGAGTCTACGAATGTCGCTCGCGACGCGACGAAACGCGACACGGCTAAGGGAATAATTAAAAACAACAAAAGTGGAGGCATTCCAGCGAGCAAGGAACAGTCGCAGCGGTAGAAAAGTAGGAGATACCAATCTCTCGGCGGCTGTGGCGCGCCATTTTCTTAGGAGCTTCAATTAAAGTTCCCGGACGGCGGCGGATGGTACCATGACACGGACAGGATTCCTCTGAGAAAGGTCAGGACGCAATATCGTGTACAAACGATAGCCACCTCCGCCGCGATCGTTTAAATTAGATTCCCGCTTCACCTGTCGAACCATCGGCTCTCATCCTTTCGCGTGGACCCCAAGGACCGTACAAGGGTGAGTAGGAGAGACTGAGAGAGAGAGAGAGAGAGACAGACAGAGAGAAAGAGATGGCGGAGCAAAGCGAACGGATCCGTTCACGGTTTGATTTACTACCCGGGCAACCCAAAGGCTTGCCAGCCGCGGCGCGGCCCGCAATATTCGTTTTGAATAAGCAAATTGCGAGATTCAAGGTCGCCGTGGACGGCTGAAGGGTTTCATTCCGACTGAGAGAAAATCGGTTACCTGGTTCAGTTCTACGCAAAATTCCTCGACGTCCGGACGTCCGGCTAGCGATCGCGAGATCTCCTCGTTTCTTCTTGTCTTCTTTTCGAGGATCGCGTTCGAGCAGTCGTATCGATCGCGGATTAAAAAATCGCGCGACAGTGCGTTCCAGTGTCCGACATGATTTATGGCCCGCCGCCTTTCCCTCGGCAACGCACCTCTGCTGGAAACGTCCAGGTAAATGAATGAGATAGCACGATAACCCGGCTGACATTTGATCGGCGTTGTATCTTGGATTAATTTTAACGCGTCGCTGGCTTGTTCGTTTGGCCTTTCACGCCGCGTTCCATTTACGAGTATCGATCGGTTCTGCTCGTGGGATATTGTGGTCAAAATGGTGGAGCTCGCGACAAAAGTAGTTCAACGGTGTTGCTTGCGCCTTTTACCGCGGCGTTTAAGCCCGTCGCATTTCCAAGGAATCGAAATCGCTGAATCGTACGCGAACCGCAATTCCATTAGACCGACAGATCGCATCATCGTCGCAAGATTTTCTAACCGGAAACTCAGCCGCCCTCGAGTTCATCGGCAGACGTCAAAATGGCGGTGGATGACGAGCCAGGCTCGAAGGGTCGACGATCAGTGTCCGTGCGTTTGGTATCGGGGACGATATCGATAATGGCCCGCGATATCCGCGGGGTCGCGCGTACGTGCGCGCATGATGTACGAGAAGTAATATTTTCGCGCGCGCGATATATCTGCCGGCAGCGGACAGCGGGCTCGCGATGCGGCCGATATCGGTTATCGAAAATATTTTTAAATTCGCGAATGATAACGCGCCCCGTCCCGCTTCCGGCCGGCCTCGTCGCCGACGTCACTTTTACGCCCAATAGGGGACCCCTTTCTACCGTCGACGTTTGTTATTAAATGTCACAGGAGGGGCCGTACGCCTGATCGAACTCTCATTTCCGTCGACATTGCCCGTTTCGGTGCTTTTTAACGGTACCTGTTGAAGAACTACTTCGCGATATCGAGAATCTGATAAAGTGCCGAAGTTTGACCGACTAAGCTCTTTTTCGTTCGATGTGCCGGTGGTGGGAGTATCGAATGGTGTCTATGGATCAAACGAATTCTCTGGTCCCAAAGAGTTCACGATATCGCTGCGTACGAAATTTTTAAGGAATTTCAAATACTTTTTCCAAGTACTTACCATCTCTGAGTACTTCGTTCACTTGCTAATAGTTTTTTGTTCACTCTTACGAACCAACTGCGAAAACGACCATCAACAGCCAACAATGTAGAAGGGAGCAACGAAACCAAGCCTCTTCTCATGAACAACAAGCAAAGGGGTAGCCAAAGAGTGGAAAAAAAAAGGCAATTAAAAGGCGGTCTCGTTTCTTGGCTGGTTCTCAGTAAACAGGCAACCGATTCCTTGCAACATGGAATTCATCTGTCGGCCCTTTTTACGCCACCTCCCGTTCCTTTCTTTTTTTTCCCTCCTCTCTGTCCGTTCTCCAACGTCTCTCGCGGTCGCAAGACTGGAGGACGGTTTTATCGCGAAGAAGTTCACCGTTCCCGGTCTGGCTCCGGGCGTTCTACGCGCGACGACGATGCGATAGCGGCGATAGTCATACTTATAATTAGAGGAGTCAGCCAAATGATTTACGACGCACACGTGGTACACGCGGCAGCTTTCGTGAACGCGTACCCCCTCGGACCCCACCGACCCTTCGCCATCGTCCACCGATCGTTTCTTTCGCGCGGGGACGCGTTTTCGCGAACCGGCCACCCGTCCTTCGATTAATAATCTCCAGGCCGCCGATATTCCGACCACCTTGCGCGACGAATAATAAAATTATCGATACTGGCCGATTAGCGAGTTACGCTCGCGCGCCACGCGAACGAATAATCTGGCCATCTTGGAATATTCCTTCGCGTTGCCGTGAATGACTCGAAGGGCGTTCAGAGTGCATTGTAGTTTTCAAAACTGCGATACTCGAGGAGTCTGTTCCGTTTTAATTCGCTGGTGGAGTAAATGTAACAAAGTATCACCAAGGATCTTCGTATCGTGCTCCAATTTTCGAGCACGAAACCCTCTACAGGTATAGGAAACTGCGAGTCGTTGAAGAATTGCGGTCTGGTATGAATTTCTTCGAAAATATTGTCCACGTCGTGGAAAGCACGCTTTTTCCTTTCTCTTCCCGTAAGGAAGTTAATGAATTTTGTTGTTGCGCTTTAATTATCTTCAAGAGCAGCTCGCTGCGTTCGGATATGGCGCGTCGAGAGCGTCGGCCGTCGGACCATACTGTAACGGAGAGCAGGCCGGGCATTTTTTCATTCAGAAACAATTACATTGCGTTTAATTACTCGTACACTGGTTTAATAATTTACTTCGACCGGCGATATTTCATCGAGCATAAATTTCAATCAAGAAAAACAAATTACATCCGTGGCTTTCGTGCAACTTTCATCTTTTTAGCCCGAGATTAATCATTAACGGGTGTATTATATTGAAATTTATCGCTGTTCTTTAATTGCGTATTTAATGTAAAAAAGGAAACAGATAAGCGGCGATACGGCGGCCGGCGCGAATGGAAGCGTGTTGCAATCGGTACGGAGCCGGGACAAGGAGAACAAAATATTCGTTTCGCGCGCGATATTAAAAATCCGCGCGAATAAAATAATCACGAGCGTGACGTCAATTTCGGTTAAAATCGTTCCCGTGTAAACTGCAGAAGGGATACGACTTAATGAGCGAATAAATTTACACCAAAAATTAATCCAGTGAACAAACCGATACGACGCGCGTAAAACGCGCGCGGTATTATTTATGGTCGCATATTGAATTCATACTGAATCTACACGGGAGGACGACAAATAACAGCTAAGCTCAAAGGCTTATATTTATTCAATCGATTTTCAAATAAAAAATATAGTGGCTCGAACGTATAAATTGTAATACCTCCACCAACTTCACGCGAGATAACTTTACCCGATACAGGGGGAAATATCGCTGCTGTTCAACTGAGAAATTAATGAAATTCATCAAGAAGGTTCCGTAAAATCTCTTCCACTCCAAAAATCAAACAAAAATCCCAATAGAAACACATTTCGAAATAGTTAGAATAGACAGAGAATCCTTTCTTGAACGATACGAAATTTTATACGAGCTCCATTTCTTCAGCATCTTTCACATTCCTACGAAATATTCTATTCCCCTAAAAATTTATTCGATCACAAATTACAAGATGAGCTAGGCGATCGGAAAATTGAAAAAATCGCAAAGAATTCGTCTAATATTCTGAGCGAAACGGAGAAAGATCAGTTGGAATTGATTCGATGGACCGAAAGTCGGAGGCGTTGTATCAACATGGCGCTGCGACGGCCGTCGGAACATGGCGACTGGAGCGGCGGCTGTCCGGCTGGCCCTCGTTACGGGATTCGGCGTGGTTCCTATTCGACGGGTCGTTTCTGAAAAATCGTCGTGTTTCAACGGTCACGGCTCGTTAGAATATCGCTTGACAGTCGGCAACAACGACGCCAGGCGTCGAAGTACGCTTCTATTAATACGTCGCTCGCGGGCTGTCGAGCGTGTCGCGTTCGCGGCCACGCTCGCGCCGATCCGACAGCCGCGAGAGTACACTGCTGCCCAAAAGTTTCGGTTACACCTATGCCGTTGCACAATATATTTCCACTTCCCACTCGGACGGAGTAGAAATTGGAGATCTCGATATCTGCTCGCGAGATTTACTCCCGCAGTCCCGCGTTACCGCAGCATTTTTGGCGCCCGCGCGAGTATCTCGAGATCGATGAACGCGAGGCGTTAATGCGATAAAAACGGGGGCAAGATTAAGAGAGGTGCTTTCTCACGGGGCTTTGCTTAGCCAAACTTTTGGACGCTATTATGTACGCGCCTGTGGGTGAGTAATAAAACGAGCGAACCTCTAGGCTGCTCGTTGCGAACGCGCCTATACGCTGGCGTATTTTTGACGCACTTTCGACCTGGCTATCCGCCGCTCGCGATTTAACTGGCCGAAAATTAATTGTCGCGGCAACGCCGCGTCCCACGGACCAGCGCGTTTCCGTTATTTTTCAGCGACGCCTGGAAATCGTGCCAGAATCTTGACCAATCGCGAAAACCCGCTCGTTACGTCCGTGCAGCTGCCTAGGATCCAGGAAACTGTGGCAAGAAACTATTTCCTGCGGCTCTTGCTTTTCCTACGCGTTCGTCCATCCACGTACCGATCTGTCGTCGAAGATTAATTTTCCAGGAGGCAGACTCCGATGTATCGATTACGCAGAGGGTTGGGTTTCTGTTGGCTGCAGTCTGGCGAACGCGCTGTTAGAAGCTCGTAATCGCCACGAAATTCGTCTGTACGCGACGATTATCTGTTCGTCACGACCACGCATCTCGCGTCGATTTTTATACGACTGAGATTAAGACAGTGAGTGGAGGTCACGATGAATAGACGGCTGTAGAATGCACGCTCTCAAGTGCACTGTACCGATCGCGATATTCACTCTTAATAACCCCCTCCTCGACAACAATGGAGCCAAGGCTCCACCTTCTCGCTTATGCAGACGTTCAGATAGACGCGACATCGTTCTGTCGTTATTGAATTCAGAAAAAGGGATGAAAAGAAGAAAGCGGACGCGCGGAACCTACGCTCGTGTAGGAGGAACCGCACTGGCGGGGAGATAGCATCCGGGCGACCTTCTGCGCCCGTCCGTGCCGCGTTTCGTCATTTTTCGATTTGCTTAATGGAAAGTTAAACGGTTCAGATAACGCCGGATAAACCGTAAACGTTGCGAGATCGCCGCTATTAATATAGGGCGGGCAACGGGCGTGGAAAACGAACGACCATTCTTTCCCGGATGGAAATAGACGTCTGCTCGGCCGCGCGTGTACTCGCGCGGGTAAATATTTATAGAGATTATTCAGTTGTTGCTAACAACGCCGGTGAAATTGATATTTGCATCGTACGCGGCGTGTCAATAAACGCGTCCGCGTCGCGTTCAGCTACGCTCACTCGATGAACGATCGTTTTTATGGAAAATCTTTTCATCCGCTCACCGAATTGTTACGGGGCACTTTAATGTTGTGTAATTTACAGATAACCCATTACTCTTTCGTTCGTGTCGCTATCCTCGGTGAAATAGTTGAAATAACCAGTTGAATATTCATATGTATCATTATCGGATAAAGATTCCACGCTTCTTGGAATGTTTTCAAATATTTCGAATTTCACACGGTTCGTATCTTTCGAGGAGAAAGAGTTGGACGCTATCTATTTCTACTCAGACAATTTAGGTTAGGACAAACGAATCTCGAACTGCATTAATTACATTTGGAATGAATTTTTGTGAACCGCACTCTCGCTGGCGTCCTCCATTTCCGCCCAATTAACAGAACGGGATACGCGTTCAGGCCGAAACGAACGTATTCCCGAGAAAAAATATTCAATTAACGGGGACGGTGTTACCAAGATGGGGACGATGGGCGTTATTCAATTCGTGACGGGACGAAGGCGGCCATTCTTCATCGAACCGCTCGCGGAAGGGCCAAGTTTGCCGAAAGTTCGATCAAAAGCAGGTCCGTCGGATGAGCGGCGCGCTTGGGTAAGAGAGACCCTCGCGACTCGCTACAGTTAGAAATGCCTCCGCATTTGTATCAGTCGCACCGAATTCGTCCGCGTCGCGGTACCATCCTCTCCAGCGTCTGTACGCCGTCATTAAGGGACCATCCGTGGAACGAAAATTCAGCCGCGAGAAATGTCTCGGCCACGAAATTCGAATAGCTTAGAACGAACGACGCTCACTTCGAGGAGGGGGGAAGGAACGAAACGACCTGGAACAGAGACGAGGGGAGGGGAATGATTTCAGTCGTTGCAAAACTGATTACTCGGTACAAAAAGGTAAAGAAGGGAAAAAAGCGCCAAGTTCGAGCGGCGGTGTAGCGATGTTAAGTAACGGCGTCGCCCACCGATGCTCAATTGTTCGACACAATAAGCTCAAGTGACATCGTTCCGTGCGTCGTGTGTCTGACCACGATTTGTACACACTCCTGGTACAATGCTCGATCGCGCCGCGCGAAAGCGTGGTTGCGCAAGGCCCGTCGCGACGACACATTGTCGGATTTCGAAGCGGTCGCTAAAATCAAATTTATTCGAGCCATTAGTCAGCCGTCCTGGCAGGTTGCTTGAAAAATTGACAAAGACAACGCTGTCGATTTCGCGATACCCTCGAGCGTCCCTGTTCCCGTACCGTGGCCGAATAAAACAGCCGTGACAAAATCTGCTAGCCTACAAAGTATACGCGAAGAACGGCGATTAATCTTCTCCTTTGCCGCGTATGCCACGGCAAAAAACGTTCGACCGTTCAACGAAAACGCAAGAAGAACAAAATCGAGGAGCGTTTCGCGAATCCTCCGGTCGAGTCTCGTGTCGGGGGGAAAAAAGTAGCGTTTTCCGTTCAGGAAACCGCGGCCGTGTCGAGCAAACTCTCACGCTTTCAACCAGCAGCGTTATTGACATTCCCGGACGATCTTACCCGACGTTTGCTTTCATCCGTCATCGACGTCGATGGTGAGGACAAAAAATACACCGAGGAGAAACAGACGGAAAGATGGATCGGCGTAGAGGAAACGGAACATCACGAAAGCGGAGAAGGACGGCTGGAACGGGGAACGGGGAGGGGTGGGAAACGGTCGAGGGCGCGAGAGAGATGGAAAGAGCAGGAACATTCGCATCTTGCTGGCTTTATAAATGCTTCTACATTTATTAAAGGCTACTCCCCGGAGCCTGGACGTACCCGGAGTGTACGTATTTCGAAATGAATGCCTCGTGACGTGGCACCGCGACGCTGTCGTCGGGGCGCGCGAGCGCTACGAAAAGTGAAATATTCCCGTCGTATTTTCACATGCGCGGCCAGGACGAATGGCGTCCCTGCGTCTGACGGCTCTCTCTGTGCTTCGGCAGCGTGGCAAAACGAACGGGGTTTGGAGAGGGGGATGAAAGAAACCGAGAAAAAAAAAAAAAGAAAGAGAGCAACGAAATAATAATAAATATGTAGGCACGCGCGTAATACGCTGGCTGGCAAGGGTTGGCGAGCACGCGTCCCGAAACGGAGAACGCCGCCGGGAAAATGTCTCGATCGAGAATATGGCGGCGGCGCGCTGTTCGTTTGCATGAAAATGAAGAAAAGAATTTATTTCGCCCGCGCCGGGTGAAACGGCCGGTTTCCGGCGTGATTTATGCGGGGTGGCCGCGGGAAAATGCGACGCGGAATTTCGCGTTACCGCGGGCACCTCCGCGCGAGAGTTTGACGAAGGATTTTCGCCTGGATCGCCGGTTATTGCATCGCCGGGACTAATAACGCCGCCGTTTCAACGCCGCGCGAAATGCCTCCTCTTGATTACACATTTTCCAACAGCGAGGCCATCGATCTTTCACGAAAAAGCATTTAAAAGCTTCGAAAGCAATCTTAATCGAACGAGCCGTTGTTTTGAACGCTTTAACTCGCGAACAGGCCAGAACTTTGTTCGTAAACCGTGCGGACTTGTTGGATAGCGTAATGTCTTTCCCGAGGTTTCGACCGTGCCAGCGGCGGCGTCCTTGATGAAACTCGCATCGCCAGAAATCTAATCTAAATCGCGGACTGCGAAATCGGGAGCGTCCCAGCGCGATTTAAGGCGCGCGCGCACCCTTTCGCCACCGTTCCTCGGGAGGAATCCGATTTTAAGATCGGCCGCGACGAAAAGTTCGCGTCGGCTGTCTCCCGTCACCGACGGCCGGGAATTACACCGGATCATTTAACGGGCCGTATTTCACGGTTCACTTTTCAAACGACTTCTGCACGCTGCCCGGCCGTACAATGCGCCTGTAATTTTATATAACCAGTTAAATGACTCTTGGCAAGGAAGTGATTTGTCGCACGATATTTTATTTCAGATAATCATCCTCCGTGTCAGACGTGGGCTGTCCACCGCGACAATGTACGCGTACATTGATTAATGGCCGCCCCTTCGCCGCGGAATAAAAGTGAGGGACAAAAAGGGAAAGGTTGGGAAGGAAGGAAGGAAGGAAGAAAGAAAATAGAAGACGGAGCGGCCGTTAAATCGGGGCACCCTCGCCGCGGCGCGTTTTCGAAATCTTGTTAGCCACCCCGCGGGTCGATCGTTTTGAATACCGATCGACGACGCGCGGGTCGTTCGTTAACCAAACCGAGAACGACGGAGGAATCACGGGCGAATGTTATTCTTTGGTGATCTCCGAGTGATTTATACGTTCGTTGTTCGTTCCTTGGAATCCTCTGGGGAACCAGAAACGTCTTGCTTGTCGGACGATCAGATTCATCGTCGGCTGTTTGAAATAATAGGATCGTCGACGCGAGTGACAAATTCCGCGTCGAGACGATTAAGATGTTTGAAAGATCCATTCGCACGTATCGAGCTGTAATAATAGCCACACTGTTGCGTTTCGTGGATTAACAGACGATTGGCAGCCGAGCCAGGAACCAAGCGTTCGACGTGCTCCGACACGGAGCCAGGAAAATTTTGTCAGGATTTTGGAAGAGAACAATCGTATCGTTTGTTACGCTTGGCCTTTTCAAATCGATTACGAAAGGATTATTATGGAACACCCGGTACATGAAGCTCGAACACCCACTGCTGCAGAGGATACCAGCCTTTACCAATAGCTGTTGGCTCGATAAAGATGTTTGCAGATAACTTTCCATAGACGTATCGGTAATTCTTTAACGCCCAGCAGCGTCAAGCACCGGCGAGATCATCTCCGTGGAATCAGCCTGCGATATTTCTCAAGGCGGAAAGGGTGCTCACGATAAACCGCTCGCCTCAGCCAGCTCAGTGTACTCGCTCTCAGTGCGGTAATAACGCGCTGCGCTGAATTATTAGCTTCGATATCCTTATTAAATCGTATTTGAGTATACCAATCGATTGGTGGGTTCTAATTTTACGCAAATTATTAAACAGAATTGAATCGGAGAGCGGAAAATTGAATTAGTCATTGAAAATCGCATAGAATCGAAGATATACCGTTTGCTCGAAGGCTGTGCGTGGATAACGCGTGAAGGCGATCATCGCGAGGCTCGAAAAACGACGAAAACGGGACACTCAACTGAACCGGCAATTTCCAGCTGAAAAAAGAAGGTAAACGGTAGGAAATTGCTAGACGTTTCAAACGAGACGCGATCGATCGTTTTTTTCCTCGCTCGCGTTAGAATACACGCGACACCGTGCAATTTGCATCAGAAACGATACAAAGCAACGCGTTCGAAAGCTCGCGTCTTCCTGTCCGCAGCCCCCTTTCTCTTATTCCAGTTCCACGCAGGGACCAACGCGCTCGCGCGTACGATTCGTGACGATTCGCAATTTCTTCCGTTCTTCCGTGTAATGGAGCCTCGTTCGCGATAATTCCGTCTTACCGAACGAAATTACCTGTAAATGTTCGCGGCGGATGTGCGTGTTATTAAACTGTTCGGAGCTTCTCGAATAATTGGACGCGCGGCGGTGAACAAAAGGAAGATCAAGAAACACCGTAATTTCAGAGAAAGATATAATCCACGCTGTACCTCGCAACGAGAACAATCCATTTTTTGTCGATCATTACGCGGTCGATTCGATCGTTACTCGCGTCCGTAAGGAAACATAGTTACGCAAAATATCGTAAATTCGAGTTTCGTCCGAGGAACGGACAACGACAAAAGATAGAGGGCTGGCGACGAGTGTCGGAGTAAAAGGACCGTGTCGTCGAACGACAGGAGGAAATGGTCGCGTCCGTCAAGAATCGGGTGGTATAACTGCAAATGATAGATTACGATTAACCGTAGGGCCCTGCGGGTCGATCGATCAGTCGCAAATAGCAATAATTTTCCTACGACTGGGAGCAGCGTCCGAACGTCTTCATGAAATGAAACGTTTCGAGCGAACAGGTTCCGTACCGGCGGACCGCTTCCATCAAAGAAGCATTAATGAAGATGAACAAGCATTATACGTAATAATCGCCGGGCTTCCGAGTGTGCCCGGGACGGGCACGGCGAAACAAAGAGCGCGGCGAGTCGATCGGTTCGAATGAACGCAAACAGACGCGCCAATTCCATTGGAAACATTTTGTAGAAAGTATAATCCTCGGTGTTCAATGTAGGTATACATCACGGCTCGATCGAGCATGGCGGCATGGTAACAACTTAATCTCCGTACACGCGATTCGACAAAATACACGTTATACTGGCCTCCCCTCTCGCACAGCCTCCGATTGACCTAGCAGTTACGTAACACGCACCTCGTCCCTGCCGTTCGACTTTTGCTCCGAGACCACCTCTTTCGAAAGCACCAGCCTCGTAACTCGAGGAACGTCCAAAAAGGGCCCGAAGAGCGGCTAGCAGAGGGAGAGGGAGGGGCAGAGAGAGACAGAGAGAGAGGAAAGCGGTGGTTCTCGACGCGCAAGGGCGCAATTAGCGAGGGCTCTCTCGTGTAGAAAGTGTGGCTGTCGAAATTGCCCCGGCGGGAAACGAAATTGCGTTTTGCAGCGCGTAATACGTTGCACTTTCGAAACGGTCGGGGCCACGGAGCCGGGCCATGAACGAGGTGGGCCCCGTTTCGAAGCTTCGGGCGGTCGTGGAACGAAAAACAGAGCAACAGGCCACGGACCGGAATACGGAACGTCGGCGGCGGCCATAGCAGGACGCGAGACCAGTTTGCACGGGGAACGCTCGTGCTTACCCCGAATTCAAATCGGATGCTGTTTTAGATCGACCGCATCCTCGACTAATCTTCCAGTAATTCTTCCACGTTTCCACTCCATTTTCGCACCCCGTACAATCCCTTCAACCTGCACACGCGATACTTGCTACTCGCTTCAATAAATTAACCAGATAAACCAATCGCCCCACTGTCTTCATTGACAGCAACAGTCAAAAGGAGCGAGTAACATCTGCCACTTGACTCAGCTTATCAAGTGGCACGTGAAAGCGGCAATGAAACGTCCAAGGTAAAGAGGATACGTTCGCGACGAGAGAGTCCATGGTACTCTCGGTAGAGCACACGCCGCCATCGCGCCGCGTCCTTTAATCCCGACCAGGCTGGCACGCATCCCGCTTTACTTTTATATTTAAATGTATTATTAGCCGAGATTATTATAAGCACCTCCTGGGGCGCATTAAACCGGGCCGATCGCGAACCATTACCCGCGCTGCACACCGGTATCTGGAATATTTTATATCGAGCGTAATTTCCGGTTTCGCGCACGCCTTCGCGTACAACAGCGCGCGCGCCACCGCCTCCCTCCGCCCCCTCCGGTTCTTTCCGGGATCCGTGAGCGTTATCAGCCGACCCGCAACCGACCGACGTTCGATCGGCCTTTTCGCTGGAAACGTGAGCCACTCTTGGAACGCTTAATTGTGTCTGGGTTGTTTGTCGATAATAGGAAACACGGTTAACGAAGTGTAAACCAAGAGGATTCGTTCTTTGCGTAGAAAACAGTAACGAAGCAAAAGAACGCGCGATTGTGAACCGCGGACACGAGCACGCTTCTAAACGCTCGACGTTATCCTGAATTGGGGGGATCGTCATCAAGGACGCGATACACCTCGTGTCCGATCTGGTCGAACCAGCATCCCGGCTGGGGTGTAGCTGGTGGGGAAAGGAGACGGATAATCCATCGTGGCGGCGATGAATCATGCGAGAGAGCGCTGGGGATGCTGAAGAAGCGACCGGACAGGCTGGAGAGAGAAAGAGGGAAGAACCCGTGAGAGATCGGGAGGGAAAGGGATAAACGTCAGCTGGAAAGATCGAGTGTAACTAGAGGGTGCCGTCAGAAATTCTAACGCGGGAAAGAGAGACGAGGGGCGGCGTGGAAGGGGGATGGAACGACGGATGGGTCGATGAAGAAACATCAGAGGAGAGCGGTGAAAACAGAGGGAAAGAGTCTTGCCGGGGGGAATACGGGGCAGGAACAGGAGCGCGATGGAGGGGGGGGGGGGGGGGGCAGGGAAAACGGCTAGCTGCCCGCCAGGCCTCCGGAAGTCCGGCTCCCGCGTAGCCGCCCTCCTGTTCCTCCATTTTTCAAAAAATAAAACCGACCGCAACACCGGCTCATTGTTCGCCTCTGCCGTTCGAACTTTCGTCTCGCGTGGCTCCCTGTCGAGGGGTTCAGCCGGTTCCATAAAGGGTGGATACCGTTTCCGTGTTCGTAACGCGTGGTCTATGTTAGTTAAGGTCGAAGAAATTTTTTCGCCACAGCGTAACTGTGTCAATTCGATCGCATTCCTCGTATTTTTACGAATAGTTACTAAAAGAACTCGACACGCGACTCAATTAGCTTCGTCGCGGACGTGCAGATCCCTCGAGCTTAAAGCTCATTTTCCAAGGAAAGATGAGCTACCTCTTATGAAACTTCAACCGTCCACTTTTCCTCCAAGTTCATGACATTTCTATTGATTTATTACATCGACCGTAAAAGACGTTGAATAAGAACCGTTGCACCTTTTTCCTTATCTACCATTGTTGGACGAGAACTCGAGGCTCAATTTCCTGCCAGTCTCTTATTAATAATTATCGATAATATTTATTCTCGAGCAGGCGATTCGCTCGAGGCACCCAAGGGAATATTTATCGATTTCTCCGTATGTACGGATCCAGCTGTTTTCCATCACCTGTCGAGCGTGCTCGTTATCATCGCGATGCAGAGAACAACGGCGGTACTCGAACGCGATCCGGTTGAAGGAACGGCGTTCGCGAAACGACCACGAACTCGGGGATGGGAATGAAGCGTGACACGGAGCGACGTCGAGACGCGAGACTCAGACACAGAACGACACTCTTTCGAGGTATCCACGTTTCGGCCATTAACGAACGTCTTCTTTGGACGCGACGCTCGCGTGTAGGGTGGCTAACAACTTGGTAGGGGATAATTAGCGCCGTGGATAGTTAATCAGTCGGGATAGAGAGACGGAGAAAGAGCAACCCCCGCGCGTCACTGACGGGGAACGCGACCTGTCGTCTCCTTATTAAAGCCAAACGCGCGAGTGCCTCGCGTTGTGACGTCATTATTAATTCAAGAACGCCCGCCGCTAATGACCGCGGCAATTACGCCCCGATGCGGGAATTCCGTTCCACGAGCCCAGCCGCACCGACGAGAAAAATGAACGTCCTAATGCGTTCGATGCTTCTTGCAGTCCGCGTCAGTTGTGGCGTCTCCTTTTTCGTGATAGATTTATGATCATGATGCTTTGATTATTCCGAAATCCACCGGATAGACCTTTACCGGAGGAATCTCGCTCTTACCGCGACAACGTATACAGTGTTCCGGTTAGATCGAGCGAATCCTCGATGCTCGAGAGCCTCGAAGCCTCGTCCATCCGCACTGGAACACCGTATAACTCAGCGGACAAAAAGCACAGGGGTATAGCCTCGCTAATCTAAAGAATTCCACGTATCCTCTCTACGCCGCAATGGTTTATCCGTCATCCCCCGAATTGGCCGGCATTAAACGAATCCCCGGCAGCCGCGTAGCGTACGTATCAGGTAGAGGAGAAAGATCCGAATATCAATTCGCGATACAAAATCCCACCGCGAGGAAGAACCACGTTTCAGAAATATGGCCGGCAGCCAAGCCCCGAGTCCTTGATCCTAGGTACTTATCACCCCCTCCCGCTCGTACTCTCCCTCTTTCTCCCTCTCGCAGCCGTTCGCCGCCTGTACGCCGAGTGTGTACACAATTTTGAACAACTTTCTTCCTTTTGCCGGGATAGCTGCCGGCGATAAATTTCCCGCGGAGCATTTAAAAGAAAAGAAGAGGAACGAGACCGCCGAGCTACCACCGGCAAGCGGGGAGGGATGAAACGGGGATGGGGGGTGGGTGCGGAACGGAAACGGCCGTGAAACACGTGACGATGGGTAGCGGTGGTTGCAGGTTGGGGCAGGTTAGGACGCGAGTTAGGTATAGGCGCAAGATCGGCCCCACCTCGGGTACCACCGCGTCCGACTTGTCAGTTGCGTCACGTCACGTCACGGTGCGTCACGGCGCGCGGCACGTACAGATACAATGCGGTTCCCGATGCCATAAATCGCTCAAACCGCCGCTCGTTGCAATGGACGCCGGTTACGTGGACGAAATGCAAAACCAATTGCACCCGAAACTCTACCGCCTCCGCCTTTCGGCCACCCTCCGCGCCACGCCTGAATGATTTCTCTTGACAGCTTCCTCGTGTCTGCCTGTTCGAGCCTCCCTTGAATTCTCTGAACGCTCGCCTGCGTCGCGATTTATAACCGCGCTCTGTTCCAGATATTTTCTTCTCCGCCATTTTTGGTGGCACATGCTCCTTTCGGAATATCCTGCATCCTCGCGCGCGCCTCGTGCGACCCGCTATTTACGAGAAGCTCGCGCGATTCGATTGAAAAAATATTCGTTTATCTACATTTTTGTAATCGTCGTGTCTACTCTTACTTTTCTTTCGCAAGAAACGTCACTCGAAATTGAGCAGGAACGCAACGTTTTCGAAGGGAGCATCGCCGCGACGCATCGAATCGGTATCCAACGATTTTTGCACGGTGTCGAAATAAAATAGGGGGAAGAACGAGAGGAGGGCGGGTGGTCCCGCGGAAATAACATTAAAATACGCGTTCGGGCCGGGGATCGGCTGGCGACGGTGGCAAAACGTTAACGTGCGAGCGCCGAGCAATGAAAGCAAGAGAGCAGCAAGTGGCTCGTACGTCAGCCGGTGGCTCGTAAACGTCAGCGGTGGTGCTCGTAAACGTAAACGCGATGCTATAAGGGGATGTAGAACGGCGCAGCCGGAGAGTCGCCATAACATAACAGTTAAAGAGATACACATAGAGAGAAAGACGATCCATTTAGCGGTTTAAATGCGGTCGTTACGGCGTCCTATGCAACGAAACAATCTGCCGCGTTCTCTCTAGCCCTCCGGGAGATTTAGGGCGGCGTCCTGACCTACGTTTTATCGCGATCCGTGATAAAACTTTTTTTCTCCTCGATTCTCCCACCGTTTCGCTTTTGTTACCATAGCCAGCGTCGTCTTCTCCCTCGCCATCTAATTAATTCGTTACCGTTTTTTTTTCTCTTCTCGCGCATCTTCGCATATACGTGCACCTATAAACGTCCACGGTCTAATTATCCACGCTGACAATCGCGGCGACTAGAAGATCGATAGCCAGCCAGTTGATTGATTCAACCGCCGAGCGAATTAATCGCGGACGTAATTAAAACAACCGCGATCCGTCTTACAACCGGAAGAACCCAACCGAATGAGTCGGAGAATTGTCCTTTCCCCGAGAATTAATAAAGAAGACGAGCGTAGTCCTGCCGCGGCGTTAGGCGAACTTCCCGCAGCAATGATTCCAATTAAGGGGAAAGAGTTTATCAATGGACGGGGATGAATAGCAATTAGAGGGTGCGTCGCGGCCTGTCGGCCGACAGAATCAAAACGTAACGAGATAAATTCGCTCGGGTCTCGGATGGGGCGAGGAGATCCGATAAAGGCTGCGGGCCATCGTCGAGAGAGGGTGGTTCCGGCGTTATTGAATGCCGCGAAAGGCGAGGCCGCGCCGAGTTTTCGAGGGGCCAGTGATTAAACCGAGGGATGAATCCTAGGGACGTGGGATTCCTACCGAGGTAGCTAAGCGGACGGCCTGGAAGGGGTTGAAACAACGGCATTCCGTGTTTAATCATGTCTGACCGACTGAAGGGACAACCGGTCGGGGGTGGAATTTGCATAGACGCCGCCCACGGACGATCCTGTTCAAACGAAGAAAGGATTCTCCGTTCTCGTAAACTTTTCCACTTCGTCTGGATTTCGTCACGGTTCGTCCGGAAATTCCAGTCTGATTTTTTATTTCAATGATCTTGTCCAATTTGAGCAAACGCGAATCAACAAAAATAGAGGAATATTTAAAAATCTGTAACATTCAACGAAGATTGACTTAATATTAGAGCGAAGGGCAGGTTAAAATGCAATTTCCCCGATTATGGACATTACAATTAGTTTTTTCTGAACGAACCCTACCATTTTCGTATTCATTAAATAAATTCCTCTGCAAAATAATTGTACCAAGAACGCAAAGAAGTTTCTCCCACCTCGAGAATACCGTGGTCAATGTACGGAAAGTAATAATCCGCAGTAAGAGTCAACGGTGTCGTTTTTCGCAACTCGGCTGTTCATTATTGCCCACCCCGGAGGATATTTATCTACTTATTAAAAGTGTCATTAATTTTATTCCCTATTAAACTTTACATCGTTTCCGGAAACGAATGAATCACAATTAAATGGAAGAAATTGTAATGATAATCGATTCGTGGCCTGTATGAATAATCGCGAACGAAATACCCCTACGAGCCGCTCTATAAATAACGTCTCTAAATTACACGACCGCGAAATTAAATTTGATACCAAATTCAATAGCAAAGTCGAACGAATATCGGCCGCTCGAGGAACGCGATCGATCTTCGCGTGGCTGTCGTTTAATTTTCGGCAAACACAGCGTTGCAATTACTCCTGGTGGACGCCTCGCGCGTCGAGTTTCCCTCGCAACTTTATAACGCGAACGATAATTAGACGAGCGTATCTTTTCCAACGGGGAGGCGGTGCCATTTTTGCGCCATTTTAGGGGCAGCCACGAAACACCCGGCGTGAGCGGCGAAAAAACGAACGGGTCAGAGGAGAACGATGGTAGAGGGTAGAGTGGGGTGGTAAAGGGAAAATGAAAAAGAAAGAACCGGGTGCATGACCACACCGATATCTCAATCGCCGTATAAAAACGGGCAATAACTTGCGACGCCACCCAGAAAGAGATGATTGCACGCATCGCGCCACGAAAACAAGAACCCCGCGAAATGCTGAAATTATGATAATGATTCGGAGCCGTTTTCAGTTAAGACATTAGGGGACGTGTATAATTTAGAGAAAAAAACCGAGGGCCCCGGTAAGTAAAGACCGCAAAGTATCGATCCGCGGCCCGCTCACGATAATAAACTTTAATACATATTATGCAGATTGCCGGCCGTGCCCCGCGTCTACGCCTATGGCTCCCCTGCTCTCGCGGTGAAACGGCGTTTATCAATACACCACGCCGCGGACAGCGGCGGAAAAATTTCAGACCGTTCTCCCTGGTTACGTAATTATTATTTCTCCGTTGCCCGCGATAAATTGCATAATGCAACGTACGAACGAGCGGGGCAGCAACGACGCCGTTCGCATTAAACGCCGGTCGATCGATAATGCAGCGCCGTTGAAACGTGGAAAATTCGTTTATCGCCTCGAACGCAGCCACTGATCCCCACTGTGGAGCCGAGAACTTCTTCGGCTGCGCGAATCGTCTCGCCCTGAACATTGTTACTACCGGAGGATGATAGCTTCGTCGAGCGGAAATCGTGAAAACGTTACGCGTCTACGCCGGTTCGATTCCACCCCTGCGAGCCACTCTCGCCTCGCGAAAAAACGCCCCGACTCTCGATGGAATCGTTCACCCCCTCAGAGAGAAGAAAAATGAAATAACCGCGACGCGCGTAAAGATTGGCAGAACCCGAAAGGGAACAGAACCAGTGGCGATGGAAAGAGGGAGCGGAGGGTGAAAGAGGATGGCGGAGATTCGAGGAGGAGACGTGGCGGCCGTGAAAGGGGAGGCTGATGGTACAAGAAGGATAATAATCCGTAGTTTCGATCAAGATTATAGGCGCGGATAAATGAATAGTTTACGAGCAGCGAAAATGAGACGGGTAAAATATTAAACGCTCCCTATGGACGCGGACTCCGAACCTTTTATATACCGGTCGCCTGTAATAAAGCTCAATGTTAAATGTCTTTATTGCGTTTCTGGGCCCTATCCTGCTATATACGGTAATTGATACGAGCAAACCTAAGGGCGAAACCGCGCGCGGACTCGACTTGTCCGGCAAATTACACGCACGGTACTCGCGCTAAAAGGACAGACAGGTATTTAATAACTAGCTTCGGTAACGGCTTCATTCTCGGACGCGAGCAGCCATTCCGTCTATCGCGGCCACCGCCAATGCTCGAGGTACCAGTGTCAATGGCCAACTTCTCAGCCACGCGCTATTTTCCTTTCTCGATTCGTAAGGGTGTTGCAACGTGGAAACAGAATGGAAACAAGGTACTAGCGAGAGGCCACGATGGAACGAGTCCTAGGCGTCCCCTGAAACCCCGAACGAACCCTCGATCGAAAAAAAAAAAGTAGTCCCCCGTGTTTGTACAGCTCGATACCGCGCGGACATTTTTCTATCCGTTGGGCACGGCCGGGGTTTGACATTTCGCTTTACAAAGCAGCTCATCAGTCCCAACGGCGTGTCCGTCTCCGGCGGGCGAACTGGACGAAGATTGAAATCGAGAAATGAAGCAAAACGAGCGGTCGCATACCGTGGGCAGGCAGGTTAGGCGTCAACCCAGCGGGGATATCTCGCGCGTAAGTACACGCTGCGGGCATGTCCGTGGCGCGTACTGGCGTCGTTGAAAGATAGAAAGGGAGAGGAAGAGACGTTACACGGTGTCGGGAGCGCGTCGCGGTGTTCGTATCCGAAATGAATTGACCGGTGCGTGGTTGATGGACGTAGCGGGTGGCTCGTTATGCTTACAGCCGGCCCGGCAATCAAGAAGAATTCATACGAACCGCCTGACGTGTCGCTCGTGATGGAGTCCCGAGCCACGTGGTCATCCATCTTTCGCGTTCTTCCGAGCGTGTGCTTTAGTCGTGACCTGACGTAACGAGTCGCGCGCTTCTTTCGCGCTCCTCTATCCACCACGGAAGAGCGAATTCCTCGTGCGTATCATCGTGGTTCGAACTGTTAAGCCTCGATCCACGTGTCCACCCCCCTTATCGACTATTAATCGGAGTGCTAGCATACGCGAGGCCATTCGATAACATTCGAGTACGCGACATGGAGTGTACGGTATAGGTACGTACATGCACAGCTCGATTCTTTCGAACTAATTAATGGGCCACCGCCACGGGATGAGGTATAGCGCAGATTCTTTCCCTTCGAAGTTTCTTTCTTCGTGCTGGAGGGGTGGCTCGTCCTGCTGGAAATGGTAGATGAAAGCGTCGGCTACGTCGGGCGGTGATGGTGGTGCGAGTCGAAAGAAAATCGGACGAGGAGAGAGCCACGGGAAGGAGAGACGAAGAAGGGACGCGGTCGACGTGGCTTGGGGGAGTTTTTCTCGTTCCCGGCTTCCGTCTCCTGGGACGCGAAGCGCGAGGATCTTTTTGCTCGCCTCGACGGAGGATCAGACGTCCCACTTTATCTCCGCCGACCCGTTCAAGCTCCCCTACCCCTCCCCAGCCACCCTTTCTCCTCGTACTGCTCCCGCTGCTGCTGCTGCTGCTGCTGCTGCTGCTGCTGCTGCTGCTACTCCACCCCCCCCCCCCTTCTACCCCCGATGGCCCCGTATCCCGTGTCAGTTCTACCCCTCTTCAAGCAACGCGCTCCATCGTGCCGCAACCCCCGTTGCGCCTCGGTTTTCTACCCCGACGCTCTGCCCCTCCTACACCCCCGACGTCAGCCAGAGCTATGGTTGATCACGTATAGGAGGAGCCCCTAGCAGCGCCTAGAGTGACGCGTCGTGGAGGAGCCATTTGTCATCCATCAGCACACGCTTCTAGAGAGGCGAGATAGGAGCCTGACCCAGCCTAGACCGATTCTATGCTTCTTATCTTCCTCCCTCCCTCTATCTTTCTTCGTTTCCCTGTTCGTTTCATCGTGACGTGGGATACTCGGGGAGGACACCGTTCGAGAGGTATCCGCAAAGAGGAGATCACGGATTCGGATTATGTACGTGGCCTATTTAGGGATTGTTGCGTCGTCGACGCTTTGCTTCTAATAAAGGGCGCTCTTCCGGATCTGGAGGTAAATCGAGAGAAGCTGATGGCTTTCTCTTGCGTCGCTCGGTTGAATTCGAGTTTACAGAGCCGCATACGCGGGAGCTGACTTAGCGATTAATTAAATGGCACGGTCGGGATGATCCAGTCAGAGAGGGCAGTGCGCACGCACGTCGTCGATACGTAGACAGGTATTTGAAATGCGACGTCATTGTAAAAAAGATACACGAGAACACAACGTACAATGAATAACAATGAGCTGGCTGGTAGAACTATCATCCTCCAATATTCGCGAAGCTCGACAATGTTACCGACGTGAAAGAAAAAAAAAGTCATCGCCGCGCAGATGCGCCTCTATATAGTTATCGAAGTCCTCTGCCGGCAACGTGCAATCACGATACCCTTAACAGCGTCTCCCAGGAGCTTTTTCTGGGACGTGGGTAGCAATTTCGAGCGGACAATTTCGCGGCCATCTCGTTTCTCGATTCCTTACACAACCTGGCCCCGGTACGCGCGACGAGTCCTCGTCGTTTTAAAATAAATTAGAATCGCAACGGGGGACTGATGGCGCGGCTTCTCGTCGTGGAACGTGATCCGCGTAATTTATGAAAACCGACGGCGCGATTCCCCGGGCCACCAAAAAATTCTCGACGATCGGCCCTGTAACCAACCAATATATATACAACGACGCTCGAAATTGTCGCGCCGTTTGTAATGACAATTCGATCGCCGCGCTCCGCTTGGAAAACCACCCCCGTGCCCGCCCGGCGTTTATCCCTGCCGTCGAATGCGCGCGGCGTCCCCAGACTTTTGTTCTCGACGGCTTATCCACGGATTTGCGGCCACCGATCGGAGTATCGTGAACCGCCTACTTATAAGATTTATCTCTCCCGAGTGTGGGTCACCCTGTCCCTTAGCTACGCCCAGCCCCTTGCTCTCTGATCGCACGATACTGCATCGTGCGATAGGTTTTTCGCGTAGACATTGCTCGATGTAACAAAGACGACTCTATCAATTGTGCGACTAAGCGTAAAAAAAGAAATCGCTAAAGTCATTTAGCGTTACGATCGATCATGTTCGCGGTATCCCCGTTTGCGTACCGAGTCTTGCCGCGCAAAGAGACCGATCGATTCCATACTAATCGTATGTACAGAGAGGCTGTGCTTCGGCGCGATTCATCACAGCCTCGCGAACCCACCCCGCAATCTCCGGAAGCTCCGCGCGACGTCCTCCTTAACCGAACAGTCGAAGAAACGTTTGCAAACGGATTGGAACCGGTCCATAATTCCTAATTAGCGATCGATACCGAGGTGAGCGACGTGGATAGAGGGGGGAAGTAGCGACGCGGGGCCGGTTGCCGGAGGGACACCGACGGCATCCGTTAAATACGCGCTGGGTCCTCGTTTTTTTGCGGGTAGGAACGGGCCGGGCGGGAGGGTCTCGCAAAGCACAATGGATGATATAGGTATCGCCAATTTTTCAGCCGTCCGCCAGATTTTTCAATGTAACTTGAGAGCCGCTCCCTCGCGAGGTCCCAGGACAGAGGAATGGATGAACAGGCGGCAGAGGAAGGGTGTGCAAGCCGGGGGTCAGGGCGACAAGAACACCGGAGACGCCCGTAGCGAGAGAGAACGGGAAGCGGGCCGCGGCGAAGAAAAAGAGGCCACAGAAGAGAATGGAGGGCCGTGGAGAGGAGATAGACACGGGAAGAGAGAGCAGAGTTCCTGTTCTTCTTGCCGGGGAATACAATAATGCCGGGAAAAAAGGTCTGCCGAGATGGAAAGGAACGAATCCCGGCGTTACCGCGGCTGCACCCGCCGCGGCGGAAAATCTGCCCCGGTGAGAGGGCTCCTCCGAGGGTGAGACACCGGGTCCAGGCTCTGGTGGGGGATGCCGCTTCAGGCATCGATGTCATTAATAAAAGTGTCAATGGTGTCAGTGGACTAATGTCGGTAGTCACTCGCTGCGCTGGCTGGGGAGGGCGGATGGGGTGGCGGCACCGTCACCCGACCTCCTATCCGGGCGTTTCACCCGCCCCTGTCGCCTCGATCGTTTTCCGTTGCTCCTTGCTCGATACCTTTCTTCTTTCGACTAAATTACCGGGTCTTATCGCGTGTCTTACGCAGAGATAGGAAAAAGAATGTTCCCTGGTCCGGACGGGCGACCGGAAACAGGAAAACGAAGATTCTCCGATCGTTCCGAATCTTTTACTCGCTTTAACCCCCCGCGACGTCGCGTCACTTGTAAGTTGCGCGATGTATATTAATCGAGTTTCACTTTACATCGTTGCAGATATTGCCGCGAGCAAGTGAACGGTGATTGTTGTTGTTGTTGCGAACAAATCTTTTCTAAAGAAAGATTTCCGCTCGGAAGCGATTATCGTTACAGGAACGCGTTAATTCTCTAAAGATAACTTTCCCCGGAAACCCTTGCGGCAGCACTTTTCTATTCCCTCGGTGACGGAAGTTTTACATTAATTTTGCTCGATCTTCGTGCTACGGGCGACTAAAGAGGACATCCAGAACTCTGTTTCACCGCCCTCATCACTCTTCCCGAATGCTTTCGCCATACAATTCTAAAAATATGCGCCCCCTCGCCTTCGAGGATACCAGAGAAGAAGGAATAACTAAAAACGACGCTATTTTAGATTCAAGCACAATTTCCCAGTTGAACGTTACGCGACGCCCACGCGCGGTGACGGGCGAGTTTCCCCGATAAGGGTGTAACGTATATCGACGCGAAATGAAGGAACATGTTTGCAGATCGGAGGGGTGGCGTATAGGAATATCTAATAAGAAACTCGAGCTCATCCATCGTGCGCCGGGCCACTCGGGGGGCTGTCACCGTGGGCGTCAGCGTACCGTGGAGAAGGGGTGATTTACATAGTAATAATATCGGGACGCTGGGCTGCACCACGGCTACGGAGCTTCAAGTCTGAACCACCCGGTCTTAAACTTGTTTCCTAATACGCGAGACCGCTGGCTGCCGTCATTACCCTGCGCACCCTTTTCACGACATCAGCGCTGAAAGATCGTTACTCTTGCGGGAATGAACAGACCTTCGAGAATCTGCTTTCACCTTGGAAATAGTATTGAAATTGCAGTCCATGTGCGCGCATGGAAACCTTGCGTCTCGTTGCATTACTTTACCTCACCCTCTTGACCGAAATGTCGATCGATGCCGAGATTTAATTAGAAACGAAGGAAAAAATATATATTTCTCTCGAATAGCCTTCGATATCCGTTCGCACGTTTTCCACTGGAGAGGAGAAGAAGATACCGAGATGATAGAATCCAACGAGCCAAGATCCGCGCCCTCGAAATCCAAGAAAAGGGTATGAGAAAAGGAAACGAGGTCGCCTCTAAAAATAGCCGAGGAACGCAGTCACGCTTGCACAAGGAAGGTTACCGATCATCGCAGCCAATCGTCACTTGGAATTTCCTTTCAATCCACCACGGGGTCAACCCCGGAACGCCATTTCCTGGGGTCGTTCCGACCGACGCCGCGTTTCTTTCATCCTCGTGGAACCGGGGAATGCAAGAATTATCGTCGGCGCTCGTTCAGAATACCGGTGCCTCCTCGACGAGACCAGGAAGTGGAGGGAAAGCGGAAGAGGGCTGCGCGGGACCACCGATTAGAATATCAAGGGACGAGCAACAAGCTTCGCATAATGAGCGAGGTAAACAATATAAAAGAGGGTGAGAGAAGAAGGGTTGCTACCCCTTGAACGAGAAGGGGTTAGCGGTCCAAGCCGACAGACGCTTTGACGTCTTCCTCCGCGCGGCACAATGTTAATTAACGAGAGGAGAGCCCTGGTACGTTCACGATTCTCAATCAACGATGGTATTCATGAGCCCCCCCGTGCCTTCGACCCGCAAACTACGCCGCACGACGGCTCGCTGAGTTATGCAAACTAAGAATAGAACGTTTAATGAACGAAAGTATCGGGATGCCTCCGCGACTCGGTTTTTCACTGTCCTACCGCGGAGGGAGTTTCTTAGGGTTGGTTTTTACCACGGAAAATGGGAGCGGAGATAGAAATCTCACGCGTGGATTTCTATTTCGATGCCACGGATAGAGGATTAATTATAAACGTACAGCACCTTCGCAGCAAGAGCAGCAAAAGTGAATTTCTAAGAGGTGATTACTCGAGAGCCATTTTCTCGACACAGGTCGTTCCACCTGGTCCAAGATGCGAGTATGATCGCGAACAATGGAAGGTGTCTGGGAAATAGTCGACTGCAAAGCAAAGTGGCGCAAGATTCTATTTTCGAGCAGCAAGTTCCCCGAATAGAAACGAAGGATGAAATCATCGAACGAAGATACGCTCTCTTGCACCTCGACGCGACAACCCAATTTCCACCCGGCATTTTCCAACCGCATACTTTTCCTGGTATCGGGCTCTCTTGTTACAGGCGTATCGCGGTAATTATGCACGGACGCAGGCTAGTCGATCTGGAACGAGTTCCGCGAAACGGTCAACCGTAACACGACTTAGTCAGCATGCCTGGAATTAACCGACGAAATCTGATTGAATCCTCCCCTCAGTTCAGATTTTCACGATTGTCCGGAAGACGAATCGATGCGCGCAAACGGAACGCATCCGTGCATACTGCTTCGAGTCACTGAAAAAGGCTAAAAGGCTGAACGTAACGCGTTGGAAACGAGCTGAGCGTATTCGATTGAAGGCACCTCGCGATAATTGCAAAGTGGCAGACGATGAAGACTTTAACCTCGATCGAAATCATAGGACCAGAGCACGATGAATTTCATTAGGAACGAAATGCAGTCGGTATATCTATAATTAACGCGACTAATTGGCAAAGCCGAATCAAACGGTGCGTAACGCGCATCCTGTGCCCGTGGCGAGTAACAGGGAGAGTACTCGAAGGGCGCGCACACGTTAATTTCACCGACGCGCAATCTTATCGACGCGCGTCTCCGTACAGGTGAACTCGGCCCGATTACGGATTCAGCCAGGCTGAAAATTACGCGGTCGATCCGCAGCGACGAGCAGCAGAGCGAACGGGATAGCGTACGAAGGAGATTGATAATGCAACACCGCGTAATTTCACCTATAAGATCAGATTACGGCCAGCGCCGAATTAAAGACCGTCCATTTTCCGCCTGTTTATTCCCGCGGTCGAATGTTAACTCGCGTTTCGCCGCGCGGATCCGTCTGCTCGTTCTCGGAACAGCCTCGCGATCAGATTGGCCGATTTGGTGGCGGTGCGCGCGGTTCAACCGAGTTCGTGTCTTTAAAGCTACGGCCTCAACGAGCGCCGTTTAAGGCGAAATTGCGGTTTGAAGGGCGAGACCTTGCGCCATTAACGCGATCGAGACCAGCCAGCGTTCGCAATCGGTGCTGCACCCACTCGTACGTTCATATAATACGTATATATATACGTCGGTTCGATTCGCAGGGAGTTTCTCGAAAGAGATACTGTGGCTTTTTTCTGGAAGCAATTTTCCTGGTAACCACTTAAAATTAAAGATCGTATCTGTATTTATAATTTTCGACTCGCATGTTTGTCGTATCAACGATTCCATAGCAATTTCAATATCATTAATAAGGTAACGAGCGTTAAATCAGCAACGGACGCGGCGAATCGCATCAGATAACGGGCAGACATCAAAACGCCATCACGCTGGCCCAGGAAGAGTCTCGAAATCCGAACACACTAATGCCTTCCACCTTACCTCGCAGCATCCTTTCACGAATAGACGTTTTTTGCATAACTCCGTCGTAGGAACGTTCCCCTCTCGACGCCGCCATCAGCACCCCCTCCCGAGCCAGTAGAACTTCCCATGTCCCGCGCCTTACCACCACCCTCCACCTGAACCCGCCGACCGCGTTCCCCACTCTCCTTTGAACCATTCTTTCCCTCTCTCTCTCTCTCTCTCTTCCTACCTCGTCCCTTCATCTTTCTCTTCCGACCTCTTTCTCTCCAACCGATACCTCATCTCCCGGTTCTCCGTTTCTCCGCCAGCGTTCCTCGCTCCCTCTCTTTCTACCCCTCAGCAGGCTGCCACGGCGCTGTACACGAGGCTGCGGCTAAGAGCAGAGCGACGTCGCCGACGCCACGCACCCCGACGTCGCCCTGACGCGCTCCACTGACGCTGCGGAGCGGAGATTAATGGCTTCGGACTCTGAAATCCTGGAAAATAAATAGCGGGGGCGCCGGTGGCGAGAGCGAGAGTCCTGCGGAGCAAGATGCGATCCCCTCCTCCGACCGCGCTCCTCTCTTCTCCCTGTTCCTCGGGAACCCTCGCTCGGTGCCTCTCTTTTCGCCTTTCACCGGTGCTCGAGGAGGAAAGGAACACGGCGGAAGGGAGACAGCGACGTAGGGAGAAGGATAGAGGGGCAGAGAGAGAGAGAGAGAGAGAGAGAGAGAGAGAGAGAGAGAGAGAGAGAGAGAGAGAGAGAGAGAGAGAGAGAAAGAGAGAGGCAGCTTCCCGAGGGACCTGCCTACCGCTCTCGATGCCCACCGCCATCGCTGCTCCTTCTTTGTGAACGACCCGAAGGTTGTCGAAGGGCTGACGCGAAAAGCGGCCGGCGTAGAAATTTATCTGACCGGAATGCTTTTGTTGGCCCGTTTCGTGACGAGGAAATTGAAGGCTCGTACCGGGAATTTTTTCTCTTTTCGGTGACCAACTCCACGGATTTATCGGACACCCCCGTGAATCAACGCCATCGATATGCTTTTGTTCCGGCGAGTCGTACAATTCCGCTCGCGGTCGTGGAACGACGGTAGGCGCGCGATCGCGAACGTTTGTCTGCGAGTGACAATGGGAACTGTTGTTTAAGACGAGTACATAAAGAACTGCGGAGGAATAGCTTCGAGAGATCAGTAAAATATGCGAGCATCGTACGCGCGACGATAAAAGCGCGTAACCGCTGCGACGCAGGACGATAGTTGAATGCGAGCGCGCGTGGACACCTGCGGCGCACTTGCAACGCGGTTCTACCACTAGTACGCGCCTACTTGTCGGATCCTCGAAGCGATTTCTCTGAAAAACGAAGCCTCGAGCGCAATTTCGTCGTTCCTCGGTCTCGTCTTATTTCCACTCGCGCAGTCCGCTCCGGCGAGTTCCCATCAGTCGTCGAACTCGGGCAATCCGTCTTCCTCGAGGATGCGGGACGCAAAAGCCGCGGCGTGTGAACGGTTTAGTAAAATGCAGAGATCGTCGGAGATTCCTACGGACGTATAGACACGTACGTTCGAGAGTGGCCGACGAAAGGGCCGAGACCGAGAGGAGAGAGATCTCTATCGTCGCTTAATCGTTAACAAGAGCGCTCGTTGGAGATCCAGCATCTCGTAAGGCATTAATCGTCCGAAAGTGACGCCGCGACGGCCGACAACAACTGGATAACCTGTTGGTTATTCGAAAGTCTTGCGATTGGAATGTGTGAAGATAGCCATTATACGGCCGACTCCGGGGTTAAATTATATTAAATACTAAATAACCGGTGGAAGACCGCGGTCTAATTGTTGCGTCGTTTGCATAATGCCCGGTCTGTAACCACTCTCCTCCCTCTGCCTCCCTGCTCGGGCCAGCGATCAGTTTCTCTCTTTCTTTCAGCCTCCCCCTTTCACCGTCCGCATCTCGACCGGTACCCTCTTTAGCGTGCCTTCTCCGCGTATCTCTTCCTTGCATCCTCCACCTCGTCCTATCTGCTTTCTATCCCCCCTCCCCGCCGTCCATCGACCGTGTCCCTCTTCTCTGATTCGTCGCAACACCGACCGAAAGATTAATTGCTAATTCTTGCTACTGCAACCAGTTGCTACTAAATGCGCACAGTGGTCGTGTAAAGGTCAAGGAACCATCCGATCCGCCAGCCACGTTCAGCAAGAAACGTAAACGCGCTAATGAGCCACCACTCTCGACGCCGCGCGCGAAATATTCTCCTTCTGCGCTGGCAAAATGGCTAACGACGATGCGATCCTCGATGGAGTTTAAAAACGTCCCGCTCGCGGTGCGCGTCTTCGCGTTTGATCGTTTTCCACGGAGCGTCGAGGTCGGATACAGGGCGCACAGAGATGCGACACTCGAAATTTCTATACGCAACGACGGACAAAAAAATCAGCGAGCAGAAGCGGACATCTTTCGCGTGAGAGGTCGCGTCCGCGGTACCTCTCGTTCGAGCAACCTGCCCTCTCATCGCTCTTCCTCAGTCATCGTCTAGTCACGTTTGCACGGTAGCCATTTGCGAGATTACAACGAGCGCCGCTCGCTAGGGCGCTCATTAACGAGCGAACGAAAGAAGAGATTATCAACCGACTAAGCGTAACTAACAACAACGCGCCCCGTCCAATTTGAGAAACAGCTAATTACACGGCCGCGGAACGACCGTTGCTCTTCTAGCAACGCGCGTTACACTTTCCGTTTTTTCTTCGCGACCACTACTGTTATACGGTGCAATTCCCCTCGATAGTCGCACCTTGGGTGACGCGAGTACGAGTCTGCTTTGACCCTCGATACGTGCGTTTCTTGCAACTATAGAGTTTTTAAAGTTATGGAGTGCTGTACAGAGACATACATAGACGAATACACTGTCTATCCTTCTTGCCGCGCAACGAATTCCTAAATCTCGGCTCAAAGTTAATCAAGTGCAAAGATCTCGCCCCATACCTGAATAACCATCCCGCAACGCATCAAGCTATTCGAGATTTACCGTATAATTACGCCGAACGACTTCGATCGCCACCGTTACGATGCAAACGCCAACGTGAGATTAATCGCGTTACGTGCCATCACGAAATTAATTGGAACGCGGTGCGCTTCCTGCTCCAGCCGCCCTGTAACGCTGCACCCGAAGGGACCAACCGCGACAACCGAACAGGAACAAAACGTAAAAAGAGGATCGGAAAAAAGAGGCGCAAGAAGAGCAGACAACAAAAAAAACTCGAGAAATCCGGTGTCCTGAAATAATAAAGCAGACCCTGGCCCCGCGTTAATTTATTATTCGATTCGTAGAAGACTTTTCCTTCCCGTGGCACCCTCTTTTCGTCGAATCTCAGCGCGAATTACCCGCGTAGACACGCAGTTCGAAAACATCCGACGGAAATTGCGAACGAAGTTCCTCGACCGACGAAATTCGTCGCGTTACATTCCTGAACGATGATTTTCATTCGTTACACACGGCGAACGGAGGCTACGTGCACGCACGGGACCAAGATGGACAAGGATCGCGCGATCGAGGGTAGACGTGACGCAGACGGGGGGACAGGGGGCTAGATTTGATTCGTAGGGGGATAGAACAGATCGGGTATGGTGTCTGCCTCGACAGACACGGGGGAGATGGCGGCGTGCAACACCGTACCAAAGCAATATCCATAGGAACACCCCGTGTCAGAGGGAGAGATGCAGAGACGTGCAATCAATCACGAGGGACCCTGCTGCCACGTTCCTGGCCCTCGTATCAAACGTAACGCACGGTAAACATTTTTAACTTTGCCACGTTATTAATATTCGTTGCGCCACGGGAACCTCGCCCGCCGCCCCTCGGCTCGTCTACCTCGCCGGTTCGTCCCTCGTTTGCCCGCCGTCCCTTTTTTTCCCTCTTGCCGTTTGCGTTCCGCGTTTTTGTTAATCAATTCGCCGGCATCCGCGAAACCTTCGATCGCAAACTGGATAACTGTCGAAGGCCCGCGTTCGAACGACGAAACTTCTGAGAGATCGCTCGGCTCCGTGGACAGCGAGGTTATTCAAATCGATCCTGCTGCTACCAAGGATAAATTTATTCTCTCAGGAAGCGGTACGCGCGGATGCGTTAGTAAAATATAGCCGCAGATGGACGGTAACGTGTGTTTTTAAATGCCCTTTTTTAGAGTGAAAGGGTGCGCGAGCGTATAAAAATTGGCCGTGTAACAAAAATGGAATACCTCAGGTTAAAAGCGCGGAAGTGGGTATCCGAAATATCCAAAACGGAGAACCGGGCGATCGATATTAATTCTCGCGACGCGGGAATCGCAGGTGCGTTTCGAGTTACGCGGGTACGCTCGCCAGAATCGCATTAGACGTAATGCGCGGGAAATGTTTTTTTTCACTCGCCGTGGTTATTAATATTCGTTAGGGGTTGCTACTTCTAGCCCGGCCGCGCCTCCATATTAACTACGTTTTTTTCTGTTTTCTCTTTTGCTTTTTTTTTCGTTTTTTTTTTACCGTTGCAAGTTAGCGGTTTTTTGTTTCATCGTATTAACGCGCATCTCGCAGCTCTAATCGCAATAATGGAAATTAATAATCGACGCGTCGTCAACGTCGCCCGCGAGTAACGATTATTTATTCGCGGCGATTCGCGGCTACGTGATTCCCCCAGCCAGGAGCTGAAAGTCGCGATCCCGCGGAATGATAACGAAACTCTGTTGCCGCGTTGCTGCGCGTTCCTTATCGAAACGCTGAATTCTCCGCCCGATATATCACCCTGGCCAGTGAAATTAGAACATTTCTAATGGCCGCGTACGGACGCTTAAATGTACGGTTAATGTTCGAAGGCCACTCTGTAACGAAATTACAAGGTACAATGCATAGCAGGTTGTACAATTACCGCGGCTGAGATTGTTAATTTAGTCTATTTTCCATTTAAACCGTAACGACTTCTTGCACGGTGTTATTTTACAGATTTCAACCGCGTTCAACCGAGTAGAACGCTCGTCGCGCCCCTCGCCCTCTCCTCGTATCGCAATTATTAAACGTGCTCGATGTTACAAGGGCCGACAAAATCTCAGATATAAATATCGCCTCAGCACGAGTCCCTCGTGTTATCGTTTCATATTGACGCGGACACCATACCGATCATTCTGCTGCCCCGTACAGCTCCCCCATTTCTTCCCTTCGTTTCTTGCGCGGAGGAAACTCGTACCACCATTAAGTGCAACTACACCCACTTACACGTACACAGGAAATCTCTCCCCTTCTCTCTATTCCACCGTGAATGGTATGCGCAACGACAAATCGGTCGACGATCGACCAAGGGATACCCGCAAATGGTGCCTACGATACTAATTTCGAAGCCACCGATTCGAGGCTAATTAAACTGATATTGGTGAACGCGTGTACTTATCCTGGAAAAATGCTTTTCTATTTCTCTCAATTGGCATTTTAACAAGAGAGACGAGTAAAAAAGAAAAGTAATTGCTGCTACGTATTAATTAAAGCGAGGACGACGGACACCTTGGCTAACGCTACATTCTCTCTCGCAGGTCAACGTTAAGGATCGACGGGGAATTTTGGCAGCGAAACGGACACTCGTGGAAGTATCCCCGAAATCTCTTTCAATTACGGCCAGGGCACACAGAGCGGAGAGCTTGTAGCTGTCGGGAGCGTTTAACAAGGGCCACGTGTGTAAGACAATTCTCGACGGTTGTTACGCTCCGGGGCCCGTTGCAACGGAACGACAAACAACAGGATCCAGCTGCCGCTGTTTCTGCCCACGCAACGGCCAACAGACGTCGGGACGGTAATCCGGATGAAATTAAAGCGCGGAATTAACGGTGTCAGGTAAAATACGCGGACGACACCCGCGAGAACTCCGGCCCGTCGAAGCGTAACGACACGATCTTCGACCGTGAGAAAAATTCATCATCGAACCCCTTCTGATGGACGCGTAAACGAGTCCTGTTGTCGAAAATTGATGGTCGATCGTAATCGAGTCGTAGCAGGTGTTTAGAATCCTCTCGCTCCTTTGCTTCTTCGGCTCGAGCGTCGCGCGGAGTGGTTTGTTAAGCGCGAGCCTCTCAATTGTTAGATCTTAGTTAGAAAATTGACGATTCCCGAATAAGTCAGAGTTATTCGAGAAATTCTGCAAGCGATCGGATAAGTGGAACGATATACTTTTTGCTAATTAAATCTGGAATTTAGTTATCCAGCGTCGAGCTACTAGAATCTTCCGTTGGTAGCGATTAATTTGCAAAAGCAAAGCTATTAGCGTGTAACGCAAAAACCGACAGGGCCATTATACTTATCCGACACTTCGAGCGGAGTTGTCGTAATTAAGAAATATCGAAGAAGAAATAAAGAAACGAATGATTCATGTATCTGGTCATCAATCATAATTTCCAATAACGATAAATCATGGTTGACAGCGAAATTATGCCGCGACTATTCGACGGGCGAAAAAACGCGCGCGGGATTTTTCAGGGAGGACGCCGCGGAGAGAGCATCGCCGCGGCTCGAAATCGAGCTTGAAAGCGAGGAAACGAGAAGGAACCGAGGGCAGTCGTCAAAGTGGACGCCAGTTGCGCGAGATCTCGCCAAAGGGTGATTAATGTACGCGGAAGAAGAAGAAGAAGAAGAAGAGGAGGAGAAGGAGGAGGATGGAAAACAAGAACAGGAGGAAGGCGAACATCGAGAGGACGATGCGAGAGGGGCGAGAGAAGAAAGAAGAAGGGGAGGAGCAGAAGATTCGGTCGCTGTCAGCCGGGACGCGAGATCGTTCCGGAAAATATTCTTTTTAATTCAGCTCGTAAATCGTTCATAGGCACCGAATTTCGCCGGTGTACTCGAGCCGCGCGGTCGCTCGCGCGATTAAATATTAACTACGAGGCCGATTATGTAATTAAAAGGATATTCGTTGTAATTGGGAGGACGGGCTAACGAGCTTTCTAAAATTTCCGAAGATAATTGCGCGTGCAGCGCGTGATTATCGGTGGCACGCTAATTACGGGCTAACGCGCATCGTTTCTCTTTTCCAGCTATTAAGCCCGAAGTCGTCACGGAAACCGGCGTGCAACCGAGCCGCGAGGAAACGATTCCAGGTTATCCCGCGACTTCCTTATCTGGATCTTCGATTCGACGTCACCGCGCGAGGATGAAACTCGCGGCGCAACCTCCGCGCAACTTCGCTCGCCGCCTGCGACTTTCCGCGCTGGCCGCCATTTTGGTGAATGACGACGCGAGGAGAATCGAGCAGCATACTTCTCCATGTTCCTTTACACCGCGATAATCAACGTTTAACCATTACATTTTCTTTGGAGAATGAAAATGTAGCTAAAGGAAGAAGAACTCGGTGGAAGAACCGCTGATCGCGTTATTCCTTCGTGAGTCGAGGCTACGAGACGGATGCTGTCCGAAGTTGAAGCTGTCAAACGGGGTGTAAGTATATCAAAGATCAAATAAATCTTGGACCAGTTTATATATAATTATGTAATTAAGTTTCACGCGAAACGCTTTCTATGGCAGGATTGAGTTATACTTTGACGAGACTCGGGACCATTTATGCAGTCATTAGGGCGTCATTAATCTTGCTCACCGTTATACGCGACAACGGAGTCATTGTTGGAACAGGTGCTACTTCCGAAGAGGCCGGGATCATTAGCTAAATAAATGGAATCGGTCCTCCGCGGAATAAAGGAATCGACGATGGGAATCCAGGTGAGAGGAGAAACGGACCGTGGCGCTTATGGTGGCAGCAATTACCTTGATTGCATCTGCTGGAAAGTATTTCTGACGAGCAGCGCCAGAGTGACAGAATCTTCCGCTTTGCTCGAAGCGACCAGAGACGGTACTTTATCCGTGCTTAAATACGTTTAAATGGCAATCTGTTTGGTAAAAATCGCACGAGGCCAGTAAGAGAAATGTCTGTAACCGCAGAGACTTCATCATCGAACGATTTCTCAACCGCCGAATTGTTTGACCGAGCCTAAACAAAGAAACGTTACGGCTGACTCGATAACTCGACGGACAGATACAAACAGTCATCCGCCTTTCCCACCTCCATCAAGTCCCCTTTCAACTATTACGATTCGGTTCTCGCCACGTAAATGGAGTCGAAGCCGCGTCACCAGCCATCCCCATTGTCCGCTGCCCCGGTTGAAATAAAAGGAACGCTCGGCCGGCGTGGAAGAAAAACACCGAAAATATTCGCTCGCGGAGCGTAAACGGGTGCCATTTGTCAGCCAGACGACTCAATGTCTCGTGGACGTCTCGACGCGGGACTCGTGGAATTCTCAGATGCGCGATAAAACCGAATCGAGAGACAAATAAACGGCGTGGTGGCGCCAAAGGTTCGACGAATGGGACCGGCTTTAAGGCGAGAGTTTCGATTCGAGGTTCGCCGTGGAAAATTGAAAACAAAGTGAACGCTGCGAGTTACCACCCAATCGAGCCGCTCGATCAAATTGCAATTTGCTTACTTACTACTTCGGCTGCGCTCTCGATTTTGTTCAGTCGATCGCCAGTGAACCGTGAAAATTCTCCTTTACGCGTGTTTCTGTGTGAACAGTGAGCTAGTAAATCCAAGAGCTACGATCTGTCTTTGAGGATACTATTTAATTACGGTTTTCAACGTGATAGAGTGTTTCAAGCGGAATGCATAAACTGCAGGGTGCAAAAAATAATAATTAAATTGCATTCAACCCGATCGTTAAAGGTACGTTGTATGATTTTTAACGATGGCGGGACTCAAAACGTAACATTCGTAATTTCGAGAGTTTTTCGATACGTGGAAAATGAAGAAAATCAAGGCCAAATCTACGCTTATTACAGGGACCTGGACGAAGCCTGGTAGGCCTCTAATAGTAGCTCGTAATTAATAATAATGTAAATTGTTGCCTAGTCACGACAACGCGCACTATGTAATTTACCGAGTTGTAGACGGCTTTTATAATCGTTCGCGATTTAAATATCAATGGATAATGATACAGTCAGTCAATAAATGAGACGCTTACATAGTAAGTAGCTAAATGTACACGGTGCTCGTATTGCAATTCCGATCAAGTGAATATTCTATGACGCTGGACAATTTTTTAACCAAGTATCTACTTGCGAAAAACACAGAAAGGAGTAGCTCGAAGTGGCATTAAAGTGGCCAAACGCGAAATATTATATCCAGATGTAATATGTCACTTTAGGTAGGTTATACGTATGGAGTTGAAGAAGAAAAAGGGACGGTCCACCTGCTTGGAAATTTATGCGCCGCGTACAGGTAACGCGTATCGCATCTCGTAACAAATTACATGCATACTTGATGGAACGAGATATTTATTCGAGGTGCCCGGAACCATAACGAACCGAGCCGCGGCTCATTTTCACACAATACACTATTTACTTCATTTCATCTAATAATTAACACCAGCCTAATGACTAATGCCACGGTTTAGAGCTTAACAACCAGGCGAATTAATTTAAACGAACGCTTAGGCCGCTCGCGGCCCCATTATCCATCGTCGCTTCAATTTTCTTCTGGATATCCTATTCGCGCGAGATCGAGCCGACCGATCTCGAAACTCCGCCACCCGTCGTTCTTCTCGCAGCGTTCAAGACGAAAGACGAAGTCGTAATGATGCGTTAAACATGGATCTTGTTTGCTCTTAAAAGTCTGTATCTTGAATATCTTGAAAATCTACTCAGAACGCTGCGTATCGACTTGATCCACAAACAGTTAGATACTCGAGTACCCAATTCGTTTGATCGCCTTCGAGTTTCCACGACTTTCTCTCGTCTCGCTGTTGCGTGAAATGCGTTTAGTACCTGCAGAAACCCACCGGAATGGCGAGGCGTCCGCAGGTCTGTCCCCTTCGCAGGGGTGAGGAAAACCGGCATTGTTCCAGTACCGAGAGTACACACGTGTCGCGGTACGCTTTCCTTCGAAACTGGAGCAATTTATGGGCCCCGAAATTCGTGTCGCAATATTCGACCCACGACGTCGCCGACATCTGGCTTTTTTCCTGCCGACCTGACCGCCACGGTTTGGCGTCTTTGTGAACAGACGGTTTCGTGTGTTCGACGGGAAAATGGGGATTTATGCCGGGCAATCGAGAACGTGGCGGCTATCGTCGTGAACACGTTGCGGAATAACGAAACTTTATTACTACACCCGGACCAATTTCGATAATATTCGGTTTACGATGGCACACTTTCTAGCGTGTTTAGTAAGATAAGAAACACTCTACTATTCTGAAGATTTCGGGTACCATCTTGGCAAACATAGGAAAAACATTGCGATAATACTTTTATAATAAAACTAGTGGCTATTTCTTAAGTTGCGATATTTGTATTGAAACAAAAAGAACTACAATATTTGTCATTAAGCTATTGGAAAATTATATGTCGCAATAACATAATAAAGCTGAGAAGCCAACGGAACTCAGAGTTTCCCGTCGCTCTCTCCACGGATCGACCGGCTTAAGCTCGGAATCGGGTCGCATCGACAAAGGCGCGATGAGAACAAAGACAGGAAAATTGCGTGGCATGCGGAAAGTACTCACCGATTTCGCCGCCATTGACTCGAGCAGGCCGGAAAGTCCATCCTCGCGACACGTAGCTGCTTCCCCGTCCGACGTGAGTCGCAAACTGACTGCTCGACCGTGGCGTGCCCGTGTTTCTAAGCTAATCCACAAAAACTTTATTGCTCGAACGCGATCAAACTGTTTTCCGGGACACCGAGGGGCGACTGATCGGGGCGAAGCGATCGTACCACCGCGGACAGTTTAACAACAAAGCGGTCGAAGGACAAAGGAAGTCGTCGTCCGTGGAATTTCTCTTGACGACGCGAGTTCGTGTCCCGCGATTATTATTGCGGAAAAGAAATCGCGTACCGTGCGCTTACGAGCAGCCGTGAAATTTTCTAAGTATTAGCCGCGCGATCCAAGTTTTCCTTTTTCTTTCTTAGAGTTACTGTTATCTCGATTAAATTTATAGAACGCGATTCGTCTGGCAAGATAATTGTGAGACGCTCGATAAGTTTTAATAACGATACAGTAATTTGGTTTTTAACGTTGCACGCTTCAGTAGAAAACCGAGGAGTATTGCCGTTGTAATTTAAATAATTCAGAGCTTCTTGATGAAGTTATCAATTTGAGAACCATGTCGAGACGGAGATGTATTATTTGTGAATAATCAGAAGCGTACGGAGAATGCTGCGGAAGCTTGTAATTGACTTATAACGAGCATAGTAAAGGAAACAGTAATCGATATTTCATAATTACATGTATATCTCATTCTAAAGATACGATCGACGTTTTTGAATCTTTATTAAGCGATCGAAATCTTTGTTGTAAACCATATACCACAACTAAATCTAACAGCCTCCGTTTTCTTCATTTCTGAACGTTACTTCAATCCTCAAGTATAATCTACTCCTTCCAAATTCCTCGAAATGAAAATGAAACGTCAACTATACAAAATCGGACAAACAAATGATCCGATAACGCGATACCACCCGCGTGTTACTTAATAAACCCGTGAATCTGATCGGGACCGAACTTAAAAGAGAAGTTACCTGAGCAGATCCAACATGTCCGCCGCCCGCGGTCCTCTCAGTTCGGCGACTCGCGAGGGACCGTTCCGGTCGGCGGAAAATCGTCCAGCCTCCCAGCGGTGGGATCGTCACGAAGGAAACTCCGATGTCGCGGATCAACGGACATCCTCTTTAGATAGGGGATCAAACGTGGACGCGAGGAACGTTCGGGTGACGCGTTGCAAAAAAATCGATCGGTCGCGTTCGCGGTTCGGCCGCGAAGGTGGCAGCACCTCGCCAAGCGATCTCCGGTGGCGGCGGGGGCAACCATCGATGGCCGCGTTTTTGTTGTTTTTCCGTTCTTTTTTTTTCGACTCTCCCCCACTCTTTTGGTCCCTCTCTCTCTCTCTCTCTCTCTTTCTCTATTTCTCCGTTGCTCTCCGGGTCTCTCTCCTCGGGTCTCTCGCTCGCTCGTCCCTCTATTCTCTCGTAGTTGGCAGATTAGGCTAATGCGATGGACCAGATGAGATATGGGCCAGCGAATCGGAGTACGGTGCCGGCACAGCAGGGGCGTGACTGTACCCTGGAAACGGCCGTGCCCCGGGCCACAGTCACGACGTGAACTAAGTGCTGGGTGGAGCCCCGTCTAGGCACTACCTACTCGATGGAACCATCATCCTCTCCCTCGAATGTCACGGGGCAACCTAATGGCTGCCAGCCACCTCGAAAACGGCGCCAGTTTTGAAAGGGCCTCGCGTCCACCGAGCTCCCGACCTGACGGTGTCCCGTGGTCTTCCCTGTACTCCCCTGTGGCACCCCAAGCAATCTTGTTCCTGGGGTGCAGTCGGTGGCTCATGGTGTACCATGTGACAGTTTCGGTAACATACGCGTGTAAATTCAATCGGCTACTCTTCTTGGATAATGATTATTCTACTCGTACGTTCATGTAAATTTGGGAACGTGTGATGGATAACGACGTTCAGGATATCTCGAGGGACAATGTTTGTGCTAGAAGGAAAGGTACTCCAAGATGACGTCGATGTTGCATCTGAAAACACAAGTTCAATGTGTCACAATTTATGCAAAATGTAACGGGGTTCGAGCAGGTCCTGAAGATTTCATTATTTCATATCCTGTATAGGTGTATGGAACATATAACGATCGGTATCCAACGAAGGTTTGATCGTACGTCTCCTTTGCTAGGACCACACCCTTGACCAAGGGTTCGACTCAAGCTTCATCGTGCCTCCAGTTAATTATCTTTCAAATTGCATTGGATAATTAATCTCCGTCTGCCTAATTGTTCGTCGACGACATTTAAGTTTAGAAATTCATCAAGCTCTCAGACTCTGAGCACCTGAAACAATCGAAGCGTTCGTTATCCATCGTGAAATAGCATCGCAGCCTGATAATTGAAACGATTCGAAGACCGATTCGACTCGTTCGACGAAATAATTACTCTTCTAGAAACGAGAGCAGGACGGAAACGGCGCGAGAACGAAGTTTGGTACAGCGAATGGAAAGAAAAAAGAAGAACACGGCAGCCTCCTGCAAACACTTTTCAGTCGATCGGGTTTCGCCGAGTATTTTTTCACGTCCATTTTCCCGTTTCAATCCCCTGTTCGAGGCCGCTCCTCATCCATCTGCCTACCGATATTCGTCCGGGGCCATATCTCCCGGCCACTTTTCAATTTCGTCCGACGAATTTCCACTGCCTCCCGCACCCACCTCTCAATCCCCGTCAACTGGCACGCGCCTTTCAATCTGCACGTCCAATTCTCCAAAGCATAAATCGAAGGAATTTTTATTATTTAACGTTCCATTCCTTCCCCATTTCGTCCTTCTCTTTTCTTTTTTTTTTTTCTTTTCGCCAACACCGTTGTACGCGGCAGAAAGGTCGCGGCGAGCGTCAAAAGTCCAACGACGCGGGTCAAGCAGAGAAAGGGGTTGAAAGCTCGACGAAACGAAATTTCCAGTCTCGCCTGACCCACCCTCTCGGCACCCTCTCCCTTGGGGATACTGCACCGGTGTCATCGGAATATACGGGCTAATTGCGAGGATGTTTTGTTGGCCTGTCGGAACTCGAGACCATCTCCCCTTACAAGGTTTTGCATTTAGCCTTTCCGTATCGACGACACGTACAGCACGAAACTCCGCGGAGCCGGCTGGCTACCCGCTACCCACCGTCAACCCCTGTTAACTTCGCTTTAACGCGCTAATAGACGGCCCTCTGCACGGCGAAAGTTACGTTTCGGTCGGTCTCAGTTCTAGCTGACGACAGTGGTAGACGGTGGACTGATCGCTATCGTAGGGCCTCGAGGAAAACTTGTGCGAATGTAAAGCGAGCTGATTCGAGAAAGTATTTTAGCAGTCCCGATGGCTTCGTACTTTGAAAGTTGAATATAGGCGGGACGAGGATGGATCGATTTACAGGGGGTGGCTTTCTTCCGCGGTCTTCGCGGATCTTCGAGACTTCGCAAAACCTACTGGAATTAAATCGAAGGTAAAACGGTGCGACTGACGGTTAATGATATAATTTCCAAGCAACGCGGAGAGGCAGCAGAAGCTCGGGGTGGCTATAATTCTCACGGCGTGCATCGGTTCGTCGGCGCGGCCGCGTCGATTGATTCGTTAATTAAGTCGTGGAAATACTTTTGCACGCACGCGACAGGACGTATTAATCGTCGAACGCCGGAGGTCATATATTGTTTGCGACGCTTTAGACGCGAACATTGATTGCGAGAGAGACGCCGGCGTCGCGCGGCGGTTTGCAGAGGAGAGACGCCGCTCGTGGGAGCACCGGCGTGTCCCCGGGGGTAGGAGAGACAGGAGAGGGGGCGGCGATATTATTGATTTATGTCCCGTTCTACGTTATGCATTCTAGCTCCTCCGCCACCGGTGCCGAATGATCCGGCCCAAGTGCCACCGTTCTCCTCGCGGCCAACTTTGAATATTTTCCACGCGTGACATCCGCTAATCTTCTCCTTTACCCCCGCCAGTAAATCGGGAATTACAATAAAGTAGAACATCTGCGAAATGGTCAAATCAGTTCGCGAATCGAAGCTATCAAGCACGATACCACGTAACGAACGTAATTATACCTTCGACGCGAATTAGGGTTACACGAAACGCTGCGTTTCTTGGAGTAACGTAACCGTGGAACTTGTGCACGCCGGAAGTTAAGCAACGCTCGGCTGAGGGGCGCGTGAGATAGTATGAAGATGGAAGCGAATAGGGTGGCGAATAGAGAAAGAGAGGGAGGGAGAGAGAGAGAGAGAGAGAAGCGCCGAAAATTGATGCATTCCCTATGCAAAACAGCAGAAGCACGGCGCTAGTAGTAGCTGGACAGCACGCAACCGAGAATCCTCAATGATCTCTCTCTATGCCGTGTGATCCCCTCCTCGTCCCACTTTCTCGCGCGCTCGTCCGTCTCGCCTTCTACCACCATCAGCCGGCTCCGTCACCTACGTCCTGAACAGAATCGAGAGCGGTATAGGAGCAATTAACACTCTATTAACACTAACGACGCTCATACATAACAACGGTGCCGCAGGGATTGAATTTATGGTCTGTTAATGGGGGTTACTTTATGCGTTATGCAGTCGTACGCGCGTCACGACGCTCGGATGGACGCGCGTAAATTTCGCGACGACCCGCGCGGAGTTCACGCGCGAGCGGATGACGTTGAGTCGGACGTTGGCGATTTTTCGTCGCGCGCCGCGAATTAATCGACCGTAATCGTCTGTCGCGATCCCCGACTTGCGATGCGCGCAGACGTCGTCGCTCTGATCGGACGATTTCCATTGCCAAACGACGTCTGGTGGAAGCCAGGGGAAAAGGAGAAAGAGGAAACAGGTGTACGCGTAATCTCTCCCCGGTGAAACGCGAGTAAACAAGAAAGTTAGAGGGGGCTCACCGTTCGTCGAGTGCGGCGGAGTCGAGTGCCAAAGTTCATCGTGAGATCCTGCCCTCCTCACGGCTAAAGGAGACGCGGCAAGGCCGGTAAAGTGATAAAGCGGCCATAAATTCTGACCGCCATCCACCCGCCTGGCCCCTCTATCATCCTGGCTCCTCTACTCCTCCACACTCAAGCGACTCGCGCCGCGGCCTTTCTCCGTCTCTCCTTTCCGTCTTCCAACGCTTCCTCCGCCGCCCATCGCAACCTGGATGCACCTGCAACAACGGAATTGGCAAAGGTCAGCGAGCGTGTTTCCTCCTCTTAAATACTGAACGCTCTTTGATACTCACTCGATGACGAATCCACTGCTCGTTCGTTCGCGATCTCGACGAGTTTCACCAGCATACTCGAAGAAGTATGAATGTTCGGTGTAGCATCGAGTATTTTTTAGAGTAATTTTTTAGAGTAAAGTCTTCTTTCGAATGATTCTTTTTATTTTTTTAGTGTTGTTATTAACGAATGAATACTTACCTTGGGTCACGTTTTTTCTAAATTTCTATGAGGTCAACGATGGTATAGGTTCGCAAGCCGATCGCTTCAGAGCGTCCATTGACCTAGCAGCGAGTTAATACGAGCAATTCTGCTGACAGAACGTCCTTGACCATAAATAACGTCGAAGGGAGACGCAACGTCGATTGACCCAACAGAGGCGTCCCAGTCGATACCCGCGTTCGATCTCCATCCGGATTGCAATTTCATCGGAACCATAGCGAATTTCGAACCTATACGTCACTCGATTTCGCATTAATAATTAGCGGCAGCTCAAAAATGAAATGGCGACGGCCCAAACGCGAAACGAGCTCGAGCCTCACGTTCCTCCAGCAGCTTCTCGAACAAAGGAATCGGCGAACGGAAATCGTGCCGGTGCAGCGCTGAAAATATGTAGGTTGGAGGGAAATTGGGTCATGGAATTCCGCGTGGACGGTGCGATATAGAATGGAGACATCCCAACGGCGTCGAAGAAGAAAGCCACGGGGCCAGTGTGCAGCTGCAGTTCGACGTTGCGTCGAAATCCAATATCGCGGTGTTCCAGCCGTGCCAGCCGCCTAGAAGCTAGGCACACGGTACGCTCGTTGCAGCGCAGGGGCGAACAGACAGAAATCCCAATAAATCATCCCGTCACGAGCCGTGAGCCAAGGCGGAGCCTCTTGCCTCGTATTAGCCAATAATAATCCTCTCCGAGGTGGAGGCCATCTTGGATTATACAATGGTTCCTTCCGCCACAATTCGTATAAATGCAACCTTCGGGTTACCGGGCAACCTTTTCGAGGGATCCCAGTGGCGTAGCGGCGGCCCCGCCGTTATTTTCGTTCGACCGTGAAAGACGTCGACCCGATCGAACCGAATCCTACCTTCCTCGAACGCGACACGGCCAGCGAATGTATTCCAAAAAATTTTTTTCAACGTACACTTCGCGTCGAGAGTCGTGGGACAGCGGAGGACGCGATAAAAAAAACATGGCGGACGATTAAACGAGAATAGATTTGGATAACCAGATTTTTTCCTTGACAGCTGTCCCAAGACTTTCGAACAAGAGTTTGTCGATTATTCGTGTTCGAGACCACCTTTCCCAGACGATTGCAACTCGATTGTCGTCAATTCGGTTCAAGTTCATCAACGAATCGTTAATCTATACGATATCGTCGATACTTGGCTTAGTTATCGAGGCATGGCGCATCGTCGAGGATAGACGAAGCGCGTGTCCGAGGAGTTTAATGACGCCTCGTGATGATTATTAAGGCGTTATAAAATGGCAGATGGTAATTGCGGCTATTTGTCCGGCGTATCCCAAGATATACAACCGCGGAGGTGGTGATCTCGAACTGGAGCCGGTGGCGCGATTATACAGGTCGATGGCGTTAAAACGAACGGATCGGCGAGCTTTTCGTTTTTCTTTTCGCGAACGGTTAATTAATGGAAAGGAAAGAAAGCACGGCAGGGAGGCGCGATCAATCTCGCGGCGCGGGGGTCGAACAAGCCTCCGAGCAGCAGTCTACGTGACTGCCTTCAACCACGTATGCTCGATCGATAAAGTTTCGGCTGTTACGTTGGAACGAAAGTTTGGAGGAGAGAGAACTCCCGTTCCGTTTGATCGGCTCCAATCGGCAGACGAGCTTCACACCCGATTCGTGTTTTCATATTCAACCACAATTTATTTCTCGTTTTCAAACACAGCTATTATAATTAATATAATTATTATTAATATGGACAGACTCTTATATAATATAATACAATACGGTTTAGACTTGTCGACATGATAGCGTATAATACTATTTATCGTTTCCCATCGTCATCGTCGTCGTCGTCGTTACTCATAATACATAGCTCATTCGCGTGCATATCGTTCGTCATTGCAATCGTATCGTTATTATCTTAATCGTCATCGCCATCATCGCCATCATCATCGTAGTCCGCGTCGTCGTCGTCGTAGTCTTTTGTCGTCGTCGCGTAATCATCATCTTAATGATCAACATCGTTCGCTGGCATACCACTTTTCTTTTCTTTTCTCTCTTGTGTACATTTAGTTTACATAATGCGGGACACTACAAAATAATTATATACGTTTATCATAATTCGTAATACTATTATATTTATATTTATATTTATATTTATACTCCATATTTATATTTAAATATATATATAATTTATATTTATATATATATATATATATAGATTCATTTATTTATATCATCTTTTCCATTTATATTTCGGTAAAGTTGTGTCGCCTACACAATTTTCGGCCTGTAGGCACACCCCTATCTAAATGTGTTTCTTTTTTCTTCTTTTTCTTCTTCCGCATCGCGCGTAACCGTTTCGAACGAATGCGTTGTACCCGGTTCGTTTTTTGTGTGTTGGGCGTGTGCTGCTGCGTGTTCGTGTATCTACGTGCATCCATGCTCGGCTGTACGTGTGTGTATATGTGTCTATGTGTATACGCGTGTCTAACGTGTTCGTGTGTAATATAACATGTACATGGATGTTCCACCGGTTCGGTCGGAGCAATGTGTCCACGTAACACTGATGACTCGAGTGTGCAGCCGATGTGGGAAACGAAAGGAAAAAAAAAAAGGGGCGATACGCTCAATTCCGGTTCCACGACGTTCTTAAGCTCTATTCACAAGTCGCATCTGTCTCGATTAATCGCACACGCGGATCTGTAAATATAGGCATCCACAAAGTCTCGATATCTATAAATACAGATAACGATATAGAGACGATATCTACAGGTATACGGACATCGATAGTTTCACTGGAAATTAAAGCATAAGGATGCTACACACTGGAGGGATCACAAGTACATCCGGGGACGACAACGTAGCGGCTCTTAATAATATTGTCATCCTTTTACTCTATTTTCCTCGTCACGGTTACAGGCGATCAGACCATCAACGGTGGTCGAATCGTCCGTAGGACATGGCGTTGCTCGTATATCGTTACAGTACCGTATCAATAAATAGTAATTAATTAGTTTCTCTGCTACCATTACTTTGTAATCTTCTTTTTAGTCTATTAAACAGGTACCTACTTTACCTACGCGGTATCGTATACAGTGGTCGCGGCTCGCGATTCGATGCCACGACGTCAGACGTCGCCTTTCACATTGCCCCGCCGATAAAAAAAAATTCCTCGCCGATGCGACCGCCTCGTTCGCATGGAACTATTTACAACGCTTCTCTTGTAACAGCTTAGCCCGTGGCACGATTCGAACTAAATCGGAGCGCTCTCGATAAGTACCATTGTTTTGCACCCCCCAAAACTCCTTTTTCTTCTTTTTTTCACCTTTTTCTTTTAAATAAAAATCTCTAAGCGACGATCGCTCCACAATTACGAAATCATTTCGTAGCAAAACGAATCCCACGACGCTATTTTAAACTATTTCACCGCGCAAACACTGTTCTTGCCGCGTATTACCGGGTGTACATATCAGTCTTCACAGAGCGGAATTGTTATCGATGAGACCGCACGTTCAATGTAGGAAACTTTCGACGAATCGGAAAAGGATTACTATAGAACAATGACAACGACCTTTTAACCCCAGAACACAAAGTTACGTCGTTTGCACAACTGGACAGCATCGTATCAGTCGTAAGAATTCATTTTTTAGCTAAGTTTTCATGACGAACCGAGAAAAGAAATGTTGCGTTTGTGTTCTACAGTTAAGTGCAGTCGAGAAAAGCAACACGCGCTACTGCTTCGATTATATACTTGTATTTACAAATGCATTGGATGTACAGTGATCGAGTCATCGAGTCGAATGTTTGTTAACGCGACATCTGAAACGAAGGAGCATTTTGAATACTTTTTTTTTTGTTTTTACGTAGGCTACACTACGCGAAAGCATATATACGTTCAACACCCACGCGTGGGTTTCTTCTTCGAAAGTAAAATTTAAAAAACGGCGCCAATCGTGGCTATACGAATAGTCGAATAGTAGCTGAAGGACGTTACAGCACGTGTGACCTTATCGAGTGCAGCAAATTTTGCGTTATTTTACCGATATGAAGTCGTAAACCATTTTTCATCGCATTTTTCTTGCTTGTTTGCTTGTTAGTATTTCTTTTTTTTTTTATACATTTTCATTCGTATCGTAAAAAAAGACGGTTAATTGAATTGTACGCACGACGAACGTTTTTTTTTCTTCATATCTTTTTTCTTTTTTTTTTCGTGATGGAATTCGCGTTGACTGAAGTAGAGAGGCGAATGGACTACCGTTCCCTTTTTGTTTTACGTATTTTAGATAGAGATATACAGTACCTAATAAAGGTATACGAAATTAGCGACGCCTGTCTGAAGAGCGACAGGCAGTCAGGAACTCTTCGGCGCATGGGCGTGCGAGGACGTGGCTTCTAACGGTTAGTTGCCAATTGTTTTACGCATCTTTTACCATTTATCAATCTACGCGTGAACACCGTAAAACGGTGGACAATAATAACGAGAACGTATAAATGCATGAGACCAGTAACACCTTACTGATTCTATTCCTCGGCGCACTATAAATTAACCTCGACAAGTTAATTACACGTTGAAACGGTAACGATAAACATTCACTGTGCACAGAGATATCTTTGAACGTAAAACTCTCACTATGGTTCATTCATTTGATCACACACGATACACGTAGTAAAAAATATTTACTGGACAATCGAAAACCGAAGGAGATCCACCCGTGCTGCGCGCAACACGGCGTTAATAAATATTACACGGTAGTACATTAATACGGAGGGGGGAGGGGGCCAAAAGCTGCTCTTACTTGTTTTATCAAGCATTTTTAAAGGTGCGTTTGCGAGCTGCCCAAACAGACGTCGACTATGTACACGATCGCAAACCCCATGCTATTAGTTACTTAGGTAAATTGCGCTTTGCCCGCGGTACCATAGAACGGTGACCGGCAGCAGTTTTTCGTTCGGGCGTAGAGCTTCCCTTCTCTCGTTTTTCTTTTTCTTTTTTTCCACAACCACCGCCCCCGCTCGCTGCAACCGACATGCCCGTTTCCTTAATTCTATTTAATTACCATCTTAAGACTTAGGCTTTAGACGTTAACCTTATCGATTTAAGCGCTAGCTTAGTGACTCACTTCGTACGTACGCACATGCTGTTATCGTTACTTCTCGCACTCCCTACACTCTCCACCCTCTCTCTCTCTCTCTCTCTCTCTCACTCTCTCACTCTCTCTCTCTCTCTCTCTCATTTGTTCGTCTTAATCCTCCTGTGCCTCTTCGCTTTAACTCTACATACAATCACGATTACCCCCTTTCAATCCCCACGTTCCTCACCGTTTCCTCTCTTTTCTTTCGCTTTTCTCTCCTTTCTTTTTTTTTCTTTTTTTAATCTCTCGTTTAAATTACGTATATCCGTTTAATTTTTACGCGACTATATAAGAGTAAAGGTAAAATATATAATTTGCATTTTACACATCCCAGGTTAACTCTAGGAATTCTGTTTCACGTCCCCCCGTCTCTTCTTCTTTTTTTTCTCTTTTTTTTTTCTCTTTTAATCGCCGCAATTTTTATACACATATATTTACTCTATGTATAAGTAGTAGCTCGCTATCCAACGGATACAAAATTTTCACTTTAAGCTAAACTGGTGCTCACGGCGATCGCTCGCGGCGTACAATAAAAACTACCCCTCTCGACCCACCGACGCGTAAGTTTCCCGTTTCCTCGTCCTCGTCTTTGCCCCCCCCCCCCCCCCTTCGATTGGCGAGATCGCATTCCCTCCGAATGACGGCCGATCAAGCGAACACAGGAGAGATTGGGTAACGCGCGGGTTTCGCGCGAACCGCTACAAGCCGGGCGATTATTGCACAATTCTGTTTTTCCACGTGTCACGTACGATTGCTAGCGGGAAGAGAAATACCGGTGATAAATATCGGCGATAAACCGCGAAATGAATTTCTCGTTACCGCGCGCCCACCACCGGGACCTTGAATAAATAAAGAACCCTCGAAAGAGTACGCGGGCTCCCGATCGATCGATCGATCGATGAATAGATCGATCGGGCTCTCCGCCGCGAACTATGCGTAACAATGAATTGAGACACAACAATGCGCGCCGCGCTTATGCCAGTCAGCCGAACGTCCAACGAGGATTAATGTTACCAACCGGGTAACCCGTGAAAAGTCTCTGAAAACGGTTTGTCACGCAGGCATTTGCGCGTGAAATTTTGCCTACACCGTTTGACCACCGCGTGTCGTAACAGTTGATACCGGTGACGCAAGGGGTAATAAATACTTCCTTTGTCTCGAACGCCGCACCCTACGCTTCAACGTTGCCCATTACCCGGCCTACATCGATCTTATCACTGATTAATGCAGCCAGAATTAACGCGCGTCTCGCTCGCCGGCCGCGAAACGTGCAAAAATGAGAAACGAATCCGTGGGAGATTAATCGATTCATCGTCGTACGTTGTAATCGATAATCGGAGCCGGGACACCGCGGCGCTGGACGCGGGGCGCGTAGAAAATTCGCTAATCAACGTGATATACGATCGAAAACATTGGGCAGGACGATAAAAAGCGGCCGACTAATCGACGTCGATCTCGCGTCGACAGGCTAGAGGCTGGCCGCGGAAAAACCGGCGTACCGAAAATGCTGACCGTTGACAGTTCGACGAATGTAACCGTAAGAGTGTCTGCTGGTTTGGAAACATTTAGCGGTTAAGTGGGAGCGAACTGCGGCATTCTCTTCGTTAGAGTTTACTTTAATAACGAATGTGACTTCGAACTTGGTAACGAACGGTACTGCGCGAAAGACTTGAACTATTTGCGTAGCCGTTGCGTCCATTCCTTATAAGTTTCGCGAAATGTTTAAGTAAAAACGCCTCAAATCGGATATCTCAGAATCCATAAAAAACAGAATATTTAATCGGAGCGACCCAAAGACCTTTACACACTGCCGTACATTTTGCTAAGTAACGTTCGATGTAAATGACAAAGTAAAGATAAACCACAGCGAACCCACAACGTTCCGACCATCTAGTCCGGGAGGTGGCCAAACGACGTAACGAAATGAAAACGAACGATAAAAGGGGGGGGGCAAGAAATTCGAGGCAAGCAGATCAGAACGAGAAGTCGAAGGTTCGTTATTTATCGCCGGTGTTCCTCTTTCCTTGAAACTTTTACGAAAACCCATACCGACAACGACGCGAAGCGCCCCCTCGACGGGCCATCGAGCTTAATTGACGCCAATTTGCCCGAGCAATTTAGAATCACGACCCCTGACCGTAAACCGAACGGGTTTCGACGCTTTACTGGCGAAAAAGAAGAAGAAAAAAAAAAAAAAAGAAAATGGAGAATTGTTCGCAAAGAGACAGCGAGCGATCGTCGACGATCTTCCGTTTCCCTTCTTTTTTTTCTCACAGTTCGTTGCTCCTCAAGGACAAAAAGTTATACATAAATAAATCTCTCGAGAAAGAAAGGCCGGCCGGTGCTCAATCGATGCGCGCGCGCGAGCTGGACCATGTATTACGTATATCAGTTCCATAGAATCTCCCATATTTTTATTCTTTATCCACGGTACGTTTCGCACCCTCCTACGTTCCTTCCATCGTTGACGCGAGAACGGGCCGGAAGAAAGCTCGCGGAGCCACGCGGAAACGTTCTTCGAACCCGTGCGAACCGCGCGCGTACGCGCGATTTTCGCGAGATCCCCGAATTATTTCCACCCATATATATATGTACATCTATAATCCTCTTTCCCTTTCGTTCTCTCTTCCCCTTCTTTTCTTTTCATTCTTTTTTTTTGTGTATTTTAATTAGTTTTCTTTGTCTCTCGAGCGCTCTTCGTTTAAATACCGTCTGTTCGCTCGTCTTCGTCGTCGTTTTATACATTATTACGTATTCTCGTTAATTATCGTTTATTACGTATATCGTTAAATTGCGTGTATACAAGGTATAAACTAAAATTATGTCGATCTATAAGTTTTACAACACAGCACAAGAATTCGCCGCGGCGGAGTTCTCCGACGTGTCGCCAGGCCGGCGCGCGTCCACGATCCGGCGTTCGTCGATCCGTCATTGATCGAAGCGCGTCTCGCCGGCCAGGCCGACAGATGGTGCGTCTGGCCACTCGCTTGGCACCCTTAACGCTCTTCAGGGATGCGAGCATCCGCCCGCCGATGCCCCGTGTGCGTTTTGACGGCCAAGAGAAACGGGGATCACGGTTGACACGCGTTCGAACATGCGACTAGTGATTGCGCGCGTTAACCCTTTGGAGCGCGCCAGGACTCTCGCTGCGAGATCACCCCACTGTATCGAGCAACGCCATTCAGCAATGGCGATCTCGCGACGAGAAACTGTTGCACGCGAGTCGCCGTTCTGGACGCGCGTCACGCGTGATTCCCCTAAATGGTTATCCGCATCGACGGGTTAACGATAACGCAAAGAAGAGACGCGAATGTAAGTAAAAACTACCTCCATTTGCTCGGAGTACTTTGGATTTTTCCTTGTAACATGATCTTTATCGAGGAGACACGTTAGAAATGAAGAGACGCAAACGGAGCCGCTCGCTGAAGTAGCCATTAGGGTGCCAAGCGGTTTCATGCCGAAAGCATCCTATTCCAAAAATACGCTACGAATTACATCACTTCTTATATCACTTGGTAACTTGGCCTCGTATCGCGCGGAGCAGTGGTAAATTTTCAGTGGCCACTAGCCCGCGAAGAATTCCCCGAGTTTTGGTCCTACCGAGGATCTCTCTCGCCGGAGTCGCCTTTTCTCGTACGTTTGTTTCGCCGCGATTTTTGAGCATTTGCTAAGGAAACGAAAACAATACCCTTAGTCGTCTACGTTGAAAGGGAGGTGTTTCCCGGTCGGGTGTCCTCGCCGCGAAGAATATCGCCGGTACGTTCGAGACGGTAATTATCGTACGCCCCGCATTGGGGTGAACAGGATTTGAGGTATATCGAATACTAAACAAGAGCAAAAGGTAGAGTTATGACAGAAAAAGTAATTGCCTGGTCGAGGTGAACACCTTCCTTTCAAGTAGCCCGATACGTTCCGTTACGAAAGAAATGCATAATTATAATACGCGCAACGATGCATTACCCGTAATCTTTTAGCTACGTGTCTGACGAGGAGAAATAAGGAGAATTTATTTCGACACATTCTTCGAGCAGTACACCATCGAAAGTGCAAAAATTGGGACACGGAATACATCGAAAACAATCTTTGATTGGATTTTAAAGAGAACAAAAAAAAAAAACGAAAAAAAAAACAGAGAAAAAAAAACGAAAGTGCATATAAGTATGGAATTTTTGAACTGACCTTGCGATGACACTGGCGAAGAAAATGTCAAGTCGGTTCGATTCTGCTCCGCCGGAGGCCTCCGCGCTCTCCCAACAGCACTGTTTCCATTCATTCGATCAGCACACACTGTCCGGAGGAAAGGATTCCCCCGTTTCGTTCGACGTGTTCGCGATTGGCCGAAACTACTGGCGACGTATCGACGGATCGATCGATCGATCACCAAAAAATCACTGGAATTTAACGGATCCGCGTACAAGCACACACTGATATTTCACTGGTTCCACGACAACGTAATCGAATCGCTTTTGACTTTAATCCTCTCGTCCCAACCCTCTCGATTCCTCCCGTAGCCTCGTTCGTTTCTAGCCGGACGTAGAGAGTTAAACCTGCAGGAATTTTCGCCGCCGTTCCTCTTCGTTTCCGCTCCGCTTTAACCGTATCGAATCCTCCCGGCACTGGGGAAACACACGTTCGAAGATCACACTTGGCACGTTCGCGATTCCTAAGTAACCCTCGCTGAGCCACCGCGGTATTGTAGAGAAAAACCTATCTAAACGATCCTCTCTAAAGAACACTAAACCGTTCATCGTCTACTTCGCTAAACACGATTCGGACGACAGTCCTTTTCTTTTTTTTTTCCGCTAGATACTACTATTTTCTTTCCCCCCTTGCTTCATCGTAACCTAACCGCACTACGGACCTCTACGCGTGTACGACGTGTAAGAGAATAAATAATAAAACGCTTTCCTAAAGGGTAAATTTTTTTTTCCACGCGGTACAACACGGTTTTACCTTCGCGAAAGGTTCGAGCCGTCGCTCGATCCGCAGGATCTCACTCGGTCCTTCATCCTCGTTCACGAAATTGCATACCACTCGTGCTCGTTCGTACTCTTTCTATCTATATATATATATATATATACGCATGTGTGCTTACATAAAGTGATACAGGTATATCCATAATAAATGTGTATACACGTACGTATCACTTTACGCGCTTTCACAGGCAACGCCCATTCATACTCTACTATACAATTATTAAGGATCAACCATTCAGCTCGCGTAACTTTCACGATTTTTACGTTTTTTTTTTTTTTAAAGTACGTATGTTGGTTTCTCTCTCATTTTCACGTGTTCACAGTTTTTCCATGCATACACATTCACGCTCGTTCTCTCTCATTCGCTCCCTCCCACTCTCTCTCATTTTCTCTCACACACACACCATCTCTCTCCCTCTCTCTCACTCTATGCCAAGTTATTCTCTATCGTTATAGGCTTTAGTACAATTACATTCGATTAAATGTAACAGAGGTTAACGCGGTTCTGATTAGCATGTGATCCAGTTTTCCTCCGATCCGATCCAATCCCTCTACTCGGTGTTCTCCGCGACATTCCGGCTGGGTGATCGTCAGAAAGATCGCGCGTCCCTATAAATCTTCATCCGACTCGTTCGCGCGTCCGGTTCCCTTTCCTCTCCTTTTTCCTCCCTTTCGACTCCGGTCCCGGTCCGGTCTCTCCCTCTACGCTTATCTCGGCGTTCCCTTCCTCTCTCGCGCGGCCTAGCGCGAGCGCGATCTCCCTCTTTATCCGTTCGTCCCTTTGTCATCGTCCTGTTCACGTCTTCGCTTCCATCCACACTGTCGGCCACGTTCATTTCTCTTCCACGTTCTCGTCTCTATCCCGTATATCCCTTACGTTGTCCTCTCCTTTTTTTTTGGTACGAGCAACTTGATTAACACGACAAAATAAGCGTCATTGCTGTATGGGTGGGGTGGTAGGGTGGGTGGGGAGGGCTAGGGTGGGAGTGTTGGGTGTGTAGGGTGCGTGTCGCATGGGGTCTGTAACAAGGCTGGCTGATGAGCGTGTCTATGTCTCTCTGTATGCGTGTCCATCCGTGTCCGTGTGTGTATACGTGTGTAGGGTGAAGGGGGGGTGGCTGGGTGGGGGAGGAGGTAGTGCTGGAAACAAGGTATTAACGACCCTGAGAGAGATGAGACCTCTTTGGAAGTTCCACTTCTCGGGGCTACTCTCAACGCTGCGGCGACGTCTGCGGCGAGATCTCGGTGTCCCTGTCGACCGAGCCCGGCTCGCCCTTCGTCTTGTTCTCCTTCTTCCACTTCATCCGTCTGTTTTGAAACCAGATTTTGATTTGCCGCTCCGTCAGGCAAAGCGCGTGCGCGATCTCGATGCGCCGCCGTCTCGTCAGGTACCTATTGTAATGGAATTCCTTCTCCAGCTCGAGGGTTTGGTATCGGGTGTACGTTTGCCGGCCTCGTTTCCTCTCTGAAACATGGAAATCACCGAGCGCGGCCCCTCGTTAGTCCCTCGTCCCCGGCTACGAATTATACGCGGACACACGGACACGCGTGCCAGCGATCTGGCGCGAAACGAGGCTAACCTCTGCTCCGCTATGTGGACCAACTCGTGTCCTTGATCGTGGCGTCGAACTTCTTTCTCGCCTCTAGTTCTAGACGAAACTGTACACGTAAATGTCCCGAGCTCGACGCTGTTACGCTCTACACGCGTCCTAATTCCAAACTCGGTAATCCCGGTACGGATCGCGAATTTTTATCGCCTACATAGAGAGTGACCCACGGCAGGAACGTCTAGCCTCTCTGTCCTAGAACAATTTCACGAGAAGCGAGGCGAAATAAGGAGGAGAAGAAAAGCCGGGGCACGGCGGGTCCCTGCGTTCGCCGGCATTCCGGTCCACTCGAAACAGCGATGGCGCGCGGTAAGAGGACGGGCCACGAGGACGCGAACGCTTCGTTAGCCGATGGTACGTAGACGCTCGGCTGGAGAGAGCTCGAGGCCGCGATCCGAGATATTTAATGAACGCCGTGCGCGGCCGCAACCTGCTTCGGCACGCGGGAAAGTTTTTACCCGGGTCGGGGCCGAGACAAAAATGCCTGCCCGGTCGAAGAAGAAGCTCTGGGGGCTCCGTTCGCCGGTTCGTAGGCGCAGTTCCGCGTATGATAGATACCTTACAGATATCCGTGACATGATCTGCGCTCGGTGTGGCGGTACACGAATCCCGAACAAGAATATTAATTATGCTTGCCAACGGGGCTGGGGAGGGAGAGGCGCGGACGGGCTGAGGGAACCAGCTGGACTCTGCGTGGACCCGTCTACGTGTCTGCGTGCCGCGTCTGTATGGGCGACGTTGCACGCACACCAGCTCGTACAGGCATAATCTGAAAGGGTTTAGGTTGGCCGTTGCCACACGAGCCACACGAGAGGGCAAAACGAGAATACCCCGGTGTGGTACGAGGGAGGGAAAAAAGGACGGAGGCGGTTGGGGAGGGGGTGAGAAGGGATGAGCACCGAGAAGAGGAGGAGTAGTAGTAGAAGAAGAAAAAGAGGAAGAAGAAAACTCCTTGGTGAGCATTCGAGGCAAACGCCGCCCGTCGCGCTGTCGGCCGATGAAGACGGATGGCGGCTCTCCTCCGCAGAGAGGGAGAGAGAGAGAGGGCTCCTTCTTCGAGGGTTCCATGTCTCTCGACCGGACGGAGAACAGCGACGACGATGGAACGAGAGAAACTCTGGGAACAAGCCCTCTTCTCTCTTCCTGCCCCTAGGGCGACGCTCTCAAATTAACAACGTACCAATCTCTAGCGTTTTCTTATGACTTTTAACCGTTTCGCCTACACGGCTCCCCTTGATTCCGTGCCTGTTGCCGAACGCTCGATAGACTGGCTTAATGCACGAGCTATACGTGTATACCTGCGACGCTCGTGGAGCTATAATTCTCGCAAAAGGACACGACTGTTGCCTAGAAACCTCTCGACAGTGATGTGACACTCGGATGGCTCGACGGAATTAAAGTAGCTATAAATATTACCGATTCTTTGATGTTCAATTCGCGAGGCCCGCGGCGATCGCGAGGTACGCGCGTACGCCTTCGCCGTAAAATTGGAGTCCCACTCGGCCAATCAAAGGACAGCTGGGATAAACATAGATCTCGCGTCTCATCAAAGAGGCTGAGGAGTCGCGCGCGAACGCGCGTCCACTTGGAAGCTCGGTTTATTAATGTTCATTCGTCAGCCGGTTAATGAAGGTGCCCCTTGAAAGGCGCTCGACGCGGTCTACCTCGAGAGATCATCAAAGCGTCCACCGGAATAATGAAACGGTGTCGAGTCACGCACGAGCTGGCCCATGCCGATTAGTTTCTGCCTCCTTATCGATAACAGCCTTATTGCCTAATTCCCGTGGGTCCTGTCCATCGTTGGGAACGATCAAAGAGCTTTCTAATAACCCACGCTTCAGAAGCGGTACCGTTGATTAGCCGCGAGTACCTCTTCGGTTCACGAGGAGTCGTCCCACGTGACGTGGATCGCGATCAAAGCCGAAGAGCGACGGGAACGTGTTACATTAACGATCATTTGAATCTCTGTTTGTACATTGATAACTGTCGAGAAAAGTCTCGGGAGATGAAGCTGATCTAGAACGCTAAATACACCTTGCACGGCTTTTAAAGACACGGTCCACCGTTGCGCAAACGCTTCAGGCGCCAAGAATGGTAACTCGCGTTAGTCTCGCCGCGAGTAACCATTATCCTAATAACGAGGTAGCGCAAGGATATTGGCAATATCCTCGCGGCTTTACGTATGCAGCCGTCTGGTTCGAAGCCGATCGATTCCAGCGGCGAACGCTCGAATCTTGATTAGCCTCGTCCGCCCGCTGAATTAGACGTCGGGCCCTTTCTCGCCGCTCGACGATGCGGGCTTAATTAAACAACCGTTCCGTTCGCGTCGCGAACGGAAACTCGGGTCTGCTGCTTGTGGAAACGGTGGAAACGATCCAAGCGGGGCGATTCGATTATTCCGCGTTGGAAAGTAAGAACGGCGTGAACAACGGGAAATCGGCGATGTTCGCGCCGCGAGGACGAAGACGCGTTGGGATAACGGGCCAACATCGAGAGGGATTTATACCCCTACTAAGGATGATGGAGTAACAATGCGCGCGTTGCAGGCACGTGACAAACACCGACGAATCGATAGGAACCAGACGAATCGGTGATTTCAGCGAACAGGTGGACAATCGAATCCTTACGACTCGAAAGGTAACGAAGGTCAAAGTTCAACGCGAACGATTCTTCGATGTATGGAAACGACGGAGGGAACAATATCGCTCGAAAGCCGTGCAGTAGGCGCACCGTCCTTGGGACGGTGTGAAAGCGTTATCCGCGCGCGCGATCGCAGGCAAATTAATCACCGGTATGCATTTCTGCCAGCTGAAAAGAATTTAATGGCGTTTTCATTGTGCGAACACGCCGTGGGAAGCATGGCCGCGCGACGTGTGTATCGAGGGTGCGAGATTCGCTTCCCGATCGCTGGCCAAGCACCGCGAGGAAGCATGGAAACAGCTGAAGAAACAAAGTGCGCCAAGGTCCAACCGATCGTGGACGGTCTCTCGATCTTCCCAGAGGAATCGAACGCTTCGAGTGCATCGTACAGGGTCCGGGTCGGCGGTGGATCGGGAATTCTTCCCGATCGGAAGAATGGCTCGGACGAATCGAGCACGGTGCAGGGTGTGTTAAAGAGGTCGATAACAAGAAAAGCTGGGCAGAACCGTCGGTTTATGCTGAACCGGCGTTCTGATGGCGGCGTAGCCGTTGCTCTCTCGCGGACGGAGGTGACTTTAAACGCGGGGCAATAAATTAACGGCGTTGGGTTACGCAAGGATCAAATGTCCCCTGGAGTATGCCCGAGAGATTTATGGGTCTGCCTTCACTGGCGCAGCATGAAGGAACGGAACGGAACAGAACAGAACGTACACAACCGTACGGCTTATTATAGGCTAGTTGCTCCGTTTCTCTCTCCCTCCCTCTCTGTCTCTCACTATCTCTCTCTCTCTCTCTCTCTCTTTCTCTATCGCTCCTCTCTTTCTCTTCTCTCTCCGGGCCGACTGGTCTTTCAGACCCGCCGCAGGATACATGCAGGACTTTTCAGATGAACAGCTAGCCGGATGTTGTAACCCGCTAATAAGGCGCGGCCACCACTCGCTGCCCAATTAAGCTAAGCTTTACGTGGCCACCTTAAGGCCAGGCCTTGAAACGCTCTTCGATTAGATACCCTAGATATCCCATTAATTTTATCGCTCGCCCACCCCCTCGACCTCCCTGGTACACGGGGCTCGAGCTACACGAGCCTCTCGGATTATATGACCGGTCGACGTCGCTGACAGAGGTTCAGATTAATTGCGAGGAATCCGGTGAATCGCCTTGGAAAACCTTCGAGAACGGCCGCCTCGAGGATTCAACCGCATTCGGTGGATTCGTTCTACGCGAGGCGCGAAAGAAATTATTTGAAATCGCGTCGGCGAGCGCGATGGCGCGACCGCCTTCTGGGAACCGCGTCCTAGGAGGAATTTGGCAGCGTGCGAACTTCGCAGAGGCTATCCACGCGCGCAGAGCCAGGCTGTGGGAGCAACGGTGCTCTTATTATACGCGGGATATATGGCACGCGTGACATTTACGCGTGAGTAATGCCTCGGACTATGATATCGCCAGGAAAAAGACCGTCGTGGGTAGACAAAGGGTACCAACGCGTTTTCCTTATTGTTTCTTATCGCGATGCTCCGTCAATCGTTCGCTATTATGTAGTACAACGTTGACTCCCTCCGTTACACGCCGCCCGTTTAATTTATCCAGAAACATTGCGTCCAGCGCTCCGTCCACGCAATTCGTCATTGACAGTGGTACCGTTGGAGGGATACGCGCGAACGTTTGCTAACGCTCGAGCGTGGTACGACGAAACAATTTCAGTCCTCGTCTCTTTAATCCCGAACACGTGATCGAATTTCCTCCGGTTCTCCAAGTACGTCTGTCTCTCCATATATTTTAAGCGCGACGCTCCGTTTTGCTTTTTGTGTTTCCGTTCTAGGCTGCTTTATGTCACGTTGTTTTCGTTCAACTTTCTTCGCCCTCTCCGCGCTTTTTGCCCGGCGAAAGGGCTGGGTAGCAGCGTGGCCTCCGCGTAAGGGGTCGCGCCACGCAGTCGAGATAACCTTCATTCAGGAATTTCGACGGTTGTTTATACAGCGTTTGCGACACGGGTCGCGTTCCATGCATCGCGAGTTTTCTGGACTTTTGATTCGAACGTCTCTGACAAATGGACCCGTCCGAAGAACCGCGCGACGAAGCTACGACTGCGCCCTACCGATCGGTACAGGTTCGATCTGAGCAGCTGATCGCGATTATTCTCGTCCCGGGAAGTATTTAAGCGTGTATCGCGAAGTGGAAGTATCCTGGAACGGCCACCTGGCCCAAGAAGCCTCGCGTAGGACGAGAGAAAAAGGAATTCAATAGAAGTCGCCGCCGGAGTAAGAAGAACGTCAAGTCGACCAACACTCATAGAGGGGACTTAGAAGCCCCCGAGGAGAGAACGGAGTATCTGATAGGAGGCCTTCCCCCCTTCCACTTCGCCTCCTTTTTTTTCTTGTCTTTCGGCCAGACGCGGCAGACAGAACCGGACAAGGAGACGGAGTCTGAAAGCTTCGAGCTGAGCGCCAGAAGGTCGAGATAATGAGCAGCGAGAATGGTCCGCATCGACGTACGCATTTGTATAAAAGGGTATCGCTCGGATTGTCCGGTGTCCCACTTTGTCTACGGTCGCCCCCTCCTTTTTTTCTCGATTACACCTGCTTCAATTCCGACGAATTCTGCGATCAAACACCCGCGCGCGATGAGAGAAAACAGTTATTAGATGCGAAACCTCGAGGCTCGAGGATAGATTAGACGGAAAGAATGACAAGAACAGACTACGAGGACCGTGCGAGTATATAAATTATATTCGATCCCTGAGCGTGTTTCAGGAATTTTTTGTGGCGTCCTCGATATGACCGGGTCTTTGATCTGCTCCCTTGGCGGCCCAATTTTCCCAAATCTCGAGGTTTAATTTATACGTAGAGCGCGCACGGAAACCCATATCCCGGGTATCGTCCATGGTTGTCTCGGTAGTTCATGGCGGCGGGCCGAAAAAGCAAACGGACATAGGATTTCTGTGGACCCATCCATCATCGTCACCGTCCCTACGCCCTCCTCCAGCCACGGTTGTCTCTCTCCCTTTCCCGGCCACCCCCGCGTTCTATCCCCGTCTCCCTCTCGCTCGCCGGCGTCATTTCCTCGACGCTCCTCCTTCCTTGCCCCTCTGGGCTCCATCTCTTTTTGAATATCTCACGAAGCCGCCATCGTTACGGGCACCAATCTCTCGCGTCTGGCGAAAGCGGGCTAGAACGAAACGCGTCCCGAGATGAGAATTTTGATCGCCACGAGACCCCCGGCAGCTCTCGCCTTCGGATTAAAAACTGCACCGCCGCCACATGGTATCCGGCCAGATTTTTTCCCCCGCGTTTTTCTTCCACGAGGAGGGCGGACAAAAAGAGGTCGCAGGTGTTAATCGCTCGCGTTTAAAGCGTCTCGGTTAAGTCGCACTTAAAATGTAATTAGAACCGATACGAACGAGACGGCGCGTTATTACACCGGCACGACTGGCGAGACGATGTTCGCCAAAACGATAGTAGCTTTCGCGAAGAGCAAACGGACGCTCCTAACCCTTGAAAACGTTGCTTCGAAGGCGGCTCGTTAATATCCGGTATACAATGTAGCGAAGCGAGCGCGAGCACGTGGCCTGATCGACGAATGATACTCGATCTATAAATCTACGCTCTTAATTACTTGGTCAATGGAATAAACGGGGGGGCCGGGGAAGAGAATAAAAAATGGCTGGGCGCGCCACGGGTCATTTTAATTCCTCGTTACGCGGCCGGGTTATTGGCCATTTACGTAGATATTTCGCGCGATTAATTCGGTGGTAGCGCGGTTTTATTACCGCGCGGCACTTTGTTCGTCTGTTAAGCATTCGTGTCAGTATTCCGATTACATAAGAAATGTGGCGTTGGTGCACGTATGCACGTGTCCACGTGTGGGCAATAACGGAAGCGCGGCGCGTATGTGTGCACCGTTGCATGCTTATTTGCGAGGGGGAGGACCGAGAGCAGGTAGACTCGGAGGAACTCCGTATCATAAATCTTTTCGAGCAAAAGGATCGCAATTATCTTACACATTAAAAGCACCGTCAGCGTCGATAGGTTTCCTCGTCCCCGCCAGCGGACTTATCCGCACGAATCGATACGCGTGACGACCAACGACGTCGCGTCGATAATTACCGTTTAATATGCCCCTCGGAAAATCGATCGCGGTTGAAATTTCAGCTCGGAGATCCAGTCGAGAGGAGATTTCGTTCCTTTAATCTAAGATCGGGCAGGGTTTTTAAACCGTCACGGTAGTTGGAACTTTTGAATTATAACCTCATCGCGTGTTACGTTTCTGGCACTGGGATGCCGTTTCACGGGCCTTGGCCGCGAGAAATATTACATTTTCTCGTATGATAATGCGTCTCGCAGGATAAGCCGAAGCTTACGAGTTAACGTGCACGGTTGTTATATACATTGTACTTAATTGCCGATGCTCGAAGCCCGGGACTGCGTAAGCCACGTCCGCGCGAGAGTTCATTTCGACGCCCCCTTTCTTCCATCAAGTTAATTAGCTTGATCGCGGACGCGTACCGGCGCTCCAACGATCCTGCGCGATTCGTTCTAACGTTTATTAGAAAAATGCTAATCGGCGAACGCTCTCGCCTCGCACGCGAGCCCACGGCACGTACGACAGGGTACAATCGCTGAAGTTTATTGTCAGCGAATCCGCGAACAGGAACGAAGAGGTATCCGCAATTATTCCGAACAAAACCGTGGCTCGCGTCCGCGGCCATTACGTAATCGCTAATGAAATCTCGGACTCCATTTACCTAGCCGATGCTATTCCGTCACGCGGCGACGCTTAATCGTATCGGGTGTGTAATCTGGAATTCGTCGACAATATAATCCCGGCTACGTATACCGACCTTTCGTCGGAACCACGACCGACTTCACCGTGAACTCGAACGTACGCTGACATTTCGAGGATCGATGAAAACATTATGCAAATTCCGCTACTCCTGCGGATGCGACAGAGGCCTGTCACGTGACTGCTTCGACAAAGGTGCTGAATTCTAGAGGCATCCGTGGAATAAAGTTTCGAAGCTCCGAGCCATTCGTCAACGACGCGGCCAACGTCGTCCTGAATTCTATTCTAATATACACGTTGACATTTCGAGGACCGACGGAACCGTCGATTACGCAAAAAACCGTGAACGTTCTAACGCGGCGGCGGCGGCGGCTGTCGCGTGACTCGACAGGTGGCTGGGGGGGCATTTAATGAAAATCGTCCGCGTAACGAATAAATGGCGGATCGAAGGAGGATACCCGTTGAGGGAGAGGGTCACCCGTTCGAAAGTCGTGCACGTTCCGTGCTGTTCGGCAGTAAACGGCGCACCGATGCGCGCTCGCATGCCGGTGCCTCCGCGAGCCGGCCAACTATGCCGGAATTTCCTAACCTATGTAACGCAAATGTCCCGCGTAAGGTGCCAGGGAATCTCGACGGTTTCGCCGGGCAAATGCCCGGGAGAGCACCTGCATCTATAAAATTGAGCCATGCATTATTCATGGAGTCCTGCTTATAGCGCGCTTAGCTCAGCCGGCGTTTCGCAACGTGGAAAAGAAACGGGCAGCCATGGCCACGAATGGATGGCCAGCTAAATTGATATGAAGCTTATCACGATTGGTAGACCCGTAAGGGTAACAAGATCGACGAGAGAAGACCGCCGACGACTGGTCGAGGAAAATTTGTAGATCGCTGAGACTATTCAAAGGGGATGCGAACGGTTCCAATATGGCAGCCAATCGAGGTTGTTCTGAATAAGTTAGTAGCCACGTGGATACGGGAAACGGAAGTCGAGATAAAATATGGCGAATAACCGATGCAGGGGCAATTTTTTCTAAACTCGAATAGCCGTGGAAGACCCTCCGCGTTAAATTATCTCTAGGAAGGCGGCTCGAATCGCTTTTCCTATTTCTGTACAAGGGTAGGCGTTACGTAGATGGCGGGGAATCAATACGGCCACCAGTAAATAAACCACGAGAAACGAATAGAACGTCCAATGATGCAAGAAAAGACAAGTGTGCCGACATCTGTGAGCAGATCCAGGCACTCGGCCCTCTTTCTTCCTTTGACTGGCAGCGAAGCGTGGACCAGTCTCGTCATAGCGAACCGGAGGCCGTTTATCGGCGAATCAAGCTGCCCGGTACCAGCTTTCGAACCGAACCGAGAGATGGTCCGAGAGAAGACACCCTTACTTAAACGATTTTAGAAAAAAGGATGAACCTGACGTAAAAATATTATAAAACACAAAAGGGTTGGATGTAAAATAAATTTGTCAAGTCAGACTTACGTTAAAAATTAGACGACAGTGAACACATGCTGTAATGTCGCTTCGTGGGAACTAATATAGGATAAATTCGTGGCACTTTGCGAACAGACGAACTCTAGACACCGCTAAGTTAACCGGGAAACTGCGCGCAAAGGTGGCAAGAACGCGAAAGGGCACCGAAGAAGCCTGGCCTTGCAAGGTTGCGCCGTTTCCTCCGATTTGGAGAACGAAGAGTTACGGGAAAGGGGATTGGAAATAAGAGCAAACGCAGCGGGGCGTCTGAACCTGTGCTCTCACCTAACCCGAATACCTCCGGGTTAAGGGGGAACGGCTATTATCACTTCGTTATTGCCGTCATAAATTTCCAACTCGTTACACCGAAATTACCCCTGCGATTCTTCGCAGTCACGGACGGTTTGGGATGATTTCGGTGAACCTTCCCCGTATTACGAGCCCCGTCGTATTTCAAAAAGCAGGTGGACCATTCAATCTACAGATTTCGAGAAATAAAATCGCCTCGCATAGCGGAGGGAACGGTCTCGAAAGGAGGTGCTCTGTTCTCGTACAGTCGGACGTAGGAGCGAGGGCGAGTACAAGGGAACTAGTTTAGCGTAACATCGGACGGAAACAAGCAGCCGCGAGTTATCATGGGAATAAAAGTGGATGAGCGGAGGCTCCGGTAAGCCTTCGAGGCCACGCAGCCAGGAAAGAGAACTTTTATAAGCGGGGTACAGGTACGTGTGTGGTGAAACCAGCGAGAGCTGAAAGGTCAGGGCAATAAATAACTCGGGACGTCGGTATACCTAGAAACTGGAGACATTATGCCAATCTCGGGTTGCGAACCGTACGAATGTGGTCTAGTTTTACCTACTGTTGCATAAATCTGAAAGCGGCCGGCTACCTGCTGTCCCCTCTAGAAACTTTGCTTTCTACCGAACCTTTTGGCCACGCGGGAAAAGCCTCGGGCCTATTTTCGACAACCGCCTCACGTATCGCGCCTCCTTTGACTTCTACGAGTGGAAGATCCGTGAGATCCCTTCTTTCTCTCTTTCTCCACGGCTCACCGTCGTATCGAGACGGAGGAACTGTTTCTCTTCTCCGCGCGGAATGACGTCCGTCGCGTATAGTTTTAAAAGTCGAGCTAGCGGGCAGAGCAATTCGGATGCAAATGGAAGAACCAACATGGCCGCTCGACTACTTCTAAAACCATACGCAAGCGTAACTTCCCGTTCTCTTGAGTTTACAGGCACGTTGCTCGATAACGGTTTCGACGATATTTTGCCAAGAACCCGATTATTCGCTCACTCCCTGGGGCATAGGTCGCGCGAATAGTAAAATTGCAAAGCAACACTCTGGTCAGAGGTAGCGGAACGTCGGAAACTCGATCTTACCGAATTGACTTCTCATCCACGGGTAGAGCGGACTCGGTAGGTTGCCACTGGCCGCAGCTTGAGGAGCGGCCTGTTGTTGCTGACTAAGCGGGGACGTGACCACCCCTTGGTGTTGCTGAGGTTGCTGGGGTTGCTGGGGGTGCATGCCCGGCTGCGACTGCTGCGAGCCCGGCTGCGACTGCTGTTGCTGTTGGTATATCATGTGCTGCTGCTGCGCCTGAAGATGTTGATGCGGCTGTTGCTGTTGCGGATGCTGCGCCTGCTGCGGCTGCATGTGAGGATGCTGCGAGTGCATTTGGTGGTGCATCTGCGACTCGACCAACGGCGGACTGTCCGGTCCATCGAGCACGCTACCCTGATGATCGACCGCGGCCGCTTGCAGTTTGCAACTCGCGTAGACAATAGGAGTGGACGGATGTCCGTTCGGTGTAGGCGTGTGTCCCATGTGGCCCATACCGGAGCTAGGGGACGTAGACCTGTAACCACCCATCCCGTCCATGCTGCCGTGCTCCTGTTGATGCTGATAATAGGTCGCGTTCCGCATGTCCATCCGATTGTACGGCGGAAACCTCGGATAAGGCATATCTTGCTGGCCACCACCGGCCCCATAATGGTGTCCAGGCACACCTTGGCGTAGGAGGGTAGGATCGCATGGATCCCCGGCTTGCTGAGACTGCTGCTGCACCGACTGCGTTTGCTGGGGCACCTGGACGGCGGCACCGTAGTGCTGCTGATGCTGATGCGGGTGTTCCACCCCGCCATTACGCAGGTCCGGGATGTACGAATTTGCGAAGTACGAACTCATGCTACTGTCCCACCTGGCCCACCTTCTAATGCCACCTCGGTCCTTTTTTTTTTTTTACAACGCGTTCCTCTCACACTTTTCGCCCTTGTTCAGTCCCTTTAATCTTTTCGACGTCGTTTAGAGGATCCTTCCGTTCGACGACCCGCTACTCCTCCTACCTCCTTCTCCTTCGTCCTCTCGTCGACGACACCCCTCTTCGACTTTACTTATCTTCGCGGTGTCGACTGGCTCACTTCTAATAACTCCGTTTACTTTTTTTTTTTTTTGTACTCGAATACCTGCGTACGGACAACACCGGCGTACACGTCCTTTACATATACATGGGTAGTATATCTCTATTATTTATACATAAAATATCACCTCCTCCGGCGCGCGACTCCTCCCTCCTCACCGCACACTCTCTATCGGACGACACGCGCGCGTGCACACTATACTTCTATCACACCACCATCACCAGCGAATCACTAGCGTATCATCGAAATATTCCTCTTTCCTTCACCCGTTCCGTTTCTTTGCTCGTTTATCACACCGGACTCATCGATGCATAGAAAGAAAAACCAGAAACTGGAGCACTACAGAACCGTAAATTATCAAGCTGCGGGGGTTGTTGGGGGGGGGGGCGGGTTTTAAACTTGTACACGAGGGGGGGAGGGGAGAGATGGTAATCAGAGTTCTTCCTCGGTGTGGTATCTTCGTTCAAAGCGCCAAGCCGCTCCAGACACGTTCCGTTCCTCTGTCCACCCTGCTAAAGAAGTTGTGCCGCACCTGTAACACCGGAAACACACCTCGATTTAATTATCCACGTTGCGCAACACGGCTCGTTGTTAAATCGTCGGTTAACGAGAGTCTGAACGAGTTGTACCGCATTTTAAGCGAGCTCGAACGTCGTAGCAACCGCGGGGACCGACGATCGCACCCATTTGCTGATCTTTGTCCGACGAACTGAATGAGCAGAGCGGAGTTTGACTCTGAGTGACAGAAGGCGAGGTACACACGTGCTCGTCACGGTGACGGCCATCGCCCAGACGCCGTACTCGCTTGGCCCTTCTGTGTGGGCGGGCTAAACGATCGTTAAATTTGGAAAAATTCCCGTCCATTAAGCAGCGCTCGCTACCGAACGCCTCGTCGAGATTCTCCCCAGTCGACTAATTTTTTTTTTTTTTTTTTTTGTCGCGCCCGTAGCCGCCAATGGGTTCCGCGCAACTCGTTAGTACGTAACTAGAACCGTGCCGTTTCTCCTCTTTTTGGTCACCGCTAACCGAATGGAATTCTCGGAAAGTGGTTGCGACGCAACGAAACGGATGAAACTCGTTCCGTTAAAAAGATCTCTGAGATGAATCGAAAGTGTTTTCCGGGTCTAAGCTCCAACGTTGCGGTTAGCTTCGTCATGGGGTGAAAGGGCAAATTAAAAGTCTCAAATAGATCAGATCTTCTATGCTTTATCGACGACATCGATCGCTAGCACCTATTAGCGGCACGATTTCCGCCAACTGAGATTACGCGGGAACACGGCGAGCGTTTAAAAACTCCGAAGCCATCGACGATGCGTCGGTTCTTTATCGGCAGAATCTCATCGAATCTTTAGGACCGATCTTCCGATCAGGAGAAGGTACCTTCCGTACCGACCGTGCCTTATTCTGCGAGCATCGGTCTGAAGTTAGGCAACTCGACGTAACTTAGGTCCGTCTACTGACCGTCTCGTACTACTCGATCGAATTTACCGCCAAGCCATCATCAGCCATCAAGCAGAGGCTCTCGATGGCTCGTACCATCTCCCAACTGTTAGCTATCGGAATCGAGTGTAACCAATGAAGCATACGACAAAGATCTGAAGCGAATCTACCGATTCGCAGAACCAGAGACGACGAGCGAACGGCCGCCATTTGTGGAACGAGTCGAAATTGGTGAGGGAAGAGTTAGGAACGGGAGACGGGTCGAACGGTGGTCGGTACCGCTAGCGGTAGAGGAGAAAAAGGAATAGGAGAAGGAAAAGGGAAAAAGGCGGCGATTCGAGAGGATAGAATAGAATGTACGGCGCGACGGCATTGTGGGCAGCACGGTGGTCGGGTTGGTAATGGTAGAGAGAGCACGCGGGCAGGAAGGCGGGTGGCGGATGTACAAGGGATCGAACGGCGAGGGGGCGGTGGGGTGGGTCAGGGTGGCAGGTTGAAGGGTTCGAGCGGAGGTGGGGCCCTTTGGGAGTTTGCTGTACACGGGAATGGGTCGGACGCGGGACGATCGCGATTAACATTCCGGCCGCTAGCTCGCTGTTCGCGCGGCGCTTTCATTAATTCCAGCGTATTGATTCCCCGGATTGATGAATGGCCGCCGATAGCGATTCCATGCGCTCCGTACTCCCTGCCCGCAACCCGCGCAGCAACCCCGGCCTGGATTGCGTATAAATTCTACCTCTCGCAGGATTTTAACTCAATTCCCGCTTTACGGGCTAGCCCTTACGTATTCTTTCCCTCTCGAAAACGACAGCCTCCTCTCCACCTGCCGCGTAAGTAACGCGTGCGTGTGTACACCCTTTCCGCGTCCTCCTTTTTTCATTCCCCGTTCCCGTCCGTTCCTCTTTCTCCAGCGATCGAGATAGCGGCTTATGACTCGTTTCCATAATAGAACAGCGCGTAACCCTTCCTCGTTTCACCCGTTTTCCGTCTGTTCCGTAACTTCCCTCGGCCTTTTTTCTCCCCCCTCGTTCTGTTTAGACGCAGCTTGCGCGGAACTTCCTATCTGGTGGGATTAAATGCTATCGCTGTTACGCGAGCCGTGTAATAAACCGTTTTGAAATGGAAAACGTCACGCCTCAGTATTATCGGAAACGCTGGCGTTCCCATTGTTTTCCTTTGGAAACGCTTCTGCTGACTCTTCCGTGAAAACCGATGCTCGATCGGGCAACGGGGACGGGTAGCGGGAAACTCGCTTCCTGGAGATTGGAAAACCGGATGGAAAATGGCGCGAGACCGTCTCGCGGGTCGTTTCGAACAGCGTCGCCAGACTTGAACTTGGTCAGCCGCCCCGGGGGTTTTTCAAGGCCACGAGTCGATATCGTTGGGCATTGTTCGGTGGTGACGCCGACCGGAAGAGGCATAAACTAACTAGCCATTTAAAGGTCTAAGGAGTTCATAATATTGCCGGCAGATGGCGATGGCGATAGCCAGAAGAAGTGGAAAAAACGGGGTGGAGCGTGTCTGACAGCTGGGTGGGTTCGGGGCCAAGGTGATTGAAAACAGGGTGGAGCGTCACGTGACGCCATGGCTGGATATGGAAGTGACGTCAGGCAGCTATGATGGCCTCTAGTTAACAAAATGGCCTCTGCCAGGGAATTCCTTTGTCTCCCAGAGTTGCCTGTTTCCTGACCGTTCCTATCCTCCCGTGGAATGAAATTCGTTCTTCCGCTACCAGGAACGTTCTGTAATCCTGAACTCTGACCCCGTTGGCTAATTTTATTCTCCATTAACTATAAATATATACCAGCCAAGATAAAAATCTATCTCTAAATTCGCATGTAGCTCTTTTAAATTTATAATATACCGCAGAGCAATCAATGGTTAACACATGTTTGCATGAAATAACCTGTTATTGATCCATTGGAATAAATTAACCTCTTATCCGCGTCATCGGCTGCGCGTTCCGCGTACGAAACATTTAAATAAAGTTGCGTCTACATCGAACGTTGCAAATAACAAAATATCTCAACCAATCGTCCATTGAAATTTTTCGATCGTCATTGACACTGCGAGCACGACGAGTCTCGTTCTCCATCCGCGAGCGAAAGAAACACGCTCGCGGGAACCTCGCCGCCGTGTCCGCAGCCATTCCGCAAATGGGACAACCTCGTTCGGACGCCATAAACCGGAGTCATCCTCGCGATTAAGTAATGAATGCTAATCGAGCTTGGGAATAGCCGCGCGGCGAACGGTCAAAGTTTCACGCGGGTCGTTTAAAACAGGGGCGTTGAAACGAACGACGCGGATACCGCGAGCAAGCAGCTGGCCCAACGAGGAGGACCGTCCGGCTGCGACCGTGAAACGGTGGCGGCAGCATTTGACAGTTATGGGATCCGTAGCTCGTGCCGGTCGTTTGCGCGCCGTAAAACGGTCGTAAACTTGAGGAGCTCGTAAAACGAGGGCCCTCGAACCGCGGGGGCTTCCCAGACAGCGGGAGCGAAGAAAAAGAGGGAGAGTAAAAAGGAAAAAAAAGGAACGAACGAATAAAATTGCGACCTTGAGAGCGCATTCTCGTTCAGGCCACGTCGTCCCGTTCTATCCTGCCGTCCGTCGTCGCGTTTCCTGTTTCACTCCCGGCTCGGTTTTTGTGACTTCCGTTGCGCCCGATCGCGTCGCTGATAAGCTCCTCGGATGCAAGTAATACCCGATCGAATATCAGATTAGATTTTATGAAACACGTCGACGGCTAAATGATGAATGTTTTTAGTGATAGTTTCTAATTGCGCGCGATAAATCATAGAAATAATAAGTATTTTTTCTACAGGCGTCAACGAAGAATGGAAAAAGTCGTTTTTATCGCGCGTTAATTGATTTATGTATCGCCGATACGTGTAATCGGCGCTGTTTTTTCCAGTTTTTGCGTAAATTAGAAATTTTCTTGCATTCATATATAATAATCGAGATCAACGTATTTGACCCAGTTGACAAAATGCGGAAAAACGTCGGATAGGACGAAGGATTGATATCCACTCCGTGTAGCGAGGACTGGTGTCGCGTAAACGCAATTAGAATTTCATTACCGGCATTAATTGCGCGCCATTAATTTATGATCAACGCTTTAATAAGCAACGTTCACCGGAGACCGGTTCGCGGCGTCGCAACGTGACGAGAGAACCGGAGAATTCTCTTTCTCTCTCTGCCCCCCCCCCTCTCTCTTTCTCTCTCTCTCTCCGACCCGTGTGTGTTTTAAACCCGCGACCCAATTCGCCTCGAATAATTATCCGACTTTTTCTTTCTTAATAGCCGCGGCGGTTCCCTGGCAAATTAGCGGGGAGCGCGATTATCTCGCCGAAGGATCAACCTTTCTTCCATACTTTGTAA